>NC_133651.1:198069681-198423585 GCF_009905375.1 Apium graveolens
GAGGAAGATGACTTAATCTCGTCTTCTTCCTGTTCTTCTTCATCCTCAGCTTGTCAGGCTTCTTAGCTAGGACTAAAGCTGTTGACGTTAGGATTAGAAGCTTAGGGAAAATCTTGTATTGATGTAATTTCTATTTCATATATGTATTGACTTGATATATTAATGAAAACTGTTTTTACTTCAAGATTTTGTCTCTGAGTTATTTTATCTTGTGTTGTTAAATCCTGCTTGATATTCTGATGACCATTTAAATTTTGTCTTCATTTAAGTTCTGATTCTCTGTCAGCACTTATTCATCGAAATTATCTCGGTCATTTTTAACATGATTCATTTTCAGAATATTAATGTTGCAGTGAAAAATAATTCAATCAGTGCTAACGATTTAAATTTTGAATTAAAACTGTGTCTCTTGATAAATGGAACGGTTTTTCCTTGAAACAAGGCAACTGGGTAAGTAATCATTCCTGTTTTCTCGAGCCCAGTAACTATCCGTTATTACTGCATGTATGACAGGTGTCCAACGGTAACATTTTTTTTTCAGAGTATAAGAACAACAGAGAGAAGATTTCTTTAATCTTTTATTTTCTTTATACTTTATCTCTCTTCTTACTTTTACTCTATTTCTCATTCTTTCTCACGTTGGTTTTTCATACAGACATTATCTCAAACACCTAACAGGCATACTTGAATCTCAATATTTTTTCACATGGCACCAAAGGATTTAATCATTGATGGAGCAAAGTTTGTTCCAAACAACTAAGCTGCAATTCTTGATCATGCTGAAGCTCCATCTGAATTGCACTTTGTGTAAGATCTTCTTGCACATAGTGAGGTTGGGTACGCCTTAACTCAGCCTAAATTATTTTCAAGTCAACAAGTTCTGCGGTTCTGGAGGACTGGAGTTTTTGATGATGGTGGTAAACGAGGAACTCCCAGTATTATCTTCCAAGTGGGTGATTCATCCTATGTAGTCACTCCTGGTACAGTACGAAGAGCATTACATCTTCCAGAAGATTGTACCTTTTCTATACCAGAGGAATCAGAACTTCGGGGGTTAATGACTGATTTGGGATATGAAAAGAGTCTGACGAAACTTGGACAGTTGAAACGGGCTAATATCAGAAGAGAATGGAGTTTCTTCTTCGATTGCATCACCAAGGCTTTTGGCAACAAGTGTTCAAATTTTGATGCCATCCCAATTCTGAGTCAGCACATCGGGTATGCTATTATCCATCAAACTCATTTTGATTTTGCAACTGGAATAATTGGTTTTATTGGGGATAGGATGACAGAGGATCGAGATGTTGTTTATTTTGCTAGATTCTGTCAACTTATTTATACATATTGTACTGCTGAACCCCAGTTAGTCAGCACTCAAACCCCACCTTTTAAGGTTGCAAAAAGGTACTTTAAAGACCTGATAAATGCTGACACAAAGAAATCAATGGTGAGACAATTACAGATTCCTCAGTCTGTGAAACAGATTCTGGTAAATGCTGATCCTGCTACTTACAAATCTGTTTACTCAAATGTTCAACCAACTCACCATAACCAAAATCCATCAACCTCAGTACCTACCTCTCATTCTACTCAACCTGCCCTCAGAACTTATCTCAAATCCTATCTCTCCACTTCACAGACTGCTCAACCTTCTTCTTCAGCACCTACTGTGAAGCCTACATCCTCTAAGCCAAAGAGAACAAAGACTGTTCTTCAAACACCTCAAAAGAGGAGAAGCATTACTTTGAGAGATGAATCAGATTCTGAGGATCAGATTCCTTCTTCAGAACCTGTGGTAAATGAAGCTGAGAAGGCAACTTCTCAGAAGGATTCTGCAATTGGGGGTTCTAGGCTTCTCAAGAGGCTTAGACGTATGACGGTTCCTGAAACTCCCAAGGAATCCAAATCAACAAGGAAGTACAAGAAACAGAGGGCACAAAGGCCAGTTTCAGATGATGAGGAGGAAGTAGCTAAGGAAGGGGATCAGGAATCTCTGATCTCACAAGACAAGGAATTTGCTCCAGTCACTTCTTCTCCATCAACTCCATCTCAGGAACCTGTATCTGACAAGGCTAATTCACCTTCTGTGTCTCTTGTTGATCCAGGCACAAGTGCTGAAATTGATATTCAGAACCTGGTTTTGCCTGAAATACTTTTCTTAGAAGCTCCAACAGCAAATAATCCTTCCACAACACCTGTTACTGATGCTGTTCAAACTCCTGAGTTATCACTAACACCTTCTCTGCATCAAGATGCTGATGATCAGATTTTAGGTGAGCATCAGGATATGGCTGTTGATCAGAACTTAGTATCAGATCAGCAATTAGAGGATGATGAAGCCTCCATTGCTACTCACACTGTTGTCTTATCAGAAGATACTGATTCTCTAAGTTCTGATGCTGCAAATGTTGGAGATACTGGTGAGGCTGCTACAACTGTAGATGCTGATGAAGCAGGTCCTTTAGGACATACTCCTCCACTGACTCTTCCTAAGTCTGAACTGGTAAAGGAGTTTGTTATCAGGGATGCACCAGTACCTTGGAGTGAAACTCCTGCAGGTCAGGAGTGGACTAAGGAATGGAACTCAGTTTCATGTGTTCCAAATGCTTCACATCTTGCTGAGCACTTGACTAAAGCTGATGAAATGTTACATTCTGATGATTTTAAAACCCAGCTTAGAGTCACTGCATTGAGTACTAAACATCTACAAGGTCTTCATTCCAACACTCATGCATAGCTACACAAGATTCAGGAGAACTTTATCAAACAGGAACAAGTTTGGAAAATTGATAAGAAAAAGTTCTTCCAACCTACCATTGACAGGGTTGCTTATATTGAGAAAACTCAAGAGAAGCAACAAGCTCAGATTGATCAAATTCTGACAAATCAAGCTTCTCAGCAATCGCAACTTACTGAAATCCAGACCTCAGTGGAACTACTTATCTCTCTTTTATTACCTGCTGATGCCAAAAAGGGGGAGAAGGTAATTAAGTCCAAATGCAAAACCAACAAGACACTGCAAGGAAAGGATGATGGAAAAGATGACCAAGGAAACTCTGGAATGGGTAGTGGTCATAGTCAAGGTAGAAGGTTTACATCAAGACAAGCTAGTCACAGAACAAGTTCTGATACTGGGAAAAGAATAAGTTCTGCTGCTGGTAAAAGGATAAGTTCTGATGAACTTCTAGATCTTGATGAGGAAATGTCAAGACAGTTATTTCTTCAAGAAAATCCAGGGATGGACTTGGAAAGTTTAAAGGAAGAAGAAGCCAGACTTAAATCAGAGAAAGTCACATCTAAATCTGAAGCTTCTGGTAAAAAGTTACTTCCAAAACCTAAAGGCATTGTGATCAAAGAAAGGATACATACTGAAGAAACTTTGGCTAGATCACAACCACAGATAGATCCAAGATCCAAGGGTAAAGAAAAGGTTGGTGAACCTATCAAGCCTTATGTACCTCCTGAGGAAGAAGAAATTACTGATGGAAAAGATGATCTTGCTCTGACTTCAAGAAAAGTTCTTAAAACAACCTCTGACATGGCTCAAGTTGTTCAGAGTCAAGAAATTGTAAGTTCTGATATTCAGAAGAAGCAAGTAACCTCTGACAGTGCTCAAGTTAACTTGATATCAGAAAATAGATCTAAAACACTCCTACCAGGATTCACTAAAGCAAAACAGACTCAATCTTTGAAGACTACTCCAAGTGGTTTTGAAGCAAGAGTAGTTACTGGAAAGGAAGCTAGAGATAAAACTGGATTGGGAAGTGCTGATGAAAGAAGAGTACACAACACTACCGATGATCCAACTTCCTTGAGTGAACCAGGTATTGGAGCAACTCCTCAGAGATTGAATCAACTAGAATCTGTACAGCTGGTTTACCATACCTACTTGAAAGAATACATCATGTTGTATTTCATGACAGATGGTAGGGTTTATCATATAAGACAAAATGCCATTCCTTTGAAGTATTTTGAGGAATTGGAGCATGTACTTTTCTTACTTCAAGTGGATGACAGAATAACAGAGACTGCTGCAAACTACTTAAAAGAACAGATTCAGAGACAGAAAAGGCTTTATTCTGTTAAGTCTGACAGCAGATATGTTCCAAAGTACAGAGATCACAATGGGGATATTGTTGATATGAAGCCTAATACTGCACAGATCAGAACGTATCTTGGTATTAAGGGACTTGAATTCAATCTTGAATCTGACAAAGCTTATGTCATAAGACTAGACCAGGAGTTAAGGAAAGCAAAGATTAATGATCTCAGAGCTGCAATCTTTCAAACTGGTGAAGATACTGCAGAGCTTAAAGGTGTTAAAAGGAGAATGATTGATGAACTAAGATATGCTGAGAAATGTTTGTTGAAGAACTATCTCAGAACAACTCCTGACATCAGAGAGATCAGAAGATGATGAAGCCAAGTCGAAGATCTACAACTGCTTAAATTCTGATATTTATGCAGATTGAAGTTGTTATCAGAAGTTGAAATTGGTAAAACTTTAAGGACTGTAAGTTGTAGTTATCTAGTCTATTTCTCATGCATTTGTACTTAATGTTTTTGACATCATCAAATATCTGTTTAACTTGTATATTTTGTTAATTTACAAGTTGGGGGAGATTGTTAGATATATTTGATAATGTCATGGCTAATATGTCTTATGTTTAGCTTTCAGATCTTGTGTGAACATGATAGATCAGTACTTAACTGTTGATCAGTACTTATACTGGAAGTCAGGACTTAAGGATATCAGTACTTATATTATCAGGAGATAATCATCAGAAGATAGATATCGGAACTTAAGTGCTGAAGGACAATCAGATAAGGACAGTAGCTGATTAAAGGAAAGAAGATAGAGATAAAACATAAGAAGAGATATGCATGAAGAGGGAATTCCGTGAAGAATGGAATACTTGGAATAGAAGATATCTGATTGGTATATTTTAGGAAGCAGAATTATATTCCATATCAATTAGCGATTATCTTGTAACTGTGTAGTATATAAACACAAGCATAGGGTTTACGCTATAAGTGTTATCATTATCAAAGTTATTATTCTTTATAACCCTAGCAGCTCTCGTGATATTTGTTCATCACTGAGAGGTAACAGTTCCATATTGTAACAGAGTTTATTATTTCAATAAAGTTTGTTTTCTGTTTGATTTGAGTGTACTATATACTGTATTCACCCCCTCTACAGTGTGTGTGTGACCTAACAATTTATAATTTATATCATCATTAAAATAAATATGATATCTAAAATCTAATTTGAATTAGAATCAATTTTGAGAGGAAAAAAATTAAAAAGTTCATAATTTAACCATTTACAATAGTAATTATATTTACGAATATAATGGTTTTCTTAATTTTTATTCAATTATCAAATTTTTAAGTTTTAATTATATTCTTCATTATTTTTTCTTTTTTTATCAATTTGTACAATTTTTTACTAATTAAGCAGTTTTTTGACTAACTAGTTTGATTTTTGTGAGAAAAAACAAAAATTGACCTGATTTTAGAATAATCACATTGAATAATCCCAAAAATTTACTAGATTGGAAGTCAAGATGAAGAATTGAAGCAAGTCAGAGCTACACTAGCTCAAGTCCTGAGGAATGCAGAAGAGAAGCTGATATCAAACTTTGTCAAGAATCACTTTGGATTCAGATTGACTCAGTAAAATTGGTAAAAGCTATAAGGACTGTAACTTGTAGTTAGTTGTCTAATTAAACTCTTATAACATTTGTACTTAAATGTTTTTGACATCATCAAATCTATTAACTTGTATATTTTCATAATTTACAAGTTGGGGGAGATTGTTAGATATATTTGAGATGTCATGTCTAATCTGTTGTGTTTAGTTTCAGAACTTAATATCATGACTTACTGGAAATCAGAACTTACTGAAGACAGAATTTATATCAGAACTTTAGGCCGTCAGGATTTATATCAGGACTTAAGTGCGGATACTTCAGATAAGGAAAGCAGTTGATTTAAAGGAAAAGATCGTGACTAAAACAATAAAAGATATGTATGAAGAGTTAGAAGACTAGAAGACTTATATAAGATAATATCTGATTGATATAACTTAGGAGACAAAATTATATTCCATATCAATTAGAAGATATCTTGTAACTGTGTACTATATAAACACAACTTAGGGTTTACACTATATGTGTTATCATTCATGAGAAAGATTATACATTGTAACCTAGCAGCTCTTAGTGATATTGTTCATCACTGAGAGAGAACAACTGTTCTATTGTAACATAGTTTATTTTATTGAATATGCTTGATTACTGTTACATACTTGTGTTCATAAATCGATTTGATTGTATAAACACTATATTCAACCCCCTTCTATAATGTTGTGTGACCTAACAAGTGGTATCAGAGCTTCTATGTTGATATACAAACAGTGAGATCCAGTTTACAATCATGTCTGAAGAAACACAAACCCCAACTAAGCCCACCAAAACTCAAGATACACAAAACAATCAAACCCACAGTCGATATGAAACCATTTGGGTTCCCATACTGAGAGCATCTGAGTATCCTATATGGAAGTTAAAGATGGCTATGTTTCTGGAAGCCACATATCTAGAATACCTTGATAGAATTAATGATGGACCATATAAGCCTACCAAGCTTTCTGTTGCAGTTGCTGATCAACCATCAAAGATTATACCAAAGGAGAAAGGTGATTACACAGTTGAAGACATCTCATCTATTGCCAAGGATGCAAGGGTAAGGCATCTGCTGCATAGTGTAATTGATAATGTCATGTCAAACAGGGTAATTGGATGCAAGACTGCAAAGGAGATATGGGATGCTTTGGAGACAAAATGCCAGGGAACTGAGGCAATCAAGAAGAACAGGAAGACTATACTCACACAAGAGTATGAGCACTTTGACTCAAAAGCTGATGAGTCATTAACTGATTTATATGACAGGTTTTCCAAACTCCTGAATGATCTGTCACTGGTGGACAAGGAATATGATCTTGAAGATTCAAATCTTAAATTCCTTTTAGCTCTTCCTGAAAATTGGGATTTGAAGTCTACTACCATAAGAGATAACTATGACCTTACTGAAACTACTCTTGATGAAATTTATGGTATGCTCAAGACTCATGAACTTGAGATGGATCAAAGGAGCAAAAGGAATGGAAGAAAGTGAAAGACAGTTGCTCTTAAAGCTGAGGAGGAATCTCCTAAAGTGAGTGTCTCAAAGAGGGGCAAAGGAAAGGCTCTCATCATACAGTCTGATTCAGAGTCATCATATTCTGATGATGATGATTCAGAATCTGAAAATTTATCTGAAATGGATGTTGATGCAGAGATGATGCAACTGTGTGCTCTTATGGTGAAGGTTATCACAAAGATAGCCTACAAGAAATTCAGAAAGGGCAAGAAGTTTTCCAGGAAAGGTGGAAGTTCTGAAAAGAAAGGGTTCAGAAAGTCTGATGGCAAAGGAGGAAAGTCTGACAGAGGAGATAACTCAAATGTCAAGTGCTACAATTGTGGTGAAAGAGGTCACATCTCTCCTGACTGTAAGAAAGGAAAAAGTGATAAAGGCCAGGCACTTATCACAAAGAAGAAAAACTAGGCAGACACTTCAGATTCTGAAGATGAGGTGAACTATGCCTTGATGGCAAATGCCGATAGCAGTACTGATGCTGCTGAATTAAAGTTACCTCAATCAACTTTTGTTTTTCATACTGATGATAATTCTGAGCTAAGATTATATCTTAAAATCATGTTCATTAGTTTTATAGATCAGACTTTAACAAATGAAAGATTAACATCTGAAAGTCTTGCTCTTAGAAATAGAAATGACTATTTAGAAAAAGAGTTAGTTATGTTCCATCAAACTCAGAAAGAAAGAGATGAGGATTTGTATGTTAGAGATGAAGTGCTAAAATTAAATAAATTTCTTAAATCTGAAATGGAAAAGGAAAAGGAGATAATCAAAACTTGGACTAACTCTGGAAGAACAACTCAAAAAATCTTAGAAAATGGAAATTTGAAAGAAGGTCTAGGTTACCTAGATTATAAGGAGGAAAAGGAAACTATGTCATCTAAACCAAACTTTACCAAGAAAGCTGAAAAGCCTAAAGTTAACCCTGTTAAATTTGTAGCAAAAACTGATGTGTCAAAGTCTGAAAAGATGAATGATTCTAAAACAGAAGTTAAAGAAAAGTCAACTTCTGACAAATTCAAACAGGACAAGCCAGCTTCAATAAACATAGGTTTAATGACAAAGAAGCAGCTTAAGCATAAGCTGAAAGAGATTAGAAATGTGAATAAGGTAAAGGAAGCTAGGAAAAATAGGAATGGAAAGGAAGGTGTAAATAAAAGCAATAATTATATGCCTGTTCCTAATGCTCCTCGAAAGAAATGCTATAACTGTGGAAACTCTAACCATCTTGCTTCTTTTTGCCGGAAAAATAAAGATATAAACTCTTTACCTCCTAGATCAGGAGTTAAGAGTCAGTCTGTTAGGGTTAAACTACAAAATCCTTGTTTTTATTATGGTAGTTTATGGCATTCTATTTATACTTGTAAGGAATATTATAGTTTGTATTATGATTATTATCAAATAAAACTTTCTTTGAAGAAAGTTAGTGTAATTCCTTCTAGTGTATATTCTGATGCAAAGTCTGATATAAAGTATGATAAGAAGCATGTTAGCATAAACTCTGAAATTAAATTTGCTGCAAATGCTACCAAACTTAAAAAGGCCAAAGGATCCAAGCAAGTATGGGTCCTTAAAACTAACCAATAGTGGTCTTTGTGATTGCATAGCAACAGGAAAAACATCCTAGTTCTGGACAGTGGATGTTCAGGATAAATGACAGGAAATAAAGCCCTGCTATCAGACTTTGTGGAGAAAGCTGGCCCAGGAGGTTCTTTTGGAATGACAACATGGGAAAAACTTTGGGTATGGCAATATCAATCTTGGGAATGTCATCATTGAATCAGTAGCTCTTATCTCAGGTCTTAAACACAATCTGCTAAGTGTGAGTCAAATTTTTGACAGAGGTTATCATGTGGATTTCTTTGAAGAACACTGTGAAGTTGTAAGTCATTCTACAGGAAAAGTGGTTCTAAAAGGTTACAGACATGGTAACATATATGAAGCCAGACTTTCAACAAACTCTGATGGTTCTGCAATCTGTCTGTTAAGTAGAGCATCAATTGAAGAAAGATGGAATTGGTACAAGAGACTCTCTAATTTAAATTTCAACAACATAAATGAGCTAGTAAAGAAAGATCCGGTGAGACGACTGCCATAATCAGTATTTGCTCCTGATGGCATCTGTGATTCATGTCAAAAGGAAAAACAAAGAAAATCTTCATTTAAAAGCAAAACTGAATCCTCAATTCTTGAGCCTTATCACTTACTACATGTTGATCTATTTGGTCCAGTCAATGTCATGTCTATTGCAAAGAAGAAATATGCTATAGTTATAGTGGATGAGTTCACAAGATACACTTGGGTGTATTTCTTGCACAAGAAGAATAAAACTGCATCTACTCTAACTGATCATGTGAGACAGTTGGATAAGTTGGTCAAAGATTCTGTTAAAATAATATGGAATTATAATGACACTGAGTTCAGGAATTCAATCATGGAAGAGTTCTGCAAAGAGCATGGAATAAAGCAGGAATTTTCTGCACCTCGAACTCCACAACAAAATTGAGTTGTAGAAAGAAAGAACATGACCCTCATTGAAGCTGCACGAACTGTTCTTGATGAAGCGAAGCTACCAACCTACATTTAGGCTGAAGCTGTGCAGACTGCTTGTTTTACACAGAATGCTACACTCATAAACTAGCATGGAAAAATACCATATGAGATGGTGAAGAAAAAGAAGCCAAATCTGAAATACTTTTATGTATTTGGATGTAAGTGTTTTGTTCTTAAGACTCATCCTGAACAGCTTTCAAAATTTGATCTAAAAGCTGATGAAGGAATTTTTGTTGGATATCCACTTTCCACAAAAGCCTTCAGAGTCTAAAATTTAAGAACAAGCGTTGTCATGGAATCTATCAATGTATCTTTTGATGATAAAAAGATTACTGGTCTTGAAGATTTCAATGAACATGATCGGATGAGATTTAAAAATGAAGATTTATATTCAGATTCTGTCAATTCTGATGACCTAAATCCTGATCCTGTAAGTTATGATGGGTTAAATTCTGATGTCATTGAAATTGTGGTAACTGCTCCAAAGGAAAATGCACATGTTCAGCGGGAGAAAGCTAATGATCATACCCCATCTCAAGCATCTCAAGAAGCATCAGAACCTATCACTCGTTCTTCAAGATCTGATTCATCAAGTTCTGATGAGCCAAATTCTGATAATTCTGGGAACTCTGATTCTTCAATTCCTCAAGGATCCAACTCAAATTCTGAAATTTCAAAGAGCATAACTTCAGGGGGAGCATCAGAAAATGTTGATGGAGACAACATGGATCATGGGGGAGGATCCAGTTCTAGAGATCAACTTCCATCTGCAAGGAAGTGGACCAAATCACATACACCTGACTTAATAATTGGAGATCCTGAAGCAGGTGTTAGAACTAGAACAACAACATCAAATGAATGTCTATATCATTCCTTTCTATCTCAGACTGAACCAAAGAAAGTGGAAGAAGCTCTTCTAGATGCTGATTAGGTGCAAGCAATGAAGGAAGAGTTAAACGAATTTGAAAGAAATAAAGTCTAGACCCTAGTGTCAAGACCAAAGAACAGATCAATTGTTGGTACAAAATGGGTGTTCAGAAACAAAACTGACAGTGTAATAACCCCAATTTTTGAGAAATTTTGAAACCCTTATGAATAGTGTTTTTGCTGAATGAGAAAACTTTTCATGCCACGCTATGTAGGGGTTCTGTTATTGATCTTATGGGATATTATTAGTACTCTATGTGGTATATAAGTGTATGTAAAGATCGTCAGAATCCAATTCCGAACACTTTGATTTTTCCCGGAAATCCACAAGATACGGAGAGAATTGAGTATAAGGTAACAGGATAAAAAGGATTGAAATTAAAGGATTATAGGAGAGGATCATAAAAGGAATATAATATATTGAGAAAGGTTAAGGGAACCTAAGTAATAAGATCCCGGGTATGATCCCTCAAACGATAAACGAGAACGAAAGATAAGCGAATCGTAAAACAAATAATTGACCAAGAGACAAGCTTGTACAAGAAGCCAGGGATTGTGACATCATCAAACCACAAGATGTGGACAAGTGGGAGCATAATGACATGTGCAAGGTGACACAAGCATGGCATAGAAGGGAAGGAAGTGTGGTTGAATTATAACCACACAAAATCAAGGTTAATTAAGTCATTAACCAAAAACAACACAAAAATCAACCAACCAAGCAAATCATTTCATTTTCATCAAACAAAACACAAAAATATCTTTCTTCCCAAGCTAGCTCTCGGCCCATTTCTTAAAATTTGAAGATCCAAGCTCCACCACTTACTATTTAGCAAGGTAATTATCTAAGCTTCCCTATGGATAGTTACATACTTCCTATAAGTTTAAGCTTCTAATTCCAAGCCAATCTTTTTCTATAAATCAAGGAAGAAGATGGTGAATAGTAACCTTCAAGAAATAACTTTAGTTTTCTTGAATTTTTATGAAAGATTAAGGTTATACAAGCAAGGATCAAGGTTCTTTAGGCATTCAAAGCTCTTATGTTGTGTTAAAAAGCTTCAAGGAAGGTATAATCTCTTAACCAAGCTTTGTTATTGAATGTTAAGAGCATAATATGAGTATTTTAGTTCATGAGAGGCTTGATGGTTGTGTATGTAGAGATTAGTGAGTTTTGGGATGTTGTTGGATTGGTAAATGTTGTTGTTTTGATTAAAAGAACTTAAGTATTGTTAAAGTTAAGCTTAGGCATAAGTATGAATGTTAAACTTGAATTGGTTGGGGCTGTTATGATGTGTTTTGGATGGATGTTGGTTGTATGGTTGAATTGAGGTTGAATTGTGATGGTTTTTGAATGGTTTAAATTTGGGAAATCGCGTAAACATAGCCGTCGTAACGTCCGATTTTCTTTAGACTGTTTTTGTGCATAACATTAGGACCCGAGAACCCCCTGCTAGATTATGACCATTGCCATGTCTAGATAGCTCGTGTTACGAGCTTCGTTTTGATATGTAGTTCGTTCGATTCCGATGCACGGTTTAGGAGAAACGACCGTTTCAAGTAACGGTGTTTCGCGAACGAAACATTTCCCCTCGCCTTACTTTGAAACATAGGTTAAAGACCAAAAAAGGACTAATTGAAGTATGAAACATTTATGGTAAGTGTGTTAGGCAGTTGGTAAGACACTCGCGAAGGAATCGCCTTAAAACTTGTAAAGGTTAAATTATTAAAAATGGTGGAGCCGAGGGTACCCGAGTGACTTAAGCGAATCAGTGAGCGCAAAACGAGCGTTAGAGTCTAAGTTAGTTAAAGTATAGATTTACAAGTGACTTTGGTTTAATTCCAACTTACTTGTTGCTTATAGGTTATCAGACTCGTCCCGAGCCATTCGTAACCCCCAGTCGCTCAGGCAAGTTTTCTACCCGATATACTGTTGTTGTGATGTAAATATATGTATATGCATTATCTTGTGATAGTGCATGATTGTTATTAGCAAATTTTGCGATATATTGGAGCATGCTGATATGGTATATATGCATGTCTGTTTCGTAATCTGGTTATCTATCTGTTGATTTCAATGCTTATAGTTGCATAATACCTATGCTAGAAATAAGCAAGTAGTTGCGTATACCCTTAGTATAGGGGATAAAAGGTGAGCATATTTCTAAACCGGGAGTCGATGTTCCCGAGTATATTATATATATATATATATATATTTATATATATATGGATATAGTTTTTAAAACTATGGATCGAATAAGGGTTATTCGATACCTTTATTTTACTTAATTGAATATTAATTTGAGTATTCATTCGAGGGCTTATGACTCAGTTTATTTTATTAATTGAATATTATTTGAATATTCATTCGAGGGCTTATGACTCAGTTTATTTTATTATTTGAATATTCATTCGAGGGCTTATGACTCAGTTTATATTATTATTGAATATTACTTGGATATTCATTTGAGGATGTATGACTCCTTTATTTTATTTAATGAATATTATTTATAATATTCATTCGAGGTATTATGACTCCGCTTATTACTGAAATATATTCTTTATTTCATTAGAGAATAAAGTGTTAATAATCAAACTTATTTTCGATTATTCAAATAAAGATAATACTTTCATATAAGTATATCTTTGGTTATTTAATACTCGTTTCAAGTATAAGTTTTAAAACTTCTACTTCAATTATTTTTATAAAAGATTATTCTTTATGGGAATATTATTTAAATAATAATATTCAGTCATTTTCTAAATATTCTGGGGACTGATTTACTTCATTAAATCAGCTTTACTCCAAACACTCTTTAAAGTGTTTTCGAGTCTTCAAAATGATTTTTAAAAGTTAGAGCGGATCCCAAAACTCATTTTATATTTAAGATCTTCCTTTTTAAGGGGATTTAAATACTCGCTTAAAACCTGAGGGATCCGGCTCTGTGGTGTATTTTATATTCGCAACAAGGTTGCAGTTTTGGTAAATGAATTGATTACTTACCCAACGTTCGGGAAGTAAGTCCATCTATTGAGTCGGCATAAGCAACATGGGCTCAGTGGGCGTCCATGATAGTGTAAGTGGCTCAGTGGGAGTCCATCAAATGCATAAGTGGCTGAGTGGCAGTCCAGCATAAGGTCCTAATTATGACCAGGGTGATGACCAGTGGGGAATTCGTCCATCTACTAGTAGAAAAGGTTACTTATGGGTATCTTTGCCTGATCAGCAAGATATCTGGTTTATGCCAAAGGTTTTCTTTTCCTTCCAAATTCATTGGATATTGCAACTCTGTTCATACTTTACATAACAGAGGTTCCAGGAAATGTGTTAGAGATATATATATGTGGATATATATATATCAGGACTAAATAAAGTATCTCATAACTTTTTCATTCAATAATATTTCAAAGATTGAATCTATTCAAATCTTGTCTTGTAGTCTCATCTATGTGATGAACTTTTGAAACTGATTATAACTTGAACGGTGGTAGTTCAAGTAGTATTGGGAAAGATATAAGTATATTGGGGTATTTGGTAACCTCATCTTTTAAACTTATATCTAATTAATAATTGTCTTATGAATGACAAAGATTTTCAGAAAAACGTTGAGACAAGGTTAGATACATGAGATCACCTTGCAACGATATTTTTTTATACAGTTATACACTGGGACTTTGTGTATATTATGCATGGAAGAGGACTTCCAATATTTTGAAAAGTATATATGTATATATACTGAATATTTTGCGACTTCATCGCATTAAGATATCAAACTTGGTTCATTTCTTTTGACCAAGACTTTCATGAGTATTATGAGTAGGCTCATATATTGTAAATCATTATACATATTATTTTGGTGGGCTTGCTGCTCACCCTTGCTTTATTTCTTCATCACACAACAACAGTTAGGAAAGATGGCCAGACTCCAGCAGACCCAGCGCAAGCGCGTGGGAAGCGTCCCGCGTCTTCCCGTTGATGTTGTAGCTGCTATAGCAGCAGAGGTAGATCTATTGTAGATCAGACCATCTACTTTTGAGAATCAATTATGTATAATTATAACTTGTGGCAAATAATGGCAATTAACTGTAAATTATCAAGTAATCATTTTGGGTTGTAATAACTTTTAAATTGTGGATTCAAAGACTTGTACTTATTTAAATTTCATCTCTGAGACTATAACGGGTTGTGGTGTGTGTTAGTGTGGGGTCACAGCATAAGGTTATTTATTATTAATTAAGTGAAGTGATATTGTGGAAAGAAAGACCGTGACGACCCGGATCCCCGACCCCGGATCTGGGGGTGTTACAGAAATGGTATCAGAGCTAAGCGTTATAAACCTCAGAGATGATGTGACGTTAAGATAATAAGTTCACTAAGATAATAAGAACTCTTGCCAAGTTCATAGTCGGGCTACCTAACGTAGTACTGACAGTTAAAACCCTTATGGGAACCCTTATAAATATCGTGATAGAAGCGTAGTTCGTTATCGTAGACGGTAGCGGGCTTCCGAACCCTGAGGTTGAGGAGCAACAATGCGATGATGTTTATTACTTATTAGAGATCAGATTATGGATCCGATAGAGCGTCCTAAAGCGGGATCGGATGATGTTCATATTGAGGATATAGCAGTTGAGGATGTTGTCCTAGAAGGGATAGTGCTGAGGAGGATCCCATGGAGGATCCTGACAAGAATGAATAAAGGACCACTGAGGAATTGATGACCATGGTTAGGTCGACTACCAGAGGTAGGATTGGTCGGTCACTACCAGAGGTTCGTTCAAGTTTGTAAAGATAGTCGCCCCTTTAACGCGGCTTACTCATAAGACTGAGAAGTTCGAATAGACAGAGAAATGCGAGAACAGCTTTTAAGAACTGAAGCAAAGGTTGGTGACGGCCCCTATGTTGGCGTTGCCGGATGGAAAAAGGAGATTTTGTGATTTGTAAGTGACGCTTCGTATAAGGAATTAGGGTGCTTTTATACAGCACAACAAGGTACTCGCGTACACGTCAAGACAATCGAGGTTATATGAAATTCGATATCCCCACCCATGAGCTTGGGCTCGTGGTAATAGTTTTGCCCTAAATATTGGAGGCACTACTGGTATGAATAGAAGTACGAGATTTACATAAACCATAAGCGCTCTAGTACATTTTCACGTAGAAAGAGCTCAACATATGCCAGAGGAGGCAGTTAGAGCTAATCAAGAATAATGATTGGGAGATTCTTTATCATGCGGGGAAAGCCAATATGGTGGCTGATGCCCTTAGTAAAAAGGAGAGACTCAAGATGATGATGTCTTTTGGAGAGTTTATAAGAGATTTTGAGAAAATGGAAATAGTAGTGAAGGTAACCGGAGCCGGTACCGAAAAGCTGTTTGAGATTGCAATACAGCCCGAATTATTGGAAAATATCATATTGTGCCAGAAAAAGTTATGAATGAAGGCAGGGAGCCAATAATTAGATAAAAGATTAATATCGAGAAAGATGATAAGGGAATAATGAGGTATTCCTATAGAATTTGGGTTCCGAAAGTTCAAGAGCGTAAGGATGAGAACTTAGATGAGAGCCATAGTTTGAGGAATAAGATTTAGAGTAAACCCTGAACGTGATAGTCAGGGAGGTCACCATCAAGATAGAAGGAACCCATGACATAATGGAGTGGAAAATAAAGATTTTAAATTAAAAGATGACCCCCATTTATGGGGAGTAGGATGAAACATTTCATACTAAGGAAACAGAAAGTCGAGTAAGGAAAGGAGACCCGAGACGGTACTCCTATACGGAAATTCATGGACCTGTCTAAACAGAACTTATATTTTATTCCCAACCACCACCTTGAGGAAACAATGTGATGTGAAATTCTTTCAGGACCTCTAAGTCGCTAAGCTCTCAGAGTTCCAAGGAACAAGGTGACCCAGTCAAGGCAAGAGCCTGGCTAAAGGAAATATATGAATCATTTGAGATTCTAAATGATTGACGAATCACAAAAGACTGTTTTTGTCACTTACCCTCCTAAGAGAGAGACCACCCGCTGGTGAAAGACCAAGAAAGGCACGGAGCCAGAGGTTAGAATAAACTGATTTAAGTTCAGTCAATTATTTTCGGGAAAGTAATTCCCAAAGATAAGGAGATAGTGTAAAAGCTTTGGAGCTAGAACAAAAGTGGATGAGTATGATGAATTATGAATCTAAGTTGTAAAAGTTATCAAGATTCGTTCTGAGGACACGAATCCAAAATGACGGGATGTTTGAAATCAATGCTTATATTGTGATTGGTTTGTGAAATAATGATAAGAGAAAGGAAAAAAAAAAGGGAAACTGAAGTGGAAAGGAATATAAAGGCAATAGAGTTTGAGGAATGATAAGGGAGTTGGGTATGAGGAAACCCTAAAGACTCATAGCAATAGAAATAGAAAAGTATGTAATCGTCAGGATGATGATGATCCACCATGAGCTAAAATTGATGGTTGAAGGCATAAGAGATACATATATTGTACCCCCTTTAAGTTGGGAGGATTCAAGGAAACCTTTAGATAGTTCGAAGGATAAATAATAAGACGCGGATAGACTAAGGAGACAAGAAAGTAAGAAAGTAGGAAAATTGGATGAAGGAAGTGACCTTCAATAATGTGAAATGTAAGACCGGTGGCTTGATACCCAGAAAGGGAGATGCCAGATATGAAAGATATCCCAACATTGAGGTGACTGTTGAGATAAACAACAAAAGTAAATAAGGAATTATTAAGAAGAAGTTCACGTTGAACACGACCAATATCTTCCAGAACATCCATGTTATCGTTACCAGATTAGGCAAGAAAAGCGGATAACCGTTGTTATCTTTTGGAGGCCATTTTGATTAACCTCATTTTGTATACAGATGTTATTGTGAAATTAGGCATTTACTATCGAGGTGGGAATGATGAATAAGATAATCTATCAAGGATATATGACTTGATTTATCCATGGAAGGATGCATGTACCTTTTTAAAGGTGGAATTAAGAATAGAACATCGGTAACTTAAAACAAATCCTAGGGGAATACATAAAGGTTGGCATTTCACCCTTAATAGGGATAGTATGAGTTTTGACAGTATGAATTGGAAAGGATTAAGGTAATAATAACCTTTAAGGATCAGTGGAGAAATTTTTCAGAAGTATATAGACAATGGTTCTAGTAATAGTGAATGGTATTTTGATATGCCCTGTATCTAGGGAATAGAGGAGGAACGATTGAAGGATAACCTTAGAGGTTTTACAAGGAGAAAGGTAATATTCAAAATTCTCAAGAATAAAAATGTTGATAAAGGAAATATGACGTAATTATAATGTTGCCAAGTGGGGCACGTGTTAAACCACGAGAAAGTATGGATCGAACCAGTAATGGTCGAAATTGTTCAGGGCAATTAGGACTTAAGATAAAAGATGTTCTAATTATGATTGAGAGTCAGTCATGACAGTGATTAACCTCTAAAGACTGAGGGGATAACTTATGGAAAAATGGAAATTTTTTTTTCTCATCAGATATTAAAGAAAAGTATTTTCACATAAGCTGTGATTGAAATAAGGTAGAAAATTTATTTGGAGGTGGTTAAAATGACATTGACTGTAAGGAAATTTTACTATCAGGAAAGGCCAAAGAGGTGGCCGACACTTTAAAGGTAAGAGGATAATTATAGGCGCGTGTGCCAAAGGAATACAGTAATGATGGTTGAAGCCGTAAAGGTTGTATTATGGTTTGGAAGATTGACATTCCTTCTGATGACTGTGCAATACCCAACCGTAATAGTAGTTGGTAAAGGTTTAATTCGTGTAATCGCCATGAGCGGGCTATCTATCTCAGAAGATACTATCTTGAGATAAGCCAGGACCATAGTTCAAAAAGGACTAAACAAACCTTTGAGTTAAGTCTTCTATTGAAGGCATATGATTAAGAATGGTATTAACCTGCTATCGTTGCTTTGAGCGAAACTCTTCTGCAAATTTTATCTGCTTCATGTCATGTATGTATGTCAGGATCAGGAGTGTACTCTATGAATCATGAATGGTGATTATGTTACCTCCTTAGAAGGATTTGATACGACATGTATGGACTCCGTATGGTTAGCTATTAAGACTTCATGGAAAATGAATGACGACAGTAGGTCAGTGGTGGACCATAGTAAGGCAGCAATGATTCTGCGAGTATTGAGCTGATTATAACCGTGAGAGTCGTATTATTATACGAGGAAGGTTGCGGTGCAAGCATAGAATTCAAGTAACGATGATGTCTAGAATGAGATCCCAGATTCGATTTTCGATGTCGAGGGAGTTTCAAAGGTAATTGTGTATAAGCTCGAGGAAGAGCATGGGTCCATAGAATGATGGACGGGATAGCGAAAATATTTAGGCACGTGAAATGCGATGCTATAATACTTGATGTTGATATAAATACGTATATGTTTTGTTCTCCTATGACAAACCTCTATAGTTCAGAGGTAGGTTCCAAGCCAGATATTTTGTGGCAGTATATTTTTTTCATATATACAATTCTCTTCAGTTCGTTCTTTTCTCTTCTTTTCATTTCATGTAAGCTGAGAAGAACAACCCTTCCAGAAGGGGAGGTATTGCCGAATGACTATCTATCTTTGTGATAGAAGCCTAGTAGGATACCACATGTTGTTTAATTGCTTGTCAAGTACTAAAGGCTGGCCACCTTCTGTACTAACTATGCGATATAACAAGTGTTCATGATCATAGTGATCTCTCAACAAATTCCTTTACTTCTATATGATTAATCAAACTTTGGAAAATAGAAATAACTGAAAAAGGAGTAATAAAGTGGTGGTAGTATGCGGAATGGAAACACATTCGTGATACTAAGGTTGACGTGGTTATTAAAAGGTTATAGAACGCTAACGAGCAAAAGTATAACCAGTATAATATTAGGAACGGAAGGTAGTAGCGATTACGAACTGGAAAAGAATGGGTATTGAGAAGCAAAAGTTCTAATGATAAAAGCAATAATGAGAGTCTGTGCAATAGACTTGAAAGAATTTGGAATGATCACTTAATTCGGATTGAGTTATCTTACGACAATAGATCATATGTCATTATCGAGATGTCGCCTTATGAGATCCTTGAGGGAAGACAATGTCGATCTCCCTTATGTTAGGATGAAGTTGTAGAGCGCAAGATGCTCGGACCCGCAGTACTCCAAAGGACCAAGGATATGATAGATCTAATCAGAGGACGGCTGGTAGTAGCCCAAGATGGACATGATAAGTATGTTGATTTGACACGAAAGGATAAAGAGTATGAAATAGGGGACCTAGTAGTGATATAGGTATCCCTTGGAAAGGATTGATGAGGTTCGGAAAGAAAGGAAAGCTAAGTCTACAATTTGTTGGACCCTTGGATATATTAAGACGTTTGGGAAGTTAGCATATGAGCTAGCCCTAACCCCGAACATGTAGCAGGTCGTAACGTGTTTCACGTATCAATGTTAAGGAAGTGTAATTCGGATGCCAGTCAAATAGGGGCATATGAGCGCATAGATATGCAACCCGACGTAACCTATATGGAGCAACCAGGAAGGGTTATAGAGTGAAAAGGAACAAGTGTTTAGGAGAAGGATTATCAAACTAGGCAGAGTTTGGTGGTAGAACCACAATGTGGAAAATTGACTCGAGAGTTAGAAAGTGTAATGCTAAGAAAGTATCCCCATTTGTTTTCTATCTGATTCCGGGACGGAATCCTTTTAAGGAGGGGAGACTGTAATAACCCCAATTTTTGAGAAATTTTGAAACCCTTATGAATAGTGTTTTTGCTGAACGAGAAAACTTTTCATGCCACGCTATGTAGGGGTTCTGTTATTGATCTTATGGGATATTATTAGTACTCTATGTGGTATATAAGTGTATGTAAAGATCGTCAGAATCCAATTCCGAACACTTTGATTTTTCCCGGAAATCCACAAGATACGGAGAGAATTGAGTATAAGGTAACAGGATAAAAAGGATTGAAATTAAAGGATTATAGGAGAGGATCATAAAAGGAATATAATATATTGAGAAAGGTTAAGGGAACCTAAGTAATAAGATCCCGGGTATGATCCCTCAAACGATAAACGAGAACGAAAGATAAGCGAATCGTAAAACAAATAATTGACCAAGAGACAAGCTTGTACAAGAAGCCAGGGATTGTGACATCATCAAACCACAAGATGTGGACAAGTGGGAGCATAATGACATGTGCAAGGTGACACAAGCATGGCATAGAAGGGAAGGAAGTGTGGTTGAATTATAACCACACAAAATCAAGGTTAATTAAGTCATTAACCAAAAACAACACAAAAATCAACCAACCAAGCAAATCATTTCATTTTCATCAAACAAAACACAAAAATATCTTTCTTCCCAAGCTAGCTCTCGGCCCATTTCTTAAAATTTGAAGATCCAAGCTCCACCACTTACTATTTAGCAAGGTAATTATCTAAGCTTCCCTATGGATAGTTACATACTTCCTATAAGTTTAAGCTTCTAATTCCAAGCCAATCTTTTTCTATAAATCAAGGAAGAAGATGGTGAATAGTAACCTTCAAGAAATAACTTTAGTTTTCTTGAATTTTTATGAAAGATTAAGGTTATACAAGCAAGGATCAAGGTTCTTTAGGCATTCAAAGCTCTTATGTTGTGTTAAAAAGCTTCAAGGAAGGTATAATCTCTTAACCAAGCTTTGTTATTGAATGTTAAGAGCATAATATGAGTATTTTAGTTCATGAGAGGCTTGATGGTTGTGTATGTAGAGATTAGTGAGTTTTGGGATGTTGTTGGATTGGTAAATGTTGTTGTTTTGATTAAAAGAACTTAAGTATTGTTAAAGTTAAGCTTAGGCATAAGTATGAATGTTAAACTTGAATTGGTTGGGGCTGTTAAGATGTGTTTTGGATGGATGTTGGTTGTATGGTTGAATTGAGGTTGAATTGTGATGGTTTTTGAATGGTTTAAATTTGGGAAATCGCGTAAACATAGCCGTCGTAACGTCCGATTTTCTTTAGACTGTTTTTGTGCATAACATTAGGACCCGAGAACCCCCTGCTAGATTATGACCATTGCCATGTCTAGATAGCTCGTGTTACGAGCTTCGTTTTGATATGTAGTTCGTTCGATTCCGATGCACGGTTTAGGAGAAACGACCGTTTCAAGTAACGGTGTTTCGCGAACGAAACATTTCCCCTCGCCTTACTTTGAAACATAGGTTAAAGACCAAAAAAGGACTAATTGAAGTATGAAACATTTATGGTAAGTGTGTTAGGCAGTTGGTAAGACACTCGCGAAGGAATCGCCTTAAAACTTGTAAAGGTTAAATTATTAAAAATGGTGGAGCCGAGGGTACCCGAGTGACTTAAGCGAATCAGTGAGCGCAAAACGAGCGTTAGAGTCTAAGTTAGTTAAAGTATAGATTTACAAGTGACTTTGGTTTAATTCCAACTTACTTGTTGCTTATAGGTTATCAGACTCGTCCCGAGCCATTCGTAACCCCCAGTCGCTCAGGCAAGTTTTCTACCCGATATACTGTTGTTGTGATGTAAATATATGTATATGCATTATCTTGTGATAGTGCATGATTGTTATTAGCAAATTTTGCGATATATTGGAGCATGCTGATATGGTATATATGCATGTCTGTTTCGTAATCTGGTTATCTATCTGTTGATTTCAATGCTTATAGTTGCATAATACCTATGCTAGAAATAAGCAAGTAGTTGCGTATACCCTTAGTATAGGGGATAAAAGGTGAGCATATTTCTAAACCGGGAGTCGATGTTCCCGAGTATATTATATATATATATATATATATATTTATATATATATGGATATAGTTTTTAAAACTATGGATCGAATAAGGGTTATTCGATACCTTTATTTTACTTAATTGAATATTAATTTGAGTATTCATTCGAGGGCTTATGACTCAGTTTATTTTATTAATTGAATATTATTTGAATATTCATTCGAGGGCTTATGACTCAGTTTATTTTATTATTTGAATATTCATTCGAGGGCTTATGACTCAGTTTATATTATTATTGAATATTACTTGGATATTCATTTGAGGATGTATGACTCCTTTATTTTATTTAATGAATATTATTTATAATATTCATTCGAGGTATTATGACTCCGCTTATTACTGAAATATATTCTTTATTTCATTAGAGAATAAAGTGTTAATAATCAAACTTATTTTCGATTATTCAAATAAAGATAATACTTTCATATAAGTATATCTTTGGTTATTTAATACTCGTTTCAAGTATAAGTTTTAAAACTTCTACTTCAATTATTTTTATAAAAGATTATTCTTTATGGGAATATTATTTAAATAATAATATTCAGTCATTTTCTAAATATTCTGGGGACTGATTTACTTCATTAAATCAGCTTTACTCCAAACACTCTTTAAAGTGTTTTCGAGTCTTCAAAATGATTTTTAAAAGTTAGAGCGGATCCCAAAACTCATTTTATATTTAAGATCTTCCTTTTTAAGGGGATTTAAATACTCGCTTAAAACCTGAGGGATCCGGCTCTGTGGTGTATTTTATATTCGCAACAAGGTTGCAGTTTTGGTAAATGAATTGATTACTTACCCAACGTTCGGGAAGTAAGTCCATCTATTGAGTCGGCATAAGCAACATGGGCTCAGTGGGCGTCCATGATAGTGTAAGTGGCTCAGTGGGAGTCCATCAAATGCATAAGTGGCTGAGTGGCAGTCCAGCATAAGGTCCTAATTATGACCAGGGTGATGACCAGTGGGGAATTCGTCCATCTACTAGTAGAAAAGGTTACTTATGGGTATCTTTGCCTGATCAGCAAGATATCTGGTTTATGCCAAAGGTTTTCTTTTCCTTCCAAATTCATTGGATATTGCAACTCTGTTCATACTTTACATAACAGAGGTTCCAGGAAATGTGTTAGAGATATATATATGTGGATATATATATATCAGGACTAAATAAAGTATCTCATAACTTTTTCATTCAATAATATTTCAAAGATTGAATCTATTCAAATCTTGTCTTGTAGTCTCATCTATGTGATGAACTTTTGAAACTGATTATAACTTGAACGGTGGTAGTTCAAGTAGTATTGGGAAAGATATAAGTATATTGGGGTATTTGGTAACCTCATCTTTTAAACTTATATCTAATTAATAATTGTCTTATGAATGACAAAGATTTTCAGAAAAACGTTGAGACAAGGTTAGATACATGAGATCACCTTGCAACGATATTTTTTTATACAGTTATACACTGGGACTTTGTGTATATTATGCATGGAAGAGGACTTCCAATATTTTGAAAAGTATATATGTATATATACTGAATATTTTGCGACTTCATCGCATTAAGATATCAAACTTGGTTCATTTCTTTTGACCAAGACTTTCATGAGTATTATGAGTAGGCTCATATATTGTAAATCATTATACATATTATTTTGGTGGGCTTGCTGCTCACCCTTGCTTTATTTCTTCATCACACAACAACAGTTAGGAAAGATGGCCAGACTCCAGCAGACCCAGCGCAAGCGCGTGGGAAGCGTCCCGCGTCTTCCCGTTGATGTTGTAGCTGCTATAGCAGCAGAGGTAGATCTATTGTAGATCAGACCATCTACTTTTGAGAATCAATTATGTATAATTATAACTTGTGGCAAATAATGGCAATTAACTGTAAATTATCAAGTAATCATTTTGGGTTGTAATAACTTTTAAATTGTGGATTCAAAGACTTGTACTTATTTAAATTTCATCTCTGAGACTATAACGGGTTGTGGTGTGTGTTAGTGTGGGGTCACAGCATAAGGTTATTTATTATTAATTAAGTGAAGTGATATTGTGGAAAGAAAGACCGTGACGACCCGGATCCCCGACCCCGGATCTGGGGGTGTTACAGACAGTGATGGCATAATTACAAGAAACAAAGCAAGGATGGTTGCTAAAGGTTACCCTCAACAAGAGGGTATTGACTATAATGAAACATTTGCTCCAGTTGCTAGATTGGAAGCCATAAGAATCTTTTTAGCTTATGTTGCTCACAAAAAGTTCAAATTCTTTCAAATGTATGTGAAAAGTTCTTTTCTCAATGGAGAATTAGAAGAAGAGGCATATATTGAACAACCTCCAGGCTTTGTAGATCCAAATTTTCCAAATCATGTATACAGGCTTGAAAAAGCACTTTATGGCCTTAAGCAAGCTCCAAGAGCATGGTATGAGACTTTAGCTCGATTCCTTCTGGAAGATTTAACAGAGGAACAATTGATAAAACATTGTTCTACCTCAACCATGGAAAGGACTTACTTTTGGTACATATATATGTTGATGATATCATCTTTGGTTCTATAAATGCCAAACTCTGTGAAAGGTTTGCAAAGCTAATGCAGTCAAGATATCAAATGAGTATGATAGGAGAACTTTGCTATTTTCTGGGACTTCAAGTCAAGCAAAATGAAAAAGGTACTTTCATAAATCAATCCAAGTACACCAGAAATTTACTCAAGAAATTTGGAATGCAAGACTGTTCATCTGCATCCACTCCCATGGCCACTGTAACCAAGTTAGATAAAGTAACTGGAGCATCAGTAGATATTACTAACTACAGAGGTATAATTGGCACTTTACTCTATTTAACTGCAAGTAGACCTGATATCATGTATGTTACCTGTCTTTGTGCAAGATTTCAGGCTGATCCACGAGAACGTCATCCAATAGCCGTGAAAAGAATTTTCAAGTACCTCAAGGGTACAACTGATCTAGGATTGTGGTATCCTAGGGTATCATATTTTAAGCTAATAGGTTACTCAGATGCAGATTTTGCTGGATGCAAAATAGATAGGAAAAGCACTAGTGAAAGCTACCAATTTCTTGGAGGCAGATTGGTTTCTTGGTTTAGCAAGAAATAGAAATCAATTTCCACATCAACTGTAGAAGCAGAATATATTGCTGCAGCAAGCTGTTGTGTATAGATTCTTTGGATGAAGAATCGACTACTGGACTATGGGTTAGAATTTTCTAAAATACCCATTTACTGTGATAATAAAAGTGCTATTGCTATGACAGGTAATCTAGTTCAACACTCAATGATAAAGCATATCAGCATTAGGTACCATTTCATAAGGGAACATGTGATGGAAGGTACAGTGGAATTGCATTTTGTCCCAACAGATCAACAAGTAGCAGATATCTTCACAAAACCACTATGTATAACTACTTTTACAAGACTGGTAAATGGACTTGGAATGGTTTCAGGTTCTTTCTCAAACTCTGCTTAGTTTTTGCTCTCATGCATCAGACTTTATGATCAGTGCTTACATATTGTCTTATCTCTATGTAATCTGTGCTTAAATTGTGATATATTAAATACTGATTGTTATCTGATGTGATTCTATTTACTCTGATAGTGTTTTGAATGTTCTGTGACTATTCAATCTAATGAGGATTAATTGTTAGATGCTGACTTAGTAGTCTTTAACAAACTGTGTATCCCATGTTTGAATTAGTTATTTATGTGGAAATCCATAACACAAGCAAACTCTGATTTTGATCTTAGTCAAATTTACTTTGTGTATCTTATTACTAAGTCACAAACTAGATTGTTGCTTCTCATCTGTCAAATTTTGATGTCAGTAAATCTTAAGGATGAACTACATGCTTGATAAGCCACACTTATCTGAAGAAAATAAAAGAAAAGAAATTGAAGTCAGGTACTCTTTTGAGATCTAGAGTAAATATGTGAAAGGGAAGACCCAAGTGCATTGCGGGTATTAAGTTATATGCATTAGAAAAGCAAATAAATTTTTCTTGGTGACTTTTCACATTCTATGATTACTGGAGAAATACTCTGATAATAGCATAAATTCTAATAGCAGTTGTGACTCATTTACACTGAGAAGCCACTGTAAAAAGAATGTCAAAAGATCATAAAATGAGCACAAACAGTTGAGGTGGACTCTTGCATAAACTTATTTTATAGTAGACTTCAAAATTAAAGACAGATTTTAAGCACTTTTCTTAGTTATGCCTTATTTTTAAGATATACTGAAGTTTATCAGACTTTAATCATTATTTGATCATTTGCAAATGCATACACTCTCACTCCATATGAATGATGAAAATTACTGTGGTGATTAAGTTGTTTTTGACAAACAGTTAAGTATTATTTGCATAAATTCTGAGGACAAGTTATGATGAAAGTTATGATGATTAAACTCTGAAGAAACCAGTCAGAATTTGTGTGAAGAATCACAGAAACAGACATTCACTTTTTGAGTACAGAAGCCATGTTCTGTTGACCGTTAAATTCTGATAATAGTCAAGTTTTGATGCAAATCCCGATGGAAACTCTGCTGCTTGCGTGGCATTAGTTAATTACTTAGTTTATTTTTAGTATTTACTGTAACGATTATATTTTGTCAGGAAATAAATATGTGAGATAAAAATAGTGATAATCATTTGGTTAATGGGTTGCGTGTTGGTTTTTGCATATGCATGTGTGCAATAATTACTGCTTATTTCCTGTGCCCACTAACTACTGCTTTGACTATTTACTGGATGACGGGTGTAAAGTGTTTGTTTTACTTCCAAAAAGAGCCGTTGAGTGGAAAAAGTATAAATATTAGAGACAAAAGATTACCCAAATCTTTTACTTTCTCTCTTTTCTTACTCTCTTATTTCTTTTACTCACTCTCTCTCTTTTACTCTCTATTTTCTGATGGACTTTCATACAGGCATTTTAACAAACATCTTGTGAACACACGGTTTCTCACTTATTTCTTTACAGAAATGGCACCCAATGATCTAATTTATGATGGAGCCAAGTTTGTTCCTAATAACTACATGGCTATTCTTTCTAAGGACGAGGCTCCTTCAGAACTTCATTTCGTCTAAGACTTTCTTGCTCGAAGTGAAATAGGCTATGCACTGACCCAACCCCAGGTACTCTCAGGCAAGCAAATACTGGAGTTTTGGAGGACAGATTTTTATGATGATGGTGGAAAAGCTGGTTCCCCGAGTATTATCTTTACAACAGGGGAGGATGAGCATGTGGTGACCTTGTCAACTGTTCGACAAGCACTACATTTGCCAGAAGATTGCACTTTCAATTCAACAGTTGAGGATCCAGCTCTTCAATAAATGATGGCAAATCAGGGCTATGAAAAGTCTTTGGAAAAGCTGGGACAATTGAAGAGACCCCACATCAGGAGGGAGTGGAGTTTTTTCTTTGACTGTATTACAAAAGCTTTCGCCAATAAGTGCTCAAACTTTGATGCTATACCCATAATGAGTCAGCAAATCGGAAGAAGGTAGCAGTTGAAAAAGATATTTCTCAGAAGGAAACTGAAGCTGAGAATTCTGGTATTTTAAAGAGGAAAAGAACTTCAAGTTCTAATGCTGCTCAAGAAACTCCTCCACCATCCAGGAGATCTAAGAAAATGAGAGCAGGAAGGCATATGGCAAAACCTCTTTCTGAGGATGCTCAAGAAGCTAAGGAAGGGGATCAGGAATCTCTAATCTCATCAAGACCAATAGTGATTGAAGCTTTGCCATCTCCACCTCAATCTAAAAACATAGTTCCAGAAACAGTGATCACACCTCTTGTCTCTCCTATCAAAGAAACTATTCCAGTTGAAGATTTAGGATTAAGTCCTGAAATTGACCTTCATAGGATGATCATTCCATCTGTCCTATTTCTGGAAGCTCCACAAGGACAAGTGACAACTCCACCTGTTTCCCCACTACATGCTGAAGTTCCAAATACTCCCATTCTGGATGTGGGAATAAATGAAGTTGTACCAGAATCTCCAACAGCCACACACACACTTGTGTTGTCAGAAGATGAAGAGTTTCTTGCAAGTTCTGGAGAGTCAGCTCCAGTTAACACACCATCTCAAGTTCTTGGAAAGGAGACATTGTTTAAAAAGTTTGTTGAACAAGATGCTCCTGTTCCATGGGAAGAAACTCATAGAGGAGTTGAATGGACCAAAAAGTGGAATGAATATGATTTTGTTCCAAGCTCCAAAGTTCTATTAGAACATATTGCTAAAGCTGATGAGTTGATGACAAACTCTGACTTTAAAGCTCAACTTAAAGTCACAGCTCTCAGTACTAAAAGCCTTCAAGTTCAACACTCCATTACTCATGCTAAGGTTGATAAGCTACGAGAAAATGCTGATAAGCTGGACCTGATGATTAAGCTGGATAAGAACAGGTTTATCAGACCTATTCATGAGAAGGTAGAGGCTATTGAGAAGGTTCAAGAAAAGCAACAGGCCCAACTGACTGAGGTCCTGCAGAATCAAGCCTCTCAACAAACTCAACTGAATGAAATTCAATCTTCAGTAGAACTTCTTCTATCTCTACTCCTACCAGATGATGCCAAAAAAGGGGAGAAGCGAATGAAGCCCAAATGCTCAACTAGTCAAGTACTGAAGAAGAAGGATGATAAGGAAGATGACCAGGGAAACCCAAGCAAGGGTCAAGGTCAAGGGAAAAGCAGCAAAGTTTCTTCAAGGAAACTAATTTCTGACTCAAGAAAATCTTCTACATGGAAGAAGACAAGTTATGAAGCTGTAGATCCTCAAGTTCTGAAAGCAAGTTCTAATGATCAAAGTATGATATCAAGTTCTGATCTTCTCATTCAAGGTGATAGTCAAGACTCTCAGAAGTTTTTGCAAACTCTGAAGCTCAAGGGAAGGGAGACTACGTCTATTATAAAGATCCCAAGATTCAGACACTTGATGAGGAAATTGCTAGAAGATTATTTTTCAAGCATAATCCTGGAATGGATTTAGAGACTATCAAGGAGGAAAAATCTAGATTTACAGCTGAGAAGACAAATCTTAAGTCTAAAGCTTCTGATGCAAAGAAACCTCCAAGGCCTAAGGCAAAATGCATTGTGATCAAGGAAAGCTCTGTGGCTTCAAATCCCAAGACAAGATCACAAGTTGATCCCAAGGATAAAGGGAAAGGAAAGATTGATGAACCAACAAAGCCACAGGAGATGAAGATTCCTCAAATCCTGATGAAAACAATGTGCAAAATTGTTCAAGTTTTTGATGATACAGCTGCTGAAGATGAAACTGTTGAAACTCTGAAAAGAAGGAAGATAACTGAAGAATCCAAGACAACCTCTGACACAGCTCAAGTTGTTCATAGTGAAGAACAACAAGCTACAGAAGAAACAGCAAATTCTGATCAAGTCATCAAAACATCAACCTCTGACAGTGCTCAAGTTGATTTGAACAAATTGACAGTTACCGATAAGAGAAAACTCCTATGGAAGAATGTTAATCCATCAGATCCTAAGAAAAGCCAGCTGCTATCTGATTTCATGACTGTTGGATTAAAAGCCAGAGAAACAAGAGACAGAGCTGGATTAGGTTCTAAAGATGCCAAGATCAAGACAGAAGTTGAAGTACTTACAAGATATCCATTCTTATTGACTGACAAACCTCTTAAAAAAGTTACACATAAACACCTTGATAAGGTTATATCTGTTGAAGTGGTACTGGATGCTCATGATAAAAGTAATCTCAAAGAAAAGCTGATTCTGTTTCTTGAAGATGGAAGAATATTCAAAATGTCAGAATTATATGTGCTGAACAAATCTCTGAAAGAGCTTCAATTCTTTCATTATATTTTGGAGATAAAGTCTGAGATTACTAGGAGATAGTCAAATTTCATCATGAAGACCATAAGGGATAAAGCAAGAATTTCTGGATCAAGGGTTACAGAATTCATTCCAAACATTGTTGAAGATGATGGCAGTGAAATTCCAATATAGAAGGATTCTGCTACACTTGAGGTTATTTTGAAAGAGAAATGTATGTGCTATAATGAAGACTCATCCCGTCCAAGAGTCATCAGACTTGGTGATGGTTTAGAAAGAAATTATATCTCAACACTAAGGACTGCAATCTACCAGATTGGAAGTCCAGATGAAGAATTGAAGCAAATCAAAGCTACACTAGCTCAAGTCCTGAGGAATGCAGAAGAGAAGCTGATATCAAACTTTGTCAAGAATCACTTTGGATTCAGATTGACTCAGTAAAATTGGTAAAAGCTATAAGGACAGTAAGTTGTAGTTAGTTGTCTAATTAAACTCTTATGGCATTTATACTTAAATGTTTTTGACATCATCAAATCTATTAACTTGTATATGTTCAAATTTATAAGTTGGGGGAGATTGTTAGATATATTTGAGATGTCATGTCTAATCTGTTGTGTTTAGTTTCAGAACTTAATATCGGGACTTATACTTCAGATAAGGAAAACAGCTGATTTACAGGAAAGGATCGTGACTAAAATAATAGAAGATATGCATGAAGAGTTGGAATACTAGAAGACTTGTAGAAGATAATATATGATTGATATATTTAGGAGACAGAATTATATTCCATATCAATTAGAAGATATCTTGTAATTGTGTACTATATAAACATAGCTTAGGGTTTAAACTCTATGTGTTATCATTCACGAGAAAGATTATACATTGTAACCTAGCAGCTCTTAGTGATATTATTCATCACTGAGAGAGAACAACTGTTATATTATAATAAAGTTTATTTTATTGAATATACTTGATTACTGTTACATACTTGTGTTGATAAATCAATTTGATTGTATAAACACTATATTTAACCCCTTTCTATAGTGTTGTGTGACCTAACAGTATAAGATATAAATCAGATTCATTCCCACAGAGACTGGTTTAGGTTAACTTTGTAATTTATGCACTTATGCAACAATGATATGGCTATTATTCAATGCTAACACTACAAGAAAAAGTTGAATAGACATCACACATTAGACATCGGTTGCGGATGCCACTGATGTTAAAAGAGGTAATAACATCACCCCGTGTTTTTCTGATGTCGTTGTTATTTGAAGACATCGATTATTTAACAACCGGTGTCTAAAGTTCTCTAAAATAAATCAGCGCGGGCCACTTCAATTTGTTTCCCCCCTTTGTGAAATTTTACAAAACTTTCCCTCAAACTTATTCCCCCTGTCCAGAGAAACTAAAAACAAAAAAAAAGTCTCTCACAAATCTCTCTCTCGTCTCTCAACCCCCCACTGAATCTCTCTCTCTCTCTCTCTCTCTCTCTCTCTGTCTCTCTCTCTCACTCGTCTCTCACTCATCTCTCACCACTACAACCTTCGCTACTCTAATGGCCACCGCCACCAGCTCTGCTGTTTTAGTAACCACCATCTCCACTTGGTCTGATGGGTTCACCATCACAATCACCTTCACCGGTCTGCTGACAATCACTTGGTGTCTCCTTTACATGAATACTATTATGGTCTTCTTTGCTTTAACAGTTAAGTTTTTTAAAATCAAAAACCTAATTTCTTAAATTGGGGATTTTTAAAATCAAAACCCTAATATTTTAAATTGGGCTTTTTAATTTTAATACTTTTTGTTGGTTATAAGGAATATGGTTTGGGTAATAATTAGCATGTTATTTTCGTTTACTTGGATTTATCTTTCATTTATTAATTTTTTAATTTTGTTTTTCTATATGATACAACTATTATTTGAGGTAATCTTTGGTTTATATTTAAGGTACTTCGATTGTTTGTAATTTTTTATAGTTGTCTTGTATTTTTTGCAGTTCTGAGTCGGACACCGAGTCTGAGCCTGAGGAGGAACACAAGAAACAACTAGTACCTTGCCAACTCTATATTTGTAATTTTTTCATCTACTTTCGATATTTCTAACCTTCTTCATCTTTTTGATACTTTCTGAACCATTCAATCTGTTAAGGAGAACTGCAGAGAATATGTAAGTGTATCTATCAGACTATTATAACTAAAACTGCATATTATAAAGTAGGCAGCATGCTATATATAGAGGGGCTACAAAACTCAGTGGCTGTTTTGCCACGATAGTTGTGACAGTAAATAATGTCACTGGTGACCCAATATGCATGATATCATGCATCTAAACATCTTGCGGAATCCTAAATTTAAGCTGCACTTTGCTTAGAGATAATATCACTGAACTCCAATCCTTTCCCTGTTTACCGAGAATCAAGGATTTTATATGCATTCTTGTTTGTTTTAACTCTGCTTATGATTTTTCTTATAACACTCCTTTTGATCTTAATGTTGCTAAGCTAATTATCTATTTTCTGTTATGGTTTCCATTTTAATTGGTGAGAAGTAGTCCTCCTGTTTCCTAGCTAGTTTTGCACTTAATCCAGATTGTGTTCTTGTCAATACATGTCATTTGGTGACATTTCTCTTTATTTCTCTTAGGAAGTGTCATTTGTGCTGCCTCCATTACTTAGTTTGCTGTTAGAATGTGCCAAAAAGATAGATCAGTCAGTGCTGTCAATTTCTTTGGGGGCATTGGTCCATCTCATAGAAGTTGGAGGACACCAATTCAGTGAAACTGACTGGGATACGTTGTTGAAGAGCATAAGGTGCATGTTGTTCATTCTTCGGATGATGCTTTCACCAATAATATTACTAATATAAATTAATCAATTTGTATAATTTTTATTAACTTGGCACATATTGTTGACATTTATTACGGATGCATCATACACGACACAACCTTTAGAGTTGCTAGGAAATGAATTACACAATAGTTTGTTATGTAGTCCACAAGAACCTTATAGATATGATTGGCCTTGAGCAGGACAAAGCAGTAAGGGTCTTCACAATTCTGTAAATTCAGGTTGTAGGTGTTTGATGATGATCTTATCCTATTATTAGTTTGTTGTTCCCTTATATCTGGTAGGTCTTTCTTTATTTATGAGGTCAATATGAAAGTTCTGTTGAGTCAATCTCAAATGTTTCTTGTTTGCTGCATGAGCAACCACCATAACTTTTGTTGGTCCTTAACTAAGTTCATTTCAGTGGAGTCATCAATATGCTTATGTTCATCCGATGGTCTATATCAGTACTTGAGCAATCAGGAAGTGGTTTCCAGAAGGGGACCCTGCTCAGCACCTTATAGAAGAACTTCTTATGCGTGCAGCCAAAAAAGCTGGTAAGTTCACAATATCTTCATTTTTTACGCCCGAGTTTGTTTTCTTGTGAGCTTCATCTGCATTTGCTTGTGGATTTGTTTGTATGTCGGAGGCTAGTTTGTTGTACTTGATTTTTATATATATATATTAATAATCACAATAATTTGTTTGTTGCAGTATTGTAAGTAATATATTTCACCCTACAGTTCTGATATGGTATTATTTGTACAGTGCCCTAATATATACCTCTACGATGCACTTCACTTTGGCTTTTTCCATAATTATTATTTCCCAGTACAATATGAAACTCACCGCTTCGGATATGTTAATACAATAGGTTTTGCCGTAACTGTAGCCTTTAGTAATGTCGTACATTTCCTAAAAATTGCTCATAATATGATCATTTTTTAACATGTGAAGTGTAAACACATGCTTGCAGCCACTTGATCTAAGGAACTTATTCCCCTTAATGGTACCACAGCTTTTTACTCTCTGGAGTTCCATGGCATCTCTGGAGTTTGCTGCATCTTATAATTCATATACTAATCTCAGATCGCGAATGCACCACATTTCTGCTGAGAGGTATAATCTATAAAGAACTTCCGCGGACTGATATTTGTTTTCTCTGTCCCTGCTTTGATTTTGGGTATACTCCATAAAAACCTTGAGAATCGTACTTCACTATTTTACAGGCCACCTTTAAATCTTTTTCGCCAAAAATTAGCTGGAACATGCATCTATTTAGACGTGTTGCAGAAGTCAACTGGTGGACAAAACTCTAAAACACAGCGGGAACTTGGATCCAATCTTCCTGAGAATGTAGATGTTTCACCAAAATATATAGATGATGAATTGATGGGCATTGCAGAAAATAAACTAGTATCTTTTCAATGTAAGATGCAGTTTATTTTAGTGATGATAAAGGACCAGACTATATATTTAAGCATGTATTTAAATCTATTATTTCTTTAGTTTACTTGAGTGCAAGTTCTGTATATTTGATATATCTTAGTTACAAAAGCAATTGTACATCACTTTTAAAGAACAAAAACTGATGTCAAAAAAAGTTAATGTACATGCTTTTAGATAAAAAACTGATGTCAAAGACTGCCATGTTCAAGTATAAATTGAAAATAGGCATCACTTTGTTTGGGATAAAACTGATGTTTATGTGACAATATAGACATCACTTTTAAAGAAGAAAAACTGATGTCAAAAAAGTTAATGTACATCGCTTTTAGATGAATAATTGATGTGAAAGACTGACATGTTCAAGTCTAAATTAAACATGGACAACACTTTGTTAGGGATAAAACTGATGTCTATGTGCCGATATAGACATCACCTTTCACTAAAGAATTCGATGTTTAATATCTGATTTTACATCACCTAAATGAAAATACTCGATGTCTATGTGGAAAAAAACATAGCTCGTAATATGTTTAATCTGTTGTAATAGGTGTAATTTATTTATTAAATTATTTATTTCTAACATTTTTTGTAAAAAAACAATGCATGGACATCAATTTTTTTGCCAGAAACGATGTCTAAGCAAGTAAAGACATCGGGTTATGGCCGATGTCTAGAATAGACATCACCGACATCAACATCGGTTGCCAAACAACATAGACATCGGTAAAAAACCGATGTCTATGGACTTTTTTCTTGTAGTGTAAGATGATTAACAGACTGAGATTGTTTTCTGACTAAGATTTAAACTAACAATTATAACTAAGAGAATAAAAATGGTTGAATTAATATATATGACAACATGAGATTCTAACTTCATTAAGTACTTCATTCAACAGTCTTTTCGTTCTTAACCTTTGCATGTAATGGTGATGACACTAATCATATAACACGAAACTGATAACCACCAACTTTCGTTGTATGAATACCATACTACCAGACATCCACAAAATAGATAGAAGCTGAATAGACACTAATTATATTGATACCCTATATGTCCATAGAATTTGACAACATAATGGTTTAATGCACAAGTTATCTATCGTGATTACATAGGGCAAGTAAGATGGTTAAAATTACCTATGAAACATGCATAACAAATACCATGAACCTATGATGGCATGGCAAGTTCTAAACCCTTAAATTCACTTTTGCTTCATTAAGAATTAACATGCTATCTTATAAGTTCGCGACGTTCATAAGACGAATAAGCACAACCAATACTAGGTTATTATACAATCACCACACACTAAAGTATCGAAACAAGTCAACTAAAAAATCCATAAATAAATCTGCTAGAACCACACGATAATGATTAGCCCATAATTGGACTCATCATCAACGTGGGTTCCGATGAAAGCATGGTAAAATAAATGTAGTCTTTATAAACGAATAATAAACAAAGTATAACACAAGAGTATAAGTTCAAGAATAAAAAAACTAGCTTCCAACGTTATAAATTAAACAAAGAATCACAAGTTAAAACTAAGTCTTCTTCACCTTGGTTGAATTGTGCTAAAATGGCCTTCTTTACTCCTTCCCCTTGCTCTCTGATATGTCTCTTTTGAACAACAAACTTAATTATGTATATATAGCAGCCCTATGCATAGTAGAAGTCCTTTGGATCAAAAGCCCATTAGAATCAGGATTCTTTGAATTTGACCTGGCGCGGGCTCGCGCTTAACCAGCGCGGGCGCGCTGAGTTTCTGGACTTTGGGCACGGCCGCATGCTATCACAGCGCGGGCGCGCTGACTCCCTGGATCAACTTCTGATTTCCTAATTTTCTTGCTGAATTGAGCCGACTTTTCAAGAGATTTTATTCCAACACAACCTTAACACAAAATTAGCACAAAAATAATCCTAATTCACCTGATTACCTAGATAATTCCTGAAAATGCAAAAACACTAGAAAACACATTAAAATACCAATAACTTGAGTACAATTACACCAATTCAAAGCTTTACGTAGCGTAATAAAGTGTCATAAATGCCACTCAACATACCCCCAAACTTGAATCGATGCTTGTCCTCAAGCATAAACAGACTCAAAGAACAAGAAATAAAAATGCATGAATGTAACTAAATGAATGCAACGATTCCCAATAGAATAACTAAACCAATCAACAAGCAACATCTCAACAAATGCAGTTACTCGCATAGAGATCAATCAAATCTCACAAATTAATCTATAAACCAGAGACGTGCGTGTATGCAACTGCTTATAGACATACTATCGCCACTAGATCAACAATCTTGACTCACCACTGATTAAGGCAATCGCAAGGTTATAAATAGAATAAAAGCTAAAATCAAAATAACTTTAAAACTTCAATTCTTATATCAGAGTTTTACATAGATTCACGCTTTTATTCCCAACAAAACAATAAAACTATGCTTATTTGACCGTGCAATGAGTGAGGTCCACAAAAGACTTATACAATAGTACGCATATAGCGAGCGTTAGGTTAGCGGATCCCAGACTATTAAAAGCCTTAGGTCACTAGGCACAAAGTCCCCTAAGAACTTAATAACTCGAGTACTAAAGAGCCCAGTCATGATCAGTTATACATAACACATACTTTTCTTCTTTTTTTTCCTCTATTTTTTCAATAATTTCTAAATGAGTGCGTTTCGCTCCATCTCATTCAACCCTAGACTACTCATAAAAATATGAGCTGGCTACTAGCCATTTGACACCTAGCCACAACAACTAGCAATGAAATCCAATTTTCTCCAATTTTTAAATATCCATGTCTTTTATTACTAAGAGAATATCCTAAATTCTAAATATAAACAAGCAATTAAACCTCGATAAACAAACAAACCATGACCATGATCTAGCACTTTAGCAACCTATAAGACTTAGTGAAATACAATTGCCTCTAGCATGAAAATCAATTCAATGAGATTTAACATCACTAATTACGACATCACTGCACTAGCATCAATATCACAAGTCAACCGGAAAAATCATCTACGGGATCATATTATTATGCAAATGCATGAAACTACATGAACAAACTAACATAAACACTACCAATACAAATAAATAAAAACTACTATATGGTAAAATATGCAACTATATGAACTAAACTATCATGAATATGCAAACTATATGCGACTCATACAAACATATTCCTTCAACTACTACCCCTAAACTTAAAATATTCACTGTCCTCATTAAAGGTAATAGTAAGGAATAAGGCATACCTACTCTGAATCAGGATCACCACCCTCAATGGGTGGAGTGTCAGGTGTGTCTAGAAGTGGATACATGGAATCCTCACCAAATACTGGCCACTGGATGTCAACACCGGTGGCTCTAAATGCAGTCCCAAGTGCCTGGGTGAGATCACGTGCAAACCAACTATGGATGTTGTGCATCGCATCCATCCTTCTCGCTAGACGCCGATACTGCGTCGAACTCAAACTAGCTCCAACCTCAGCTCCTGCCTCCAGCCTCCTCCTGCTGTGAAGGGCCAGCCTCCTCTCCCAACTAAGCTCTCCATACTGCCCTCCTTTCTTGTTACGTCCCTACATCAAAAGTCTGATCCCCTGTTCTACCACCTTGCAGATGATCATATGAATAACCAAGCCCCTTAGGATCGGGCTTGCCACCATACGATTGAGTCATGTTCGACAGTGTAGAACTGTCGATATGAGCACTAGAAAGCTGTAGCTGCTCATCTGCGGGCCAATGAACACCAACTGCCATGCACAACTTCGTCACAACGGACGCATAGGGTATAGAACCCGTAGTACCTCCTCTCAAGAACCTCAAAATCCCCTGATATATAACCATCCCCAAATCAATATAATCATCCTGAAGAATACCCCAAAGCAGACGAGCATGCTCCACAATAATCTCATGCATATGTGATGATGGCATGATGTTAGCACAAATAAACGAGTTCCAAGCCCGTGCAAACCTGTTCATGCACGGCGCAGGGAATGTGGATTAATCAGTTGTTCCCCTCTTGAACTTCCAGTGACTCTCGGGCACACTAAGAGTAGCAACGATCAGATCCAAGTTAAAGTCCTCTGAAGTCTTATCGTTCCAAATGTCCTGATCAGGCTTCCTCGCGGGTTGCTCAATCACCCTCCTTATCGCATCAGCACTATACTCCACAGACATCCCCCTGACCACCGTGAAGCCATTCTTCTCTGCGTTGGCATTGGCATAAAACTCTCGCACAAGACTCATGGGCACAACAGCGGGAGCCTCGCAAAAAGGAACCCATCCTATCTCCAAAATCATCTCCAACAACTTACCATCCTTCCCTGATGGCAGAAAACCTCGCTCCTTCGCAACAGGCTTCGAGAGCAGCCTCGTGTACTCCTCTTCAGCCTCAGGAGTAGAAAACCTTTACCTCACACCACCCGCAGATGAAGAATCGGTGGTGGTGCTACTTACTTGAGTTCTTTGTCTCTTAGGTGCCATTGGGATTGAGTAGGAGAGAATAAAAGCTAAGTGTTTGAGGGATTTTTGTGTTTGATAATTTGTGATGTTGTGGAGAAGTTTGTGTATAAGTGTGTGTATATATAAGTGGTGAGAAAAGAATTAGATATAAAATAGAAGTGGGAATTGATTATGGGAATCGTGGGAATCGTGGGAATAATGGGTTTGATTTGGAGAGGGAAATTTGGGATGTGGAAAAGTAAAATTCGGTTTGAAATTTACTTTGTAGCAAAAATCCCGTTTTTCCTATTCAAAACTGTTGTTTTTATTTTTCTGAGTCAGGACCCCGACGCGGGCGCGCACTAGACCAGCGCGGGCGCGCTCACCTTCTGCCAAATCGGTGCGACCGCGCGCTATATTAGCGCGGACGCGCTTACCTTCTGGAAAAACAGCGCGGGCACGCTTGGCTACTGAAGTTGGCCCTGAATTTTTTTCTTTTTCTAATTTTTTTGTGTTTTTCTTCTTTCTTCTTGTTTCCTCTACCTACTAATGTACAACAAACTTGGGTTGCCTCCCAAGAAGCGCTTGTTTTACGTCGTTAGCTCGACGTAGAAACTTGAGATCAAATGGACAACAAAACGGCATGAACCACATCACGGTTTGCCGTGTCACCATAGTAATGCTTCAACCTCTGACCATTTACCTTGAATACTTGGCCCAGGTCATTCTCAAAAATTTCCACCGCTCCATGTGGAAACACAGTTTTGATTATGAAGGGCCCTGACCACCTTGACTTCAACTTTCCAGGAAAAAGACGGAGATGAGAGTTAAACAAAAGAATTTGTTGTCCCGACACAAATGATTTAAGCACTAGACCCCTATCGTGCCACCTCTTGACTTTCTCCTTATATATTTTGTTGTTCTCATAAGCTTGAAGTCGAAACTCGTCAAGTTCTTTCAATTGAAGCATCATCTTCCTTTCAGCTACATCCAGGTCTAGATTCAATTTCTTCAAAGCCCAATATGCATTATGCTCGATTTCTACCGGAAAATGACACCCCTTACTATAAACCAACTGAAACGGCGACATTCCTAATGGAGTTTTGTATGATGTTCTATAAGCCCACACAGCTTCATCAAGCTTCAAAGACCAATCTATCCTCGACAGACACACAACTTTCTCCAAAATGCGCTTGATCTCTTTGTTAGATACCTCAACTTGACCATTTGTTTGAGGATGATAAGCCGTAGCAATGCGATGTATAATAACCCCAATTTTTGGGAAATTTTGAAACCCTTATGAATAGTGTTTTTGCTGAATGAGAAAACTTTTCATGCCACACTATATAGGGGTTCTGATATGGATATTCTGAGATTTTATTAGTACTTTATATGGGATATAAGTGTATGTAAAGATCGTCAGAATCCAAATCCGAACACTTTGATTTTTCCCGGAAATCCAATAGATACGGAAAAAATTGAGTATAAGGTAACAGGATAAAAGAATTTAAATTAAAGGATTATAATAGAGGATCATAAAAAGGAATATAATGTATTGAGAAAGGTTAAGGGAACCTAAGTAATAAGATCCCGGGTATGATCCCTCAAACGATAAACGAAAACGAAAGTTAAGCGAACAGTATAACAGATCAGTGGTCATTAGGCAAACAATTAGGAAGTTAATCAAAGGGATTAGAGAGGATGATGTCACCCAACCAAGGAGAAGAGGACAAGGAGGGGAGGATGACATCATGAGGATGACACAAGCATGACATGGGAAGGAAGGAGATGTGGTGGCTTTTTAACCACACAAAATCAAGGGCAACTAGGTAATTTACTAAAACAAACACAAAAATCAAACCAACAAAGCCAAGCAAATCATTTTTTATCAAAATCAAAAAGAAACCAAGGCATTGTTCTTCATGCTCTCGGCCAAAACAGAACCAGCACACTAAAACTGCTGTATCTCCTTCATTTCTCACTCAAATATTGTGTTCTATAGCTCATTGGAAAGGTATTGAGATGACCTACAACTCTTGTTCACAAGTCTCGTCCAAATAATCATGGTAAGACCCTCATTTTTACAGTTCGTTAAATCGGACTTTTAGAAACTACAAAACCTAACTTTGTGTTCTTGATTTCTTTGGAAAGATCAAGCTTGTAGGAGGCTCCCTAAGGCTTCCTAGCAACTTAACACCTCCAAAGGAAGGTATAAACTTCAAACCCTAGCCTTTACTTTATTTGTTAGTAAGTTTAATGGTTGGTTTTGTGAATTGAGAAGCATGGATTGTGATTATTAGTAGTTTGGTTTGATTTGGAAGTATTTTGGTAATTGAAGCTTGATTATAGTTCATAGGTCTTGATTGTGGTTGTTTAAGTTGAAAACCTTGGAGATTATGGACTGATGTGGTATGGTTTCAGTGAAGTTTTGTTGTATTGATGGTTATGAGTTGGTTGGTGGTTAATTGGAGTAGTTTAAACATTGGTAATCGCGTAAACATAGCCGTCGTAATGTCCGATTTACTTTAGACTGCTTTTGTTCATAACATTTGGACCCGAGAACTCCCTGCTAGATTATGACCATTGCCATGTTTAGATAGTTCATGTTACGAGCTTCGTTTTGATATGTAGTTCGTTTGATTCCGATGTACGGTTTAGGAGAAACGACCGTTTCAAGTAACGGCGTTTCACGAACGAATCATTTCCCCTCGCCTTACTTTGAAACATAGGTTAAAGACCAAAAAGGGTTAATTAATGTATGAAACAATTATGGTAAGAGTGTTAGGCAGTTGGTAAGACACTCGCGAAGGAATCGCTTTAAAACTCGTAATGGTTAATTTATTAAAAATGGTGGAGCCGAGGGTACTCGAGTGACTTAAGAGAATCAATAAGCGCAAAACAAGCGTTAGAGTCTAAGTTAGTTAAAGTATAGATTTACAAGTGACTTTGGTTTAATTCCAACTTACTTATTGTTTATAGGTTACCAGACTCGTCCCGAGCCTTTTATCACCCCAAGTCGCTCAAGCAAGTTTTCTACCCGTTATAACTGTTGTTGTGATGAATATATGTATTTGCATTATCTTGCAATAGATGCATGTTGGTTAATTAGCAAATGATGCAATATATTGAAGCATGCTGCTATGGTATATATATATATGCATGCCTGTTTCGCATTCTTTCCATATATATCTGTTGATTCAGTTGATAATACCTATGCTAGAGGATAGCGGTAATTTGCATATACCCTTAGTACAGGGACCCAAAGGTGAAAATATTTTCTAAAACCGGGAGTCGAGGATCCCGAGTAGATTTTTGTATATATGGATATAAATATATATATATATATATACTTATATATATATATGGTCATAGTTTTCAAAACTATTAATTGAATAAGGTTTATTCGATAACTTTAACTTTATTTTATTATTGAATATTATTTCGAATATTATTCGAAGGCGTATGACTCCTTTATATTAAATGAATATTATTTTGAATATTCATTTGAGGACTTATAACTCCTTTTATTTTATTAATGAATATTATTTTGAATATTCATTCGGGGACTTATGACTCCTTTTATTTATTTATCTGAATATTATTTGAATATTCATTCGAGGGCTTATGACCCTTTTATTTATTTATCTGAATATTATTTGAATATTCATTCGAGGGCTTATGACTCTTTTATTTTATTTATTGAATATTATTTGAATATTCATTCGAGGGCTTATGACTCAGTTTATATTATTTAATGAATATTATTTGAATATTCATTTGAGGATCTATGACTCCGATTATTTGCTGAGGTATATTCTTTATTTTATTAAAGAATAAGGTGTCAATAATCAAACTTATTTTCGATTATTCAAATAAAGATAGTACTTTCATATAAGTATATCTTTGGTTATTTAATACTCGTTTCAAGTATAAGTTTTAATACTTCTACTTCAATTATTTTTATAAAGATTATTCTTTATGGGAATATTATTTAAATAATAATATTCATTCATTTTCTAAATATTCTGGGGACTGATTTACTTCATTAAATCAGCTTTACTCCAAACACTCTATAAAGTGTTTTCGAGTCTTCAAAATGATTTTTAAAAGTTAGAGCGGATCCCAAAACTCATTTTTATATTTAAGATCTTCCTTTTTAAGGGGATTTAAATACTCGCTCAAAACCTGAGGGATCCGGCTCTATGGTGTATTTTATATTCGCAACAAGGTTGCAGTTTTGGTAAATGAATTGATTACTTACCCAATGTTCGGGAAGTAAGTCCATCTATTGAGTCGGCATAAGCAACATGGGCTCAGTGGGCGTCCATGATAGTGTAAGTGGCTCAGTGGGAGTCCATCAAATGCATAAGTGGCTGAGTGGCAGTCCAGCATAAGGTCCTATTGCGACCAGGGTGATGACCAGTGGGGAATTCGTCCATCTACTAGTAGAAAAGGTTACTTATGGGTATCTTTGCCTGATCAGCAAGATATCTGGTTTATGCCAAATTCTTTTCCTTTCCAAATTTATTGGATATTGCAATTCTGTTCATACTTTACATGACAGAGGTTTTCAGGAAATGTATAAAGAAGATGTATATGTGGATATATATATATATATATATATATATCAGAACTAAATGAAGTATATCATAACTTCATTTCCTTTAATAATATTTCAAAGATTTAATCTATTCAAATCTTGTCTGGTAGTCTCATCTATGTGATGAACTGTTGAAAGCTCATTATACTTTGAACAGTGGTAGTTCAAGTAGCTTTATAAATGATATAAGTATAGTGAAGTATTTGGTAACTTCATCCCTTGTTTTTACTTATATCTAGTAAGTAATTATCTTACTCATGATAAAAGATTCTAGTAAGTATCCATTTAGATACTTATATTATTGTTATCACTATATATTATCTTGCGAGCTGTAAGGCTCACTCTTGCTTTATTTCTTCATCACACAACAACAGTTAGGAAAGATGGCCAGACTCCAGCAGACCCAGCGCAAGCGCGTGGAAAGCGTCCCGCGTCTTCCCGATGATGTTGTGGCTGCTATAGCTGCAGAGGTAGATCTATTGGTAGATCAGGCATTCTATTTTTCAGAATCAAATTATGTATAATTATAACTTGTGGCAGATAATGGCAATTAACTGTAAATTTATCAAGTAATCATTTTGGGTTGTAATAACTTTAAATTGTGGATTCAAAGACTTGTACTTATTTAAATTTCATCTCTGAGACTATAACGGGTTGTGGTGTGTGTTAGTGTGGGGTCACAGCATAAGGTTATTATTATTAATTAAGTGAAGTGATATTGTGGAAAGAAAGACCGTGACGACCCGGATCCCCGACCCCGGATCTGGGGGTGTTACACGATGATTCACATTATACCTTTGCATCATAGCGGTGAACTTGCGGTTGCAAAAATGCGACCCCTTATCACTGATTATGACTCTTGGAGTTCCAAACCTTGTAAATATCTGCTTGTGAAGAAAATTAAGCACCACCTTCGCATCGTTCGTTGGAAACTACTTAACTTCAACCCATTTTGACACATAATCAACCGCCAACAAGATGTACTGATTATTATAAGATGAGATAAATGGCCCCATGAAGTCAATTCCCCAAAAATCGAAGACTTCAACCTCGAGAAGCACATTAAGAGGCATCTCATCCCTCTTAGACATATTACCCACACGTTGACATCGATCACATTTCAAAACCAACTGATGAGCATCTTTAAACAAAGTCGGCTAAAAAAAACCTGCTTGAAGAATACGGGCTGCTGTCTTTTCTCCACCATAGTGTCCTCCATAAGCCGTTGAGTGGCAATCTCGCAAGACCCCCCCCCCCCCCCGTTTTGTTGTAAGGAATACATCTCCCGATGATTTGGTCAGCTCCTTGACGAAAAAGAAACGGCTCATCCCACATATACCACTTCACTTCATGCAGAAACTTCTTCCTTTGAGCGTATGATAAGTCGGGAGGTATGACATTACTCACAAGGTAGTTCACAATGTCTGCGAACCACGGTTCTTCCTCTTGCACTCCAAACAACTGCTCATCGGGAAAAGACTCATTTATCAATGTCTTGTCCAGTGAAGTAGTATTAGGGTTTTCTAATCGAGATAGATGGTTAGTGACTTGATTTTCATTCCCTTTCTGTCCCTGATCTCTAATTCAAATTCTTGAAGCAAAAGAACCCATCTAATCAATCTCGGCTTCGAGTCCTTCTTTGAGACAAGATATCGAATCGCAGCGTGATCAGTGAAAACTGTCACTTTAGTCCCGAGTAGATAAGATCGAAATTTCCCAAAACCATAGACAATAGCCAAAAGTTCTTTCTCTGTAGTAGTGTAATTCAGTTGAGCACCATTCAAGGTCTTACTAGCGTAGTAGACCACATGAAATATGTTGTTCTTTCTCTGCCCAAGAACTGCTCCAACTGTATAGTCACTTGTATCGCACATCATATCAAAAGGTTCATTCCAGTCAGGTGCAGATATAACAGGTTCCGTGATTAAACTCTTCTTTAATTTCTCCAAAGTGGCAATGCACTCTTCATCGAAATTGAAAGGGACATCTTTCTCTAGCAAACTGCACAATGGCTTCGAAATCTTAGAGAAGTCCTTGATGAAACACCTATAGAAACCCGCATGACCAAGGAAACTGCGAATTCCCTTAACAGAGTTAGGTGGAAGAAGATTTTCAATGACCCCCACCTTGGCTTTTTCCACCTCAAAACCCTTACTAGAAACCTTGTGCCCAAGTATAATGCCCTGTCACACCATAAAGTGACATTTCTCCCAATTGAGAACCAAGTTGGTCTCAACACACCTCTTGAGAACATGTCCAAGATTCTGCAAGCATTCGTCAAAAGAATCGCCAAATACAGAGAAGTCATCCATGAACACCTCCACATTTTGGCCAATCATATCAGAAAAGATGGCCATCATACATCTCTGAAATGTGGCTGGTGCACAACATAGACCAAAAGAAACTCATCTGAAGGCGAAAGTAACAAATGGAGAAGTAAAGGTAGTCTTCTCCTGATCTTCTGGAGCGATACAAATCTGATTGTAACCTAAATAGCCATCCAGAAGATAGTAGTACTCATGACCAGCCAATCGGTTAAGCATCTGGTCAATGAAAGGTTGAGGGAAGTGATCATTCCTTGTGATTGTTCAAGTAGGGATGAGCTTATTCTTCTCATTAGAAACTCCCGTGATACCTCTTTTCTTCGGTATGCACTGAACTAGACTCACCCAAGAACTGTCAGAAATGGGATAAATAATCCCTGCATCCAGCCACTTAAGAATTTCCTTTTTCACTACTTCCTTTATGATTGGATTAAGTCTTCTTTGCTTCTCAATTGTAGGCTTTCTACCTTCCTCTAGCAGAATTTCATGCATATAATAAGAAGGGTTGATTCCCTTAATATCTGCTATATTCCATCCAATTGCCAATTTCAACTCTCTTAGAATCCTCAAAAGCTTCTCCTCATCGCTAACTGAAAGGTTAGATGCAATAACAACAGGCAAAGTAGATGCATCACCTAAAAACGCATACCTCAAATGTTCAGGTGATGGCTTAAGCTCAAGAGTGGGAGCTTCCTCAGTAGATGGCTTGAGGCGTTTAGGAGCTTTGTTTAATTCCTCCATTCCAAGAGATTCAAAAGGCATATCAATCTTCCTCTTCCATGGAGAAGCATTTAAATATTGCAATTGTTCTTCACCTTCGTCATCTTCACTGTCTGAATTCCCCAACAAGGCATTCTCTAAGGCATCAGACCTTAGCAATTGATCAAGTTCTAAAGTAACCACATAATCGACCATCTCCACTTTTAAGCACTCCTCATTTCTTGTAGGAAATTTCATAGCATTGAACACATTAAAAGTTATATCATGATCCAGCACTCGCATTTAAGCTCAACCTTCTGCACATCTATCAAGGTTCGGCCAGTCGCCAAGAAAGGTCTTCCCAAAATTAAGGGAATCTTCTTATCCTCCTCGAAATTTAGAATTACGAAATCAGCAGGGAAGATGAGTTTATCAACCTTGACCAAGACATCCTCCACAATACCTCACGGATATGTAATAGAACGGTCGGCCAACTATAAAGTCATATAAGTCGGTTTTGGATCAGGACAATACAACTTCTTGAAGATTGACAAAGTCATCAGATTGATGCTAGCTCCCAAGTCACATAAGCATCTGTCAAAGGACAATTTTCCACTAGTGCATGGAATAGTGAAGCTTCCCGGATCTTTAAGCTTCGGAGGCAACTTTTGTTGCAGCATACCACTGTATTCCTCCGTGAGAGCGACAGTCTCTAAATCATCTAGCTTCACTTTCTGAGAGAGTATACCCTTCATAAACTTTGTGTAACTATGCATCTGCTCAAGAGCCTCAGCGAAAGGTATGTTGATATAAAGTTTCTTGAACACCTCCAGAAACTTCTCAAATTGCTTATCCAGCTTTTTCTTCTGCAGCCTCTTAGGAAAAGGAGGTGGAGGATAAATCTGTTTCTCCCCTGTATTACCTTCAGGAGTAGTGTGCTCAACAGTAGTCTTCCTTGGTTCCACTTCTACTTCCTGATGCTCTACTTTTTCTTCTGCCCCAGCTTCTTCATTTGAAACTTGAGTTTTTTCGGGATTCGCAACCTTTCCAGACCTCAAAGTGATTACCTTTACATACTCCTTAGCTTCCCTCTTTCCTGGCACTTCAGTGTCACTAGGTAATGTACCAGGTTGACGATTTAGCAAGGCATTGATAATTTGTCCAATTTGATTTTCCAAGGTCTTTATAGAAACAACTTGACTCTTGCACATAAGCTTCAGCCCCTCTAATTCAGATTTTTCATTAGCTTTCTTGGTGCATATTGCGGTTTCTGAAAACCAGGGGGTTTTACTACATGGCTGGGTACGGCTGATAAGGCTGTTGAACCGCATTCTGAGCGTTGCTCCAGCTGAAATTAGGATGATTGCGGTTGTTGGAATGATAGGTGGCTGGAACAGGTTGCTGCGATAGCTGAAAATTGCTCACGAACTGAGCTGATTCACTAGAAATAGCACACTGATCAGCCTCATGGGCACCAGCACAAAGCTCACAGACACTATTGATTTGATTAACTCAATAATTGGCCAAAGTTTCCACCTTCATCGTTAAAGCCTTAAGTTGGGCAGCTATAGCAGTTGCTGCATCCAACTCCAGAATTCCTGCTACTTTTCCCTGAGTCAGTCTCTGATAAGGATTCTTGTATTCATTAGCAGCCATCAGTTCAATTAATTCATAAGCTTCATTGTAGGTCTTAGCCCACAAGGCTCCTCCTGATGCTGCATCGAGCATGGGTCTAGAAGTAGCACCCAATCCATTATAAAAACAGTTTATAATCATCCAATCAGGCATGCTATGGCGTGGGCAATTTCTTAGCATCTCCTTCTATCGATCCCAAGCCTCACACTGAGATTCACCAGTTTGCTGAGAAAACTGAGTAAGAGCATTCCTGATTCCAGCAGTCTTCGCCATAGGGAAGAATTTATAGAGAAACTTTTGAGCCAGATCCTCCCATATGGTGATAGACCATGGTGGTAGAGAATGTAACTAGCACTTTGATTTATCTCTCAGAGAGAATGGGAAAAGTCGAAGCTTAATAGCATATTCAGTCACACCATTGAACTTTAAAGTGTCGCAGATCTCGATGAAATCCCTAATGTGCATGTTGCGGTCTTCAGTAGGAGAACCCCCAAACTGAACTGAGTTTTGTATCATCTGAATCGTGCTTGACTTGATATCAAAAGCATTAGCCGAAATGGCTGGTCTGATGATGCTTGACTGAATATCATTAATCTTAGGCTGAGAATAGTCCATCAAAGCCTTAGGAATTTATGTTTGAAATCCCGTCAGTATTAAAGCCGGTTCCTCAATTTTCTTTTCATTTTCTACCTTCTCTTCGTCCTCAAAAACTTCCCTTCAAACCACTACAACTTCTTCCTCGGATTTATCCAGAGTTCTCTTACGAGACCACGAATGCGTATGCATACACGCTCGCTAGAGTACCTGAAATAAGACAAGGAAACAGATAAGTAACAATGTCCGAGTCAATGAACTTTAAAGACCACTAATGACAACACATAAACTAAAAATTAACACCGAGTCACCGACAGAGGTGCCAAAAACTTGTTAGTCGCTAAATGTTAGGACGTTAATACGCGCTAATAATACACGCAAGTATACGCGTTCGCAAGTAGTACAAGATATAAATCATATTCGTTCCCCCAGAGACTGGTTTAGGTTAAGTTCAATTTATGCACCTATGCAATAATGTATATTTATCGCTCAATGCTAAGACAATTGGGTTTGAATTAAACTAAGAGATTATACTAAATAGCATTAGCTAAGTGAATTGAGGTTGAATTACTTATATGAGACAAACATGGAATTATAACTTCATTAAATACTTCATTCAATAGCCTTTTCGTTCTTAACCTTAGCATGTGATGATGATGACACTAATTAGATAACATGAAACTAGTAAACGCCAACTTTCGTTGTACGAATATCCTACTCCCAAGCATCCACAAAAGAGATAGAAGTTGAATAGACACCAATTATGCTTAGTCCTTATATGTCTATAAGAATTGAAAACATAACGGTTTAATGCGCAAGTTATCTCTCTTGATTACATAGGGAAAGTAAGATGGGTAAAATTACCTACGAATCATGCATAACAAATACATGAACCTATGCTAGCACATCAAGTTCTAAACCTCTATATTCACTGTCGCTTCAATAGAGATTAACACGCTATCTTATATGTTAGCTACGCTCATAAGACGAATAAGCACAACCAATACTAGGATATCATACAATCAGCACACACCAAGATATAGAAACACTTTAACTAAAGAAATCCATAAATAAATCCGTTAGAACCCCATGATAATGATTAATTCATAATCTAACTCATCATCATCATGGGTTCCAATGAAAGCATGATAATAAACAATATAAGAGTACTAGGGTTCAAAGACAAATCAAAAACAAGCATCCAAGTATCAACTATATTAAAGAAAATAAAAAGATTCTTCTTTGTAGCCTTCTCGTGCTCTCTAGGTCTTCTTATTGCTCTCCAAGGCCTCCTTGTTGTTAAAAACATCTTTTTATTGGTATATATAGGCTCCAGAATGACCAGGACTTTTAAAATCATCAATTTCGACTAAAATCAGGATTCTGGGGCAGAAACCAGGCGCGGGCGCGCTGTTTTCGGGCACGGCCGGACTGAAATAGTGATTTCAGCAGCGCGGCCGTGCCGGAACCAGCGCGGCCGTGCCGGAACCAGCGCGGCCGCGCTGACCTTCTGGAATTCTTCAAATAATTCTTCTTTTGGCCATATCTTGATTTCGGCTCGTCAGAATTAGGTGATTCAACTGCCCACACGAAGCTAACGAGATTCTCTACAACTTTAGAATGTCCTAGGCTTCCAATTATGATCTCTTTTCGGTATATTTTCTTGAAAAGCTCCTTTCTTCATTTAACTGATGCCTAAAATGTAATAACGCAAAAACACATCAAAAATACGAACAACTTGAGTCCAAAACACCAACTTAAGCTTTTAATGAAGCTTTCCAAGTAGATATAAAATTTACTTATCACTAAACAGGCGCTACAATTCATGTAAGTATACGCGTTTGCAAGTAGTATAAGATATAAATTAGATTCATTCCCACATAGACTGGTTTAGGTTAACTTTATAATTTATGCACTTATGCAACAATGATATGACTATTATTCAATGCTAAGACGATTAATAGATTGAGATTGTTTTATAACTAAGATTTAAACTAACAAATATAACTAAGAGAATAAGAATGGTTGATTTAATATTTATGACAACATGAGATTCTAACTTCATTAAAGGCTTCATTCAAAAGTCTTTTCTTTCTTAACCTTAGCATGTAATGGTGATGACACTAATCAGATAACACGAAACTGATAACTGCCAACTTTCGTTGTATGAATACCATATTACCAGACCTCCATAAAATAGATAGAAGCTGAATAGACACCAATTATATTGAGACCATATATGTCTATAGAATTTAACAAAATAACGGTTTAATGCACAAGTTATCTATAGTGATTATATAGGGCAAGTAAGATGGTTATAATTACCTACGAATCATGCATAACAAATACACATGAACCTATTCTAGCATGACAAGTTCTAAACCCTTAAATTCACTTTCCCTCCATTAAGAATTAACAAGCTATCTTATAAGTTCATGACGCTCATAAGACGAATAAGCACAACCAATACTAGGTTATCAAGCAATCACCACACACTAAGGCATCAAAACAAATCAACTAAAGAAATCCATAAATAAATCCGCTAGAACCCCACGATAACGATTAGCCCATAATCGGACTCATCATCAATGTGGGTTCCGATGAAAGCATGGTATAATAAACTTAGTCTTTATAAACGAATAATAAACAAAGTATAACACAAGAGTATAAGTTCAAGCATAAGAAGACTAGCATCCAATGTTACAACTTAAAAAAAGAATCACAAGTTAAAACTAGGTCTTCCTCGCCTTGGTTGAATTGTGCTAAAACAGCCTTCTTTACTCCTTCTCCTTGCTCTCTGATATGTCTCTTTTGAAAAATAAACTTAATTATATATATATAGCAGCCCCATGCAAAGTAGAAGTCTTTTTAATTCGATCTGGCACGGCCGCGTGCTTGACCAGCGTGGGCGCGCTGAGTTTATGGACTTTGGGCGCGGCCGTGCGCTAATATAATGCGGGCGCGCTGACTTCCTGGATCAACGTCTGATTTCTTCATTTTCTTGCTGAATTGAGCCGGCTTTCCAAGAGCTTTTATTCCAACACCACCTTAACACGAAATTAGCAACAAAATAATGCTAATTCACCTGATTACCTAGATATTTCCAGAAAATGCAAAAACACTAGAAAACACATTAAAATACCAACAACTTGAGTATAATTACACCAATTCAAAGCTTTACGGAGCGTAATAAAGTGTCATAAATGCCACTCAACATGTATTTAGACCAAAATACCTTGAACAAGTAACAAAGTTTAAATTAATTTGATGATAGCTTACGTGAAGTTTATTGAATTTTATTCAATTCAGTGGTGATCTAGTTACGAGAATCCATGTTGAACATCCCAGACACATAAGAAAAAAGAAGCTGCAAATTTTCACTAAAAAAATCTTATTTATTTAGAAGATTGAAAAAACCTATTCGGTTTAGAAGATTGAAAGAAATCTATTTAATTTAGAAGGTTGAAAAAAACTACTTAGTTCAGAATATTGGGAGAAACCTATTCGGTATAGAAGATTGGAAAAGATTGAAGAATCTTATACTAATTATAAGATTGAAAAATCATATTCCACTTAGAAGATTGTAGAATCTTATTCAACCAAGAAGACTGAAGAATCCAAATTGATTTAGAAGATTTGAAAATCTTATTCAGTTTAGAAGACTTAACCAGGGGCAAATCCGAGGACGATCATGAGGAGTACATTCTAAGATGAAGGCATTATTATCAAGCGTCTTTAAGATGATCCCTCAAGGTAACACTTAACTGTTTTTGTCGTGCTTTCCATTATTTGGTTATAATACTTGTGCAGGAAGAAGGTTGTGAAAGAGATTTTGCATGAAGGAGATCCCAATAAATTAATAGGACGTTCCTTGATGAAGATATCCTAGGCCCAGGCGACTTTCAATAAATTCCAAGAGAATTTGATGTTTGGAAACGTTTGTTCATCTCAAACGTGTCCTCCAAGAAACATTTAAAGTTCCATGTTATTTGATTTCTTTTAGATGGGGATTCTTATCTGGGAAATATCTCAAGAGTTACCAAGTGCTGCATCATAATCTATTAATGCACGCCCTCTGCATATGAGATATTTAGTGGAGAATTTCCCTCTCAAGGCGCGCCCTCAGAAGAAAAATTCTATTAAATTATTCAATGAATATGTCCTGATGGTCAGATGAGTTATAGTTATTACTTAAATTATGGTTCCGCTGGAACCAATTACTCGTCTTTCAAGATATACCCTTTCCTCAAAGTGCGCCCTCTAAAAAATATTGATGGTGAGGTGAACTTTATTAACTACAAGGAGAATTTTAATACTGGAACTTCATAAAAAAAGAAGTTATCAGAGTAGAGGTATGATAAATCCTAGGATGCGCCCCTTGACTGTCAAGGTGAGGCCCCGTGACATAAAGAGCTCCTCCATCTAAGTATGTAATATTTTATCCTCCGCAGTTATAAGTGACCTCTCCAAGGACATCTCTCTCAGGGCGCGACTCCATTAAGATACCCATGTCATCTTCTTCAAAATTGCAGACATGATTTAATGAAGTACAATGATCTTTATAGTGTGTCGAGAGTTTAGAATCAACGAACATGCCCTCATATCTTCAATAATCTGAGTGACTTTTCAGGGCGCTCCCTGAGCATATCAGTCTCATATGTCAAAGACTTTTCTTTGATATGATTACCAAGGTCATCTGGTTTTTTTAACAAGAAGAAATTATAGGAGTTGCTTTAGAAAAATATGAGAAAGATAAGGCTATCAAGTACTTCCAACAGAATGCAAGCTCGGGGGTTTGAAAACTTCTTATTAATTCTGGGGTGTTACATATTGTCACATGCATAAGATATATGGCCTTTCCTAAAAATCATGGAAATGCCCAAGTTCAGGGAAACACTCAAGAAAATTTCTCTGAGAGTCAGATGCCATTTATTGGATACCACTTCGTGAGATGCCTCGTTAAAAGATGCTTATACATAAGATAGTTTATGCATTCCTTGAGTTTTGTTGAAGATAGAAGCCTTCTAAAAATATTCATCTTGGATTTGGTTTTATTATAAAAAGATTTTGTAGAAGACCCTTGACGAGGTAGACGCTCCTTTAATAGATGACGCGCCCTCCAAGTATAATTTCCCTTGTCGAGGTAGACGCTCCTCTTACATAAGATACGCCCTCCAAGGATGATACCCTTGTTAAGGTGGATGCTCCTCTTACAGATGACGCACCCTCCAAGGATGATTTCCCTTGTTGAGATGGATGTTTCTCTTACAGAGGACGCACTCTCCAAGGATAAATACCCATGTCAAGGTGTACGCTCCTCTTATAGGGGATGCCCCTTCCAAGGATGATTCTCCTTGTCAAGGTAGACACACTTCTTACAGAAGACGCGCCCTGGAAGGATGAAAATCTTGTCGTGGTGGACACGTCTCTTACAGAGGAAGCTTTGTCCAAGGATGAATACCTTTGTTGAGGTAGACGCGACACATGTGAAGGATGCACCTGCGAAGAATGAAAACCTTGTCGAGGTTGACGCTGCTCTTACAGAGGACGCGCCCTCTAAGAATGTTACTTTTGTCGAGGAAAACGCTCCTCTTATAGAAGATGCGCCCTCCAAGGATGAATTCTATTTTCAAGATGGATGCTCATCTTATAGAGGACGCACCCTCATAGGATGAATACCATTTTAAAGGTTGTTAGGATGAAAACACACGCTCATATTCATGCAAGTTTACGCGATCGTAAGTAATATAGAATTAATTCTAGTTTGTTCCCACAGAAACTGGTTTAGGTTAATTTTAATCAATGTACTTATGCAACAATGTTATGGTTATTATTCAATTGTAAGATGATCACAAATTGAGATTGTTTATAACTATGATTAACTAGAAATTATACTAACTAACATTAACTAAGAGAATTAAAGGTTGATTACTTATATGAAACAAATATGGGATTCTAACTTCATTACTATTTCATTCAATAGCTTTTTCGTTCTTAACCTTAGCATGCAATGGTGATGACACTAATCAGATAACATGAAACTAGTAAAGGCCAACTTTCATTGTACGAATACTCTACTACCAGACATCCACAAAAGAGATAGAAGCAGAATAGACACCAATTAAATTGAGACCCTATATGTCTATAGAATTTGACAACATAATGGTATAATGTGCAAGTTATCTATCATGATTACATAGGGCAATTAAGATGATTAAAATTACCTACGAATCATGCATATCAAATACATAAACCTATGCTAGCATGGAAATTTCTAAACTTCTATATTCACTTTTGCTTCAAAAGAGATTAACACGCTATCTGATAAGTTCGCGACGCTCGTTAGACGAATAAGCACAACCAAAACTATGCTATCATACAATCACCATACACTAAGCTATCAAAACATAACTATTGAAATCTATAAGTAAATCCAGTAGAACCCTACAATAATGATTAGAATATAACCGAACTCATCATCACCATGGGTTCCGATGAAAATATGGTATAATAAACTTGAAGGGTTTTTAGCACATAAACGCAGCGAAAATGTAAATTTAAATCTTAAAAAAAACGAAACCCTTCGCAGGATCCACGGTAAAAATAATATTTAATTCGTAGTTCAGTATGGTTACCTTAAGAAGCTTTACGTTAATGGAAAGATGGAGGTCTTTAATGGCGATCCAAAAACGATGAACGGAGATCCATAGCAGCTGCTCTTCAAGTGTGAAGCACTCCACCGGTATCCACCAAGAAAATGATGTAATGAAGGAGGAGGAGATGGAGAGAATTAGGGTTTTGTAAATCTTTTTGGTTTAGGCAAAAATAAGGTTTATAATAGTATATTTATAGGCAAAATTTTCAGCTGAAAATTTTCCCATAAAATATTCTTATTTTTAACCCTTTATTATTCTCACTATTAATTAAAACACCTTTTAATTATTAATCCTTTTTCTAAACTCTTTAGAAATAATTCTCTCACTTGATTTAATTTCCAAAAATTAAATTCTTAATTAATAATATTCAGAACCTTTTCTTAATTAATTTATAATCAATTAAATCTCATTTAATCAATTATTATATTTTCCAATTAATTTTTTATTTCATAAATAAATAATTATCAGCCATTATTAATTAATTTCTCCACCATTAAATCATTCTCTTTTATGGTGTGACCCTGTAGGTTCAATATTAAGCCGGTAGTAAAAATAAATAATAATAAAACTATTTTATCATTATTTATATAAATTCTCTAATTTATTAAATATGAATAATTAATTAATCATATTTATTCTACATCGTGAGGGATACTTCTCAGCATATCGCGACTATCGGATAATACGAATTCACTGCTTAGAATACCAAGAACCTATTCAGTGAGTAGTTACCGTACAATTAATTCCTTCTACCCTGCAATGTCACGATTAAATACAAGGCATGGAACTTGTGTCAAGCCTATCTTCTTTAATCACTTGCGTTCACATTCACTATGCTTAGTTGTATTTAATGTAAATTAGAAACTCCTTTCTAATTTCATTCACTTTGGCCAGAGATTCCTGAACTAACATAAGTGGATCAGCATTGAACATTCTCTTCCTACACTGGAAGGGGTAGATCCTTTATTGATCATACACTATCTTCGTGTACAATTTCCTAAACCCAGTAGAGCCCTTATAATTGTCCCTTGAGACTAAAAACTAAACCAAAGCATAGTTCAGCGTACACAAGATGACTATGATGACCTCAAGTCTAAGGATACTTGTACAACTATCACTATGTGAACAACTGCTGACACATGAGTGAACTCCATCAGTTGTTCAGCTGTGTGAGTCATGTTCAGTGAACTTATTCTATAATAAGCACCTACATACTAGCTATAGTGTCACCACACAAATGTCTATGAGAATAAAAATCCTTCATAATGAAGCAAGCATATTATGTACCGATCTTTGCGGATTATTAATTACCAGTTAGCAATCCTACGACCAGGAACTATTTAAGTTTAGAGTTATCATCTTTTAGGTCTCATTATTATGATCTCATCATAATCCATAAAAAGCTTTACTCTAAACTGTGGTATATCTTATTTAAACATTTAAATAGATAGAGCCCGCAATAAAAACAAAACAAGTCATTTATTAATATCAATGAAATCAAAACAGATTACATAAAAGTTATTCCTAAATCCTCATACATGATTAGACTTATGACATATCTCTTTCAATCTCCCACTTGTACTAAAGCCAATCACTCTGGTATGTAATACCCATCTTATCTTTATGACGATCAAAGTGACTCTGAGAAAGTAGCTTTATGAGTGGGTCTGCTATGTTGTTATGTGTGTCAACTCTCTCGACGTTGACATCTCCTCTATTTTCAACTCAGATTCACCACCAAAAACAAGAAAAATGTCCTGAGTCTTTCGCAAGTACTTAAGGATGTTTTTCACTGCTTTCCAGTGGTCTTCACCTGGATTGGACTGATATCTGCTCGTCACACTAATTGAATAAGCAACATCAGGCCTTGTACACAACATCGCGTACATGATAGATCCTATTGCTGAAGCATAAGGAATCTTACTCATACGCTCTCTTTCCTCAAGTGTCTTAGGAGACATTTTTTCGGAAAGGGACACTCCATGGCTCATCGGTATGAGACCTCTTTTGGAGTTTTCCATGCTAAACCTTTAAGCACTTTCTGGATGTATGTACCCTGGGTAAGACCTATCATTCTTCTAGATCTATCTCTATAGATCTTCATACCGAGAATGTAGGATGCTTCTCCCAAGTCCTTCTTGGTGAAGTTCTTTGATAGCCATACTTTGACTGATTATAGCATTGGTATATCATTTCCTATAAGAAGTATGTCATCCACATACAATACAAGAAATATTACCGCGCTCCCACTAACTTTCTTGTAGACACATGGTTCATCTATGTTTTTGATAAAACCAAACTCTTTGATTGTCTCATCAAAACGGATGTTCCATCTACGAGAAGCTTACCTTAAACCATATATGGTTCGCAGCAGCTTACACACTAGGTGTTCATTTCCCTTGGAAAGAAAACCCTCTGGCTGTGTCATATACATTTCCTCCTCAAGTTCCCCATTGAGGAAGGCCGTTTTCACGTCCATTTGCCAGATCTCATAGTCGTAGTAAGCAGCAAGCGCAAGCAAAATCCGAATTGATTTTAACAGGGCTACAGGCGAAAAAGTTTCATCAAAGTCAATCCCTTGCCTTTGTTTGAATCCTTTTGCCACGAGCCTGGACTTATAGGTCTCCACCTGGCCATCTGCTCCAATCTTTCTTTTGTATACCCACTTGCACCCAATAGGCTTAACACCTTCAGGAGCCTCAACCAGAGTCCATACTTGGTTGGTATACAAAGATTCCATTTCGGATTTCATGGCACTATGCCATTTCTCTGAGTCAACACTACTCATAGCCTCATTATAGGTCACAGGGTTATCATCATCAGTGATTGACAACTCATTGTCATTCTTAATGACAAGGCCATAATACCTCTCAAGTTGGCGAGACACTCTCCCTGTCCTACGAATGGGCTGTTCCACAGAAGGTTGTTCAGTCTGAACAGGTGTTTGCACTTGATCCGTAGTAGTTTGTGCTTCTTGAACTTCATCAAGTTCAATTATGCTCCCACTGTTTCCTTCAAGGATAAACTCCTTTTCCAAGAAGGTAGCATGTCTGGAGACAAACACCCGATGATCGGTGTAAAAGTAATACCCCAAAGTCTCTTTAGGATATCCCACAAAATTATATTTTACGGATCGAGATTCCAGCTTATCTGGGTCAACTTTCTTGACATAAGCTGGACATCCCTAAATCTTAACGTGTTTAAGACTCGGTTTCCTTTCTTTCCATATCTCATATGGTGTTTGAGGAACAGATTTAGAAGGCACCTTATTCAGTAAATATGCTGAGGTTTCCAATCCATAACCCCATAGGAATACTGGAAGATTCGCATAGCTCATCATGGACCGAACCATATCTAACAATGTTCGATTTCTCCGTTCAGATACCCCATTTAACTGTGGAGTATATGGAGGAGTCCACTGGGAGACTATACCATTTTCTTTGAGATAATCTACAAACTCTCCATTCAAGTATTCACCACCTCGATCTGATCGAAGAGTCATAATACTGTGTTTGGTTTGTTTCTCCACTTCATGTTTATATTCTTTGAACTTTTCAAAGGCTTAAGACTTGTGTTTCATCAAATACACATATCTGAATCTAGATCTATCATCTATGAAAGTAATGAAGTACGAAAATCCACCCATGGCTTGCGTAGACATTGGTCCACATACATCTGTGTGTACCAATCATAGCAAATCTGCAGCCCTCTCTCCATGTCCACTAAATGGAGATTTGGTCATTTTACCCAATAGACAAGACTCGCATGTAGGATATGATTCAAAATCAAAGGGGTCAAGTAACTCTTCCTTATGCAATATCCGCAATCTATTTTCACTAATATGACCTAGCCTACAGTGCCATAAATAGGTCAGATTTTCATCATCTCGTTTTCTTTTATTATTTTGTTCAATCTGAAGTAAATCATGCTCTACGTCACATACATACAGACCATTATTTAAAATGCCACGTCCAAAAAGAACATTATCTCTAAGGATAGAACATTCATTATTCTTAATAATAAATGAAAAACCATCCACATCCAACATAGGAATAGAAATATTATTCCTCACAATAGAGGGAATGTAATAACAATTATTCAAAATAATAGTCTTGCCCGTAGGCATATGTAAACTAAATGATCCTACAGATATGGCCGCAACCCTTGCTCCATTGCCCATACGTAAAATTACCTCATCTTTTTCAAGAGTCCTACTTCCCTTTAGTCCTTGTAATGAATTGCAAATATGAGAACCACAGGAGGTATCTAATACCCAAGTAGAAATTTGACCTAGTGACATATTAACTTCGATCATGAACATGCCTGAATCAGAAGTGGTAGTCTCACTACCCTTCATCTTCAATTCTGCAAGGTAAACCTTGCAGTTCCTCTTCCAGTGCCCCAACTTGTTACAGTGAAAACAAACAACTAAATTAGGACCAGTCAACTTGTGAGCATCTAGTATGCTCCGGAGTGATAGTGCAGAAGACATGACGAATATAGTAAATCTGTAAATGATAAACACATAACAACACTTAGCAAATATTCAATTTCATTTCAAAACACTATATGAATTGGGTCTTTATTCATAAGTGTCTCCCACTAGTTTATCTAATTTTTTTCAACCCCCTAAGTGAAAATTAAGCATTCATAATGCTAGTGGGAATAGGGATCCTACATTCCATTACACAACCTCGGCTGTGGCACGAAATGTCATGTGATGTTCAATAGGCAGACAACTCTTGTTAATTACATCTTATGTTATTCCCTAATATAAGTTTAGCCTCTTGAATAATTGAGTCATGACTGTGGCACGACAAACTCAATATTCTAAGTCAAGTTTAACCCAACATTTCGTACAATTGACTCAGTCTCCAACGGCCCACGGCTGTAACACGTACCGACCTTTAGACTCTAATTCAATGTACAATTCTCTATGTAATAGACAAGTATTTCTTATTTCGAATTCAAAGCCCTCGGCTGTAGCACGAAACGACAATGATTTAAAAATAAGAACCACTTTTTACCTTGTTGGAAGGCTATGACCGACACAAGCCCGTTGTGTCATTGGCCAATTACTGTTTGATATTATTTAATTTTAGAGGGATTATATTACGTTACAATCATAATCATATTATAAAGAGATTCTTCCATTTAAATTAAATATTTCAAATCAATAATCGATAATCAGATGATTCCCAGATCGGGTGGAGCATTGTCAAGAGGCGTCACTTAATAGCCCTTTCTTACAGATAAAAATCTGTTGTTGACAGAATCATCCTTTCTCTCAATACTGAAAATGCATATTCAATTACGTGTTTCATAAACACAAGAATCTCATGATTGTATTCATAATATTTATTGTTAAGACAAGAAATGATTCCTATTCTAGATTTTCTAGAGCACGCCTTATATTGATTTAAGTTCACCTAAATCTATCATCGCATGGTAAACATATGCATATATCTGATATATAAAATTAAATAAACAAGTAAATATAAAGTGCAATAAAGTAAATGTTTTTGGTTATGGCCCCATCCTATGTGATCTTTATCAAGCTCATGATAAAGATCAAGGTCAATCTAATATGGTGATGGAAATAAATACAACTACTTATTACATAAGTCTTCTTCTTTGTTTAGACTTCTTGTATGCCTCGTCTTCTTCTTTGTATCACCTCCATTGGATAGCCTTCTTGAGTCTTCAATTACATTACATGATTGAAAGTAAAACTAATCTAATGAACTCACAAGAATAACTCGAGTTACATTCGAGATTTATGATTACAAAGATTGACGACATGCAAGTCGTATTTAAAACCAAAACCAAAACCATTACACTAAGGTCGAAAGGCCATAACCATCCACCATGCTCATACAACACATAAAAGCATGTTAAAACACATAATCTGATCTTAACATATCATATTATCCATGATCTAATCATAAAAAGAAAATATGACAAAAATCAGAAAAATCAGAATCAAATCAGAAAAACAAGAATCACTGTTTACGGGTAGTAAACGACGTCAAACACCTTACAGACGAGTCGTTGAGAGCTATAGCTATCAGTTTTGTTCAGACACTCGTTTACCTATGGAATCGGGTATTCGTTTGCGTAAATCGGACACCAGACCCAGATTTCAGCAAATCTGCAGCAGCCAATTCAGAATCCGTATCTAATATGATTCTCATAATTAGAACAAACATAAATCATGTATATATCAGTATATATACAGATTACATAATCATCTTATGATTATACAACTCATATGAATATCATATATTCAAAACCATACATATATAAGCATATTATATCAACATCAAATTCTGGCGAATCACGTACATGCTCATATATCGAAAACAGTTAAACACATAAACGAATTAAAAACTTTTCACAAGTAGCTCTGATGCCATTGAAGGGTTTTTAGCACATAAACGCAGCGAAAACGTAAATTTAAATCTTAAAAAAAAAACCGAAACCCTCCGCAGGATCCATGCGAAAAATAATACTTAATTCGTAGTTCAGTATGTTTAACTTAAGAAGCTTTACGTTAATGGAAAGATGGAAGTCTTTAATGGCGATCCAAAAATGATGAACGGAGATCCTTAGCAGCTGCTCCTCAAGTGTGAAGCACTCCACCGGTATCCACCAAGAAAACGATGTAATGAAGGAGGAGGAGATGGAGAGAATTAGGGTTTTGTAAATCTTTTTGATTTAGGCAAAAATAAGGTTTATAATAGTATATTTATAGGCAAAATTTTCAGCTGAAAATTTTCGCATAAAATATTATTATTATTAACCCTTTATTATTCTCACTAATAATTAAAACACCTTTTAATTATTAATCCTTTTTCTAAACTCTTTAGAAATAATTCTCTCACTTGATTTAATTTCCAAAAATTAAATTCTTAATTAATAATATTCAGAACCTTTTCTTAATTAATTTATAATCAATTAAATCTCATTTAATCAATTATTAAATTTGCCAATTAATTTTTTATTTCATAAATAAATAATTATCAGCCATTATTAATTAATTTCTCCACCATTAAATCATTCTCTTTTATGGTGTGATCCTGTAGGTTCAATATTAAACCGGTAGTAGAAATAAATAATAATAAAACTATTTTATCATTATTTATATAAATTCTCTAATTCATTAAATATGATTAATTAATTAATCATATTTATTCTACATCGTGAGGGATACTTCTCAGCATATCGCGACTATCCGGATAATACGAATTCACTGCTTGGAATACCAAGAACCTATTCAGTGAGCAGTTACCGTATAATTAATTTCTTCTACCCTGCAATGTCATGATTAAATATAAGGCATGGATCTTGTGTCAAGCCTATCTTATTTAATCACTTGCTTTCCCATTCACTATGCTTAGTTGTATTTAATGTAAATTAGAAACTCCTTTCTAATTTCATTCACTCTGGCCAGAGATTCCTGAACTAATATAAGTGGATCAGTACTGAACATTCTCTTCCTACACTGGAAGGGGTAGATCATTTATTGATCATACACTATCTTCGTGTACAAATTCATATACCCAGTAGAGCCCTAATAATTGTCCCTTGAGACTAAGAACAAAATCAAAGCATAGTTCAGTGTACACAAGATGACTATGATGACCTCAAGTCTAAGGATACTTGTACAACTATCACTATGTGAACAACTGCTGACACGTGAGTGAACTCCATCAGTTGTTCAGCTGTGTGAGTCATGTTCAGTGAACTTATTCTATAATAAGCACCTACATACTAGCTATAGTGTCACCACACAAATGTCTATGAGAACAGACATCCTTCATAATGAAGCAAGCATAGTATGTACCGATCTTTGCAGATTATTAATTACCAGTTAGTAATCCTACGACCAGGAACTATTTAAGTTTAAAGTTATCATCTTTTAGGTCTCGTTATTATGATCTCATCACAATCCATAAAAAGCTTTACTCTAAACTGTGGTATATCTTATTTAAACATTTAAATAGATAGAGCCCGCAATAAAAACAAAACAAGTCTTTTATTAATATCAATGAAATCAAAATAAATTACATAAAAGTTATTCCTAAATCCTCATACATGATTGGACTTAGGACATATCCCTTTCAAAACTAAGTCTTTATAAATACGAATAATAAACCAAGTACGTTAAACAAGAGTATAGGTTCAATAAATAAGAAAACTAGCATCCAATAGTATAACTTAAAAAAACAAATCGCAAGAATAAACTAGATACTCTTCGCCTTGGTTGAATTGTGCTATACGGTCTTCTTACGTCTTCTCCTTAAGCTCTGGTATGTCTTGTTATGAAAAACGATCTTAAGTTATATAGTAGCCCTGATCAGTAGAGAAGTCCAAAAATTAATCTTCTATTCAAAACAGGATTCTTGAAACTCGACCCGGCGCGACCACATGCTTCACCAGCGTGGGCGCACTGTCATTCTGTTCACCCGGTGCGGGCGCGCGCAACTATAGCGCGGGCGCGCTGACTTTCTGGAAAAAACTTTGATTTTTATTTTTCTGGCTGGTTTGAGATGGCGATCCGTGAGCTTACTTTCTGGACACATTCCTAGCACCAAATTAGCACCAAAATAATGCTAAATCTCCTGACTCTTTCAATTATGCTTGAAATGCAAAAAAACTACAAAACACATCAAATACACAAATAACTCGAGTACAAAACACCAGTTCAAGCCTTTATAGAGAATTCTAATTGGACATAAATGCCACTTAACACACCCCTAAACTTGAACCAATTTTGTCCTCAAGAATAAACAGACTCAAAGAACAAGAAATAAAAATGAATGAATGTAACTAATATGAATGCAACGATCCCCTTAGAATAACTAAACTAACCAATGACCAACATCTCAACAAATGCAGTTATTCACATAAAGATCAATCAAATCTCACAAATCAACTTACAAGCTAGAAATGTGTGTGTGTGCAAATGCTTAACCGATATACTATCATAACTAGATCAATAATCACGACTCACTACTCATCAAGGCAATCACAAGGTTATAAATAGAATAAAAGCTAAACTTAAAATTACTGACAACACTTCAATTTTTATATCGGAGTTATATAAGGATTCATGCTTTTATTCACAACACATAAAAAATCACAAATACGCTTATTTGATCGTGCAATAAGTGAGGTCCACAAAAGACTTATACAATAATACCAATGTAGCGAGCGTTAGGTTAGTGGATCCCATACTATAAAAGCCTTAGGTCACTAGGCACAAAGTCCCCTAAGAACTTAAAAACTCAAGTATTAAAAAGCCCACTCGTGATCAATTTTGCATAAACACATATTTTTTTCCTTTTCTCTTTTTTTTTTCAATTTGTGAACGAGTGTGTTTCGCTCCATCTCGCTCAACCCTAGACTACTCATATAAAATGAGCCGGCTACTAGCCATTTGACACCTAGCCATAATAACTAGCAATGAAATCCAATTTTTTTCTCTAATTTTTAAATATCCATGTTATATTATCATTAAGAGAATATCCTAAATTTTAAATATAAACAAGTGATTAAACCTCGACAAACAAATAAACCATGACCATGACCTAGCACTTAAGCAACCTATAAGACTTAGTGAAATTTTTATTGCTTCTAGCATGCAAATCAACTCGATAAGACTTAACATCCCTAAACACGACATTACTACACTAGCATCAATATCACAAATCAGTCGGAAAAGCAAACTTAAGGGATCATGATATAAAGCACATGAATGAAACTATATGCAATATACTATCATGCAAAATAAAAAAACTACTACATGGCAAATTTGCAACTATATGAACTAAACTAGAATGAATAAGCAAACTATATGAGACACACACATAACATATATTCCTTAACTATTACCCCCAAACTTAATATATTTAATGTCCTCAGTAAAGGTAATAGTAAGGAATTAGGCATACCTACTCAGAATCAAGGTCATCACCCTCATGGGGTGGAGTGTCAGGAGTGTTTGGAGGCGGGTACACATAGTCCTCTCCGAATACTGGCCACTGGATATCAGTTGGTGCCTCATAAAAAGCAATCCAACCCATCTCCACAATCATCTCTAACAACTTACCATCCCTCCCTGATTGCAGAAAACCTCGCTTCTTGGCTATGGGTTTCAAAAGCAGCCGCATATACTCTGCCCCAGCCTCCGGAGTTGAAAACCTAGGCCTCACACCACCAACACTAGAAGAATCGCTAGTGCTGCTGCTAACTTGGGTTCGTTGTCTTTTGGGTGCCACTGGAAGTGAATAAGAGAGAATAAAAGATGTGTGTACAAAATAAATTTATGTTTGAGAATTTGAGAAGTGATGAAGTAGTTTGTGTATAAGTGTATGTATATATAGGAGATTAGGAATTAGTTATGGAAAAGACCTGGGATTAATGGGAGTAATGTAATTAATTTGGAATAGAAATTATGGGAAGTGGAGGAGAGAATTTCGGGTATGAATTGATTTTGTATTCAAATTCCCGATTTTCTGCTTTTTTCGGGTCCAGGAAGCCAGCGCGGCCGAACTGCCTAGCAACGCGGGCGCACCGTGCTTCTGGAAAACCAGCGTGGCCGCCTCGCATACCAGCGCGGGTGCGCCGTGCTACTGGAGTTTCAGCACGTACGCCCCACTCTTCAGGGCGTGCTCACCGTGCTTCTTTAGTTGGCACTAAATTTTTTTCTTTTTCTTATTTTTTTGTGTTTTTCTCCTTTTTTCTTCTTTCTCTATTTACTAATGTACCACAAACTTGGGTTGCCTCCCAGGAAGCGCTTGGTTTACGTCGTTATCTTGATGTGAACTCGAGATCAAATGGACAATAAAACGACAGTAACAACCTCACGGTTTGTCATATCACCATAGTAATGCTGCAACCTCTATCCAGTTACCTTGAATGCTTGGCCTGGATCATTCTCAAAAATCTCCACCGTTCCATGTGGAAACACAATTTTGATAGTAAACGGCCCTGCCCACCTCGACTTCAACTTTCCAGGAAAAAGATGAAGGCGAGAGTTGAACAAAAGAATTTGTTGCCCCGACACAAATGATTTGAGCACTAGACTCCTATCATGCTACCTCTTGACTTTCTCCTTATACATTTTGTTGTTCTCATACGCTTGAAGTCGAAACTTATCGAGTTCATTCAATTGAAGCATTCTCTTCTTACCAGCTGCATCCAAATCAAGGTTTACCTTCTTCAAAGCCCAATATGCTTTGTGCTCGAGCTCCACAGGAAAATGACACCCCTTACCATAAACATACTGAAAACGGTGACATACCTAGCGGAGTCTTATATGTTGTTCGATACACTCAAATAGCTTCATCTAGCTTCAAAAACCAATCCATTCTTGATGGACACACCACTTTCTCTAGAATATGCTTGATCTCCCTGTTAGACACCTTAGCCTGACCATTAGTCTGAGGATAATAGGCTATAACAATATGATGATTCACATTATACCTTTGCATCATAGCAGTGAACTTGTGATTACAGAAATATGATCCCTCATCACTGAATATGTCTCTTGAAGTCCCAAATCTTGTGAATATCTGCTTATGAAGAACATTTAGCACTACCTTCGCATCATTCGTTGGTAAAGCCTTGACTTCCACCAATTTCGAGACATAATCAACTGCAAACAAGATATACTGATTATTGCAAGATGAGACAAATGGCCCCATGAAGTCGATTCCCCAAACATCGAAGAATTTAACCTCAAAAAGTACATTAAGGGGCATCTCATCCCTCTTAGACATATTACCCACACACTGGCAGCGATCACACTTCAAAACAAACCGATGCGCATCCTTAAACAATATAGGCCAAAAGAATCCCGCTTGAAAGATACGAGCTGCTGTCTTCTCTCCACCATAGTGGACTCCATAAATAGTTGAATGATAGTCTCACAAGATACCATCCGTCTCGCTGTACGGAATACATCTCTTGATGATCTGGTCAGCTTCTTACCTAAATAATAATGGCTCATCCCACATGTACCACTTCACCTCATGAAGAAACTTCTTCCTTTTAGCAGAAGACAAGTCTGGAGGCATGATATTGCCCACAAGGTAGTTCACAATGTCCGTGAACCACGGTTTTTCCTCTTGCACCCCAAACAAATGCTCATCGGGAAAAAACTCATTTATCAAGGTCTTATCCTGTGAAGTCGCACTTGGATCTTCTAAATGAGAGAGATGATCAACAACTTGATTCTTAGTACCTTTTCTGTCCTTGATCTCCAACTCAAACTCTTGAAGTAAAAGAGCCTAATGAATCAATCTAGGCTTCGAGTTCTTCTTCGAGACGAGATAGAGAATCGCAGCATGATCAGCGAAAACTGTCACCTTCGTCCCAAGAAAATAAGAGCGAAACTTCTGAAAACCATAGACAATAGCTAAGAGTTCTTTCTCAGTAGTAGTGTAGTTTAGTTGAGCACCATTGAGGGTCTTACTAGCATAGTAGGCCACATGAAATATGTTGTTCTCTCTCTGCCCAAGAACTGCTCCAACTGCATAGTCACTTGCATCGTACATCATCTCAAAAGGTTTATTCCAATCGGGTGCAGTTATGACAAGTGTCGTGATTAAATTCTTCTTTAAGATCTCAAAAGCAACTCGACACTCATCATCAGACTTAAAATGGATATCTTTCTCTAGAAGATTGCACAAAGATTTAGAGATTTTAGAGAAGTCCTTGATGAACCGCCTATCGAAACCCGCATGACCAAGAAAGTTGCGGACTCCGTTAACAAAAATTGGTGGAGGAAGGTTTTCAATGACCCCCACCTTGGCTTTATTCACCTCAAGACCTTTACTAAAGACCTTGTGCCCAAGAATAATGCCATGTCGCACCATAAAATGACATTTTTCCCAGTTGAGAACGAGATTGGTCTCAACACACCTTTTAAGAACTGCGCCAAGATTCTGCAAGCACTCGTCAAAAGAATCACCGAACACAGAGAAATCGTCCGTGAACACCTCCACATTCTAATTAACCATGTCAGAGAAGATAGCCATCATGCATCTCTGAAATGTGACAGGTGCACCACACACCCCAAAAGAAACTCTTCTGAAGGAAAAAGTACCAAACAGGCAAGTGAAGGTAGTCTTCTCTTGATCTTCCAAAGCAATGCAAATCTAATTATAACCCGAATAGCCATCCAGAAGATAGTAGTACTTATGCCCAACCAACCTGTCAAATATTTGATCAATAAAAGGAAGAGGGAAGTGATCCTTTCTTGTGGCTTTATTTAGCTTCCCATAATATATGCAAACTCTCCACCCCGTGACTGTTCGAGTAGGAATGAGCTCATTCTTCTCATTAGCAACAACTCTGATGCCTTCTTTCTTTGGCACACACTGAATTTGACTCACCCAAGAACTGTCATAAATAGAATAGATGATCCCTACATCTAGCCACTTAAGAATTTCCTTCTTCACAACCTCTTTCATGATCGGATTAAGCCTTCTCTGTTGCTCAACATTCAGCTTGCTTCCTTCCTTTAGCAGAATTTTTTGCATACAATAAGAAGGGCCGATTCCCTTGATATCTTCTATAGTCCATCCAATTGATGATTTGAACTCTCTCAGAATTCTCAAGAGCTTTACCTCATCACTACCTGAAAAGTCAAATGCAATAATAACCGACAAAGTATATGCATCACCTAAAAAAACATACCTTAAGTGTTCAGGAAATGCTTTTAGTTCTAGTGTGGGAGGTGTCTCAATAGAATTCTTGAGTCGCCCCTTTACATTTTTCAGTTTTGATATTCCAAGAGATTCAAAAGGCATATCCGGCCTTCTCTTCCAAGGAGAAGCATTCAGATACTGCAATTTCTCATCACCTTCGTCATCTTTGCTATCTGAATTCCCCAACAAGGCCTTCTCTAAGGCATCAGACCTTAGCATTTGATCTAGTTCTAAAGTAACCAATGATTCGACCAACTCCCCTTTTACGCATTCCACGTTTTTGGTAGGGAATTTCATGGCATTGAATATATTGAAAGTCACATCCTGATCCAGCACTCGCATAGTAAGCTCACCCTTCTGCACATCTATCAAGGTTCGGCCTTTAGCCAAGAACGGTCTTCCCAAGATTATGGGAATCTTCTTATCCTCCTCGAAATCAAGAATTACAAAATCAGCAGGAAAAAGAAGTTTGTCCACTTTGACCAAGACATCCTCCACAATGCCTCGTGGATATGTAATAGAGCGATCGGCCAACTGTAAGGACATATAAGTAGGCTTTGGATCAGGTAAATCCAACTTCTTGAAAACAGAAAAAGACATCAAATTGATGCAAGCTCCCAAATCACACAAACACTTGTCGAACGATAAGTTTCTGAGAGTGCAAGTAATAGTAAAGCTTCCAGGATCTTTAAGCTTCGGAGGCAGCTTCCGTTACAGCACTGCGCTCCTCCGTGAGAGCAACGGTCTCTAAGTCATCAAGCTTGAATTTCTGAGAGAGAATACATTTCATAAACTTCGCATAATTAGGCATCTATTCAAAAGTTTCAGTGAAAGGTATGTTGATATGAAGTTTCTTGAACACCTCCAGAAACTTCTCAAATTGTTTATCCAGCTTTTTCTTCTGTAGCCTCTTAGGAAAAGAAGGTGGGGGGTAGATCTGTTTCTCCCCAGTATTACCCTCAGGAGGAGTGTGTTCCACAGTAGTCTTCCTCAGTTCTACTTCTGCTTCCTTCTGCATAGTCACTTCTTCCTCTGCCACAGCTTCTTTTTCTGAAACTTGAGATATTTCGGAATTTGCAACCTTCCTAGACCTCAATGTGATTGCCTTAACCTGCTCTTTGGCTTCGTTCTTTCCTGGAACTTCTGTGTTAATAGGTAATGAGCTAGGTTGACGATTCAGCAAGGCATTGGCAATCTGTCCAATTTGATTCTCCAAGGTCTTGATGGATACCGTTTGGCTCTCACACATGAGCCTCAATTCCTCCAATTCAATTTTTTTATTAGATTATTGCAGCTGGAGTTATTGTTTTGGTGCATATTACGGTTGCTGAAAACCAAGAGGGTTGTATTGCTTCATATAATACTGCTGATAAGGTTGTTGCACCGTATTCTGAGTATTGCTCCAGCTGAAGTTAGGATGATTATGGTTGCTGGGATGATAGGTGGCTAGAACTGGTTGCTGTGACCTCTGAAAGTTGCTCACGAACTGAGCTGAATCACTAGAAATAGCACACTACTATGTCTCATGGGCACCAGCATAAAGCTCACAGACACTAGTGATCTGATTAACTCTATAATTAGCCAAATAATCCACCTTCATCATCAAATTCTTAAGTTGAGAAGCTATAGCAGTAGCTGTATCTACCTCCAGAATTCCTACTACCTTGCCTTGAGTTAGTCTCTGAGAAGGATTCTGGTATTCATTAGCAGCCATCAGTTCAATAAATTCATAAGCTTCATCGTAGCTTTTAGCCCACAAGGCTCCTCCTGATGTTGCATCAAGCATGGGTCTAGAAGTTGAACCCAAACCATTATAGAAACAATTAATGATAATCCAGTCAAGCATCCTATGGGGAGGACACTTCATAAGCATCTCCTTATATCACTCGCAAGCCTTACACAAAGACTCTCCAGACTGCTGCTCAAAATTAAGTAAGAGCATTCCTGATTGCAGCTATCTTCACCATATGAAAGAAGTTAGTAAGGAACTTTTGATCAAGTTCTTCCCATTTAGTGATAGTGCCTGGTGGTAGAGAATGTAACTAGATCTTAGCTATATCCCTCAGAGAAAATAGGAAAAGCCTTAGCTTAATAGCATCTTCAGTAACATTGTTGAATTTGAAAGTGTCGTAGATCTCGATGAAATCTCTAATATGCATGTTGGGATCTTCCATTGGAGAACCCCCAAATGGTACTGAATTCTGTATCATCTGAATCGTGTTAGCCTTAATTTCAAAAGTGTTAGCCGTGATAGCTGGTCGGACAATGCTAGACTGAATGTCATTGATTTTGGCTGAGAATAGTCCATCAAAGCCTTTGTATTTGCTTCTGGTTCACCCATTGTAATAAGAGCTTCTTCTTCAACTTTTTCCACAACCAAGATTTCTTCAACTACTTCCTCCTCTGCTTTTTCCAGTGTTCTCTTTCGAAGTTGAGAACGCGTTAGCATACATGCTCTCTAGAGTACCTGAAAAAGCAACAAACAAATAAGTAAGTAAAATATCTGAGTCAATGAACTTTAACGAACACTGATGTCAAGCACATAAACTTAAAATTAACACCGAGTCCCCGGCAGCGGCGCCAAAAACTTTGTAGGATGAAAACACGCGCTAATATTCATGCAAGTATACGCGATCGCAAGTAATATAGAATTAATACTAGTTCGTTCCCACAGAGACTGGTTTAGGTTAATTTTAATCAATGTACCTATGCAACAATGTTATGGTTATTATTCAATGTTATGACGATCACAAATTGGGATTGTTTATAACTACGATTAACTAGATATTATACTAACTAACACTAACTAAGAGAATTAAAAGTTAATTAATTATATGACACAAAAACATGGGATTCTAACTTCATTACTACTTCATTCAATAGCTTTTTCATTCTTAACCTTAGCATGCAATGGCGAGGACACTAATCAGATAACACGAAACTAGTAAACGCCAACTTTCATTGTACGAATACCCTACTACCTGACATCCACAAAAGAGATAAAAGCTAAATAGACGCCAATTATGTTGTGACCCTATATGTCTATAAAATTTGAAAATATAACGGTTTAATGTGCAAGTTATCTATCATGATTACATAGGGCAAGTAAGATGGTTAAAATACCTATGAATCATGCATATCAAATACATAAACCTATGCTAGCATGGTAAGTTCTAAAGCCCTATATTCACTTTCGCTTCAATAGAGATTAACACATTATCTTATAAGTTCGCGACGCTCATAAGACGAATAAGCACAACCAAAACTAGGCTATCATATAATCACCACACACTAAGGTATCAAAATATATTAACTATTGAAATCTATAAGTAAATCCGCTAGAACCCCACGATAATGATTAGCCCATAAACGAACTCATCATAACCGTGCGTTCCGATGAAAGCATGGTATAATAAACTAAGTCTTTATAAATATGAATAATAAACCAAGTACGTTAGACAAGAGTATAGGTTCAACAAATAAGAAAACTAGCATCCAAGATTACAACGTAAAATAAAGAATCACAAGAATAAACTAGATCATCTTCGCCTTGGTTGAATTTTGCTATACGGTCTTCTTACGTCTTCTCCTTAAGCTCTGGTATGTCTTGTTATGAAAATCGATCTTAAGTTATCATTATATAGCAGCCCTGATTAGCAGAGAAGTCCAGAAATCAATCTTCTATTTAAAACAGGATTCTTGAAACCCGACCTGGCATGGCCGCGCGCTTCACCAGCGCGGGCGCGCTGACCTTCTAGAAAAAACTCTGATTTTTATTTTTCTGGCTAGTTTGAGATGACGATCCACGAGCTTACTTCCTGGACATATTCCTAACACCAACTTAGCACCAAAACAATGCTAAATCTTTTGGCTCTTTCAACTATGCCTAAAATGCAAATACACTACAAAACACATCGAATACATACATAACTCGAGTACAAAACACCAATTCAAGCCTTTATAGAGCATTCTAAGTGGACATAAATGCCACTTAACAAAGGTGCACGCTCCTCTTAAAGAGGACGTACCCTCCAAGGATGATTTCCCTTATCGAGGTAGATGCTCCTCTTACAGAGGACAAACCTTCCAAGTACGATTCTCCTTGTCAAAGTAGACGCGCCTCTTACAGAAGTTATGTACTCGAAGGATAAAAACCTTGTTTAGGTAGACGCGTCTCTTACGGAGAAAACTCCCTCCAAGGAAGAATACCTTTGTTGAGGTAGACGCGACTCATGTAAAGGACGTGCCCTCGAAGGATGCAAACCTTATCAAGGTATACACTCATCTTACAGAGGACGTGCTCTCCAAGGATGTTACTTTTATCGAGGAAGACACTCCTCATAAAGAGGATGCACCCTCCAAGGATGTTAATTTTGTTGAGGAAGATTCCGCCACTCTAAAAGGTGTGCCCTCTAAATATTGGTGATTATATGAGACCCTAAAAGCCCCGACTTTGACTTGGATAGATGAATCACATTATTTATTAAATAGATTAGATCATTGGTTTAGAATTATAATTTGGAAAGAAGTAAGAAGTCAAAATATGAAGTAATAGTTAAAAGAATTATATTTGTGTCATCAGTGGAAGGATCACTCTCACCGACAAGTCATGTCCTCCTTGCATCTAAGATTATTTATTAGTTGAAGATTAGAGATATAGTCTTATATTTTAGTTACGCCTTGCCATTTATTATGACCCTTCCAGTTTAAGGCGCGCCTAGAGGAGACCAATACCGGGATGAAAAAGTTAGAGAAAAGCCTCAAATGGATTATGTTTTTCCAAGGTATGCGAGGTGCACACTTTTGATTTCTCTTATTTCTTACGCCGAGTTAGGTCATGTAAGCTTACAGATGTGGTGCATAAGTGATAAACCTCTCTTTACAAACCAAGTTTAAAGTCGTCAAGAAGAGAAGTGGTAGAGAGTGACAGATGTTACGCTAAGGGCTGTAAAGTTATTTTACAGATTCATGAGACGAACATTCATCTAGGGCGCACCCTATTATCTTTAAAGAAGAAATGGCGGATGATGATGAAAGAGGAATGAATAAGTTTGTAAGGGCACACCCTCAAATTGGTAGACACTCATACAAATCTTTTCAAGTTTGCTAGGGGGTTGAAAATTCCAATCCCATTTCTAATAGCATATAGAATTAGGGGGGTAAATGTTATGCTTAAAATTTGGTATAACTTCGGTCAAAGTTAGGTCAATTGGACAAAATTAGGGCAAAATTATGAAGATCACATCAGATTAGGGCTTTCCCCCTTTTTGAGAAAGAAAGATCGCGCCCTCCAGGGTAGGAGATCAGGGGCGCCCTAACTTATATAGATGTTAAGGCGCGCCCGATGGTTTTTCTAGAAATAGATGGATTTTTAGGCAGATTCTGTGCACACATTGTGAGGATCGGAAGATGATGGATGATTATTACTAACATGTTTTATGAAAGTACTCTTTTAAAAAACTCCTTCCTGTCAGAGACCTCTAGGGGTATGCCTGGATGGAAGTGTGATATCCCGTATTTTTCAGAATTATTATTATTATTTTAATATATTTATGTGATTTTCGATTTGAAAGGAGTAAAATGGTGGATATTTTATTCATGTTTGACGATTTCGTGTTATTAAATGGTAATGTGCTAATTGTTAAGTGTTGTATCAATCCTTGTTAATTTCTGAAAATATTTATTAAATGTATTATCTTCAAAAGTTTATTTGAAAGCCGATCATTTTATTGATATCGGTAAATGGAGTTCATTTTGTAATATTACGGATATTCTGTCAGCTATGTATTGTATATAATATTAATTATGTGTGACTCAGTTGTGATTGAGGATTATTTATATTATTAATTAATGAGTCGCCTCGTTTTGTTTTTGTCTTTAAAAGTGATTTTGTTTAAAATTTATTTTCATAAATATTTAAATTATCTTTACAATTATTTTTATGATTTTATCATTTCAATAATTATTTATAGGAATTTATAAAATTTAGAAAGTAATATTTTACCAAATATTTAGCTCTGCATGATTTTCTGATTGTATTTAAATGCGGGTTCAGTGTTAAATTCATAAATACTTCAAAAATTATGAAATATATATTTTATCAGTATTTGAATATTTTGAGAATTTTAAAATTATTTCAGAAATTTTTCGGATTATATTTACCCGCATATTTGTTCGTAAAATCGTAAAATGGGGGTATAGCGCGCGAGTCAAAAATACTTTAAAAATTATGAAGATTTTATTTTATTAGTTTTAAATATTCCGAGATTTTTAGAAGTATTTTGGTAATTTTTCGAGTTAGTTTCACTAGCAAGTTTGTTCGTTAAATCACGTAATGCAGGTCTGATGTTAAACTCAAAAATGTTTTTAAAATTATGAAATTTTCATTTGACTAGTTTTTAATTATTTCCAGAATTTTAAAATTAATTTGGTAATTTTCTGATTTTTATTTACTTGTAAATTTATTCGTTAAAACGTAAATCGCGGGACGGAAGTGAGCTGCTGGGAATTCAAACCAATCCTATTTCTACGTGGCAATTTTTCAGGATGGATTGTGACACGTGTACAAACTTCATACATGTTCATCGAATAAAAGGAATAAAACAAAAAACAAAATAAACAAAAAAACAAAAAAAAACTCACGCACGGCTTTCTCTCTATCCACCCTCACTCTCTTTTCTCCTCTCTCTCTACCTTATTCCCCACGCCCACTCAGTTCCACCGCCACCCTGTTTCCTCCCACTTTCTTTTTTTACCTCCATTTTCTCTGTGTTCGTGTATTATATACACCAAATATTCAAAATTTCATATCTCCTACACCGTTTATCCAAATTTTAATTGTTATATATATAAATGATTAGCGCTTCGTAAAAAAAACGATCTGCGCTTTGATACCTACACAGGTATATATTTTGCGAAGTTTTAAAAAGAAAATTTACGGAGCATATTTTCCGTTTTAATTTATTTTTGGGGCGTAGAAAAGGAGTTTGACGGTGTTGATTACTTCACATGGCGTTTCAGCGTGTGTATGTCTATAACTATGAATTTTGGAATTTTCTGGAGATATTTTCCGGACATCAGATAATCACTTCGGGGTAATCAGAATTTATTTTCGGTAACGATTTCGAGATTCAACTTTGGTACTTGGGTATATTATATCATGTTAGTGTTTATATATTTATTTCATAATTTTTAGGAGTTGTGTAGAAGTCGTAAATATAATTTTTTAGGAGTTGATTCAACTTTTTCATTTCTGGCGTATTTATAGGTGCAAATATAAATTGTTATGTGTTTTAAATTTATTAATTTTATTAGAGTATAGTTGGATTGTATTGTTTGGGATTGATTTTGAGAGGATATGACCCCGGGAAAAGTCCGTTTTACAAAGACGTTATTTTGAAAAAAATTCTAAAATATTTATTTCGATTTCAAATTATTATCTTTTATTATTTTCAAAAATCATAATTTGATTCAATTATTTATATTTTGTTTTGATTAGTTATTTATTCATTTAATTATTTGATTAATTTATTTAATCAATTAATTTTATTTAAAAGTAGTTGAATGAAGTGTAATTATTTATAATCCAGCCAAATAATATTCTAAAATTATTTTAAGTTTTTAAAATTATATAAAGGTATTGAATATTCGATTAATATTATTATTAATTGAATTATTCTTATTTTATTCGTAATAAACAGACCGTTCGTCCGTTTAATACGAAATGAACGCGTATAGACTCAGAAAAATATTCTGCTTTCATTAAAAATACTTATGAGACCCAAATTCTTTTGTTTTTAAATATCGCTTGTTTTGCGAGTCATTCTGATCGTTTATTGTTTGGTAAATCATATTTTCGACCCGATTTTAGTTTTAAAAAAACAGATACCTACTTTTTGACGAACCGAGGCATGTGTAATATGAATTATATGATACGTGAGTTATGTGTTTACATGCTATGTGAATTACGTGCATACGTGGGTCATAAATCTTGTGTTTGGCTGTTTTCTTTATGTATGGGCTATCGTATGAGTAGAAGATAGGGTTTTGACGCGCAGTTCGTCGAGTAATTATCGTTTAGACGATTATAATTATATCTTTTAAATATAGATGCGGAACATTCGACTTGATCTAGACTAGACATTGGAAAGAATGGAATGGAATGGTATTGGATATCTGGCTTCTAGCAATCGTAAGAGCAGCAGATCAGTGAATTGTTGGAATAAAAGATGGTGATGCCATGAGATGTCCAAAATGAGGGATTGTGTTATTGTGAGTGTGCCTAACTGCTAAAAACCAAAGGCAAGTATCCCTATCTTCACTTATCATTCAAGTGATATTTATTTTGAATCCTATTGTGCAAGTTCTCTATACTATTCTAATTCAAGAATAGTAAAATATTTTACATATCAAACTGCTTATGATTATGCAAGTATTCTTCTTTATTCCCACTTCATAATATATAATTGTTTTACATATCGCTGAGTTAAATGATTCTCTTTATGCAAGTACTCATCTGCTATTCTATGTTCAGAATAGTTAAGTATTTTTGCTTATCAAATTATGGTATTTATAAATGTTTGTACTTTGAGAAAAAGATGATTTTGTTGTGAGTATTTCTGCCCAAGTGAATGGGGGAATAAAAATTTATAAGGGTGTCGATTATTATGACACCCTTCAATAAAAGGTTTTAAGATTGGATGGTTACTGGTTACAGCGTAGGCAATCGAGACATCGGTCCAGCTGTAATATCTTGCAAGGCGAATATATGCCTTTTCTGGTGCCCTATATGTACGGTATGGCTGCGTGATACCGGTGGTACCTATATTTACGGTATGGCTGCGGGATACCGGTGCTGTTTCGTGACTAATCATCAGGAATAGCATGAAATATAATTGGTTCTGATATAAATTGATATCTAAAATTCTTTATTATTTTGATAATCATAAATAAATGATTTATCAAGTGTTTTTATTTTGGATAAAAGATGAAATGTAGTTTTGATTCAGATTCTGCTTGATGTTGATATTTAGTTTGTTGTTAAATATCAAAGGTGGTAATAATATAGATGATTGATGTTGACTTCAGTATGGGATGTTGTGAGCATCAAAGTTCTTATTAATATCTAATTTGATATGACAACAAAATGAGTAATAATATCAAGAGTTCGGTTTTGAATAAAGTTTATGATTCAATTCCATAATCATTGTTTCATGTTATTGTTGTTTACGATATTTCCGTAAACACTGTTTTGCGAGTTTTATTCTCGTTGAGATTCAATGCATTGCTGAAGCATTTTCGCTCAAGCATATCAAAAGAATTTTGAATACAATAAGGAACCAATTCTGGGGTTCCTTATCAAAATTTTCTGGTTCAGCAATCATGATTTTAAATGTTTTTCCCTAGTGCAGATGTCGGTTTTATATCAAAACGACCATCTATATATTATACTGAACTTGCTGAGCATTTTTTTTGCTCATACTTGCCTGTTTTCAAATTTAACCTCCAATGAGGATTAGTTTGCGCTGTTTAACCACGTAATTCAAGGAAGCAAAGAAGGAGCTTTTAGAAGGTGGTTGGTCCAGGGTTTGCGGACTAGTGTAAGTTCTATTGTGTAAAGTTGTTTTATATTATATTATATTATATTATAGTTACGTATTTTATAGTTGGGCCTAGTATACTTCTTTTCAAAGTTATACTAGCGGGTTAAGTTTTGAGATTGAGAATTGTTGAAAAGAATTTTGTAAAGAAAGAGAAAAAACTTATTTATGGAATTTGGAATTCTTGTTTCTAGAACTGTAACCTTAAAAGATCTGGGGTGTAGTTTGGGGTCACAGATGCTATATTCACTACAAGAATAATGTCAATAGACATCACACATTAGACATCAGTTAACTTTGCCAATGATGTTAAAAGAGGTATTGACATCATCCCGTGTTTTTGTGATGTCTTTGTTCTTTGTAGACATCGGTTATAATTAAACCGATGTCTAAACTTCACCAAAACAAAAAAATTCGCGCCCACCTTTTCTTTCCCCCCTTAGTCAAAATTTCATTCAGTTTTAGTTCTAAAATTCCCCCTCCCAAAATTTCCCCCCCTTAACCAAATTTTTATTCCCCTCATTGAGACAACAAACTAAAAACTAAAAATTAAAAACTAAAAATTAAAAAACTGAATCTCAAACTCCTCTCTCTCTCACGAACCCCTCTCTCTCTCTCTCGAACCTCTCTCCGCTCACAATCTCCATCTCACCATCTCAACTCCTCTCACGTCTCTCTCGAACCTCTCTCTCTCTCCCTCGCATTTGTGCTCACATCATCCCTCTCTCGACTTTGTGCTCAACCTCTCGCCTACCTCTGGTAAGCTTATTTGATTAGAAACTCTAATTGGTAACGTGGAATGAAACTAGTGTTGATGTTTTGATCAACACAAACTTTGTAAATTGGACAGTTTTTAAATCAAACTCCTAATTTTGTAAATTGGGATTTTTTCAAATCGAAACCCTAATTTACTTTTAAACATAAGTGAATATATATATATATAGCCATTGTATCTCTTATAAAACATTCTTTTGGTTTACTATCTCATCCAGAGTCGACGTTAAAAGCAAAAGCAGAGGAAGGATGGTTCAGGGTCTTACTCATCGCAAACGCCACAATTATGCCACCAAATCCAACCAATACCGAATATGATTGTTGTTTGATTATATATTATATACTTTATTGTTATGTATATGTCTTTATTAATTATTTTTGTAATTAGTTCTAAAAGTGATTATTTAGATTTGGGAAATTTATGTGTTTGTGAACTAACTTCCTTCGCCATGATATATGTGCAATTCTATTTTAATAAACTATATACACTAAGAACCGTTTCAACTCCTTAATTGAGATGTTTCCATTCTGTGTTTGTTGATAAATTACAGTATATTGGACAGTTTGCTTCGGTGTTTAGTTAAGAATGTTTGAATGTAATATTGTTAGTTATGTCATTAAAGTTCCCTAACTTGTAAAGATAGCTTCTGGAAAGACAATAACTATAACATGCATTGTAAATTCCATTCTATCTCAAGTTGACCCACATTATCAGTATTCTAAACCGTAATGTTCACTTTTATTATTGACACAGGTTTGGTAACACGGCATACTTGCATATATCTGTGGCTTTCATTCAGATGCTTAAATCCCTGAGTATGTGATTTGAACAAAATTTACACTCCTTGCTATAGAGTGAAGATTTGCTTATACACAGTTTTTGAATTATGCAGTGCATGTGGCAACATTCCTCATGGTTGTTGTATGTGGCACTAAAAAATTAAGATGGGATGTTTTCTTAAATATATTGTTGATCAGTGTTGGGGTGGTTGTTTCTTCATATGGGGAGATCCGTATTAATGTAATTGGTACAGCTTACCAAGTCATGGGTATATTTGCAGAAGCTTTGAGGCTAGTCTTAACTCAGGTCCTTCCTCAAAAGAAAGGATTGACTCGGAATCCTATCACAAGCTTATATTACATCGCTCCATGCAGGTTTAAGTTCATTTCTTTTTCAGTTTTTTTTTGGTACTGTGTGCGGACAACTTGTGCACCTGTTGCTGAAAGTTCAGAATCAGCATATGAATTCCATTACACGAATGTTCTCATTCCATCATTATATGATCTACTCTCTGATGGGGTGATATTTTCTCCTATATCATTGTATCCAACTCTGTGATGGGGTGATATTTCCTGTAAATTGCCTTTTTTTTACTTTTAGAAGAAAGCATTGTTAAGTTCATGAAGCTACCATGTTTTCGTTAGGTAACTTCTGTATTACAATATTTCTCACTTACAGTTTCGCATTTCTGTTTGTACCTTGGTACTTCTTGGAGTAGCCTGGAGTGGAAGTCTCTTAGATTAAGTTCAACTTCTAGATCTTTTTTTCCAATTCCATTTGTGCGCTAGCATTGAACTTCTCAATTTTCTTAGTGATTGGTCGAACCGGAGCAGTGACCATTCGAGTTGCTGGTGTTCTGAAAGATTGGATATTGATTGCTCTCTCAGATAAATGATTATTACACTCTTTTTATCTTTTCCTGGTGATATTCCTTTTATTGCAGATCTACTGCATTATCATAATCTTTTGACGTGATATATCTGCGTCCTACCAGAACACAAGTAACAGAAAATAGATGTATTCAATATACTAAACTCTGTTATAATGAAATTGTCCTCTCTCAGTGATGAACAAATATCACGAGAGCTGATAGGTTGCAATGTATGATCTTCTCGATAATGATAACACATATAGTGTAAACCTATGTCTGTGTTTATGTAGTACACAGTTACAAGATAACTTTTAATTTATATGGAATATAATTCTCTCCCCTAAAATATATCAATCAGATATCTTATATATTTCTTCTAGTCCTCCAACTCTTTCCTTGCATATCTTCTTCTGTATTAGTCTCGATCTTCTACTGTTAATCAGCTTCTTTCCTTAACTGTAAGTCCTCTCATACTTAAGTTCTGACATGACCTTAAGTCCTGATATGACACTAAGTCCTGACTTCCAGTAAGTACTGATTCCAGTAAGTACTGATATTTCCTGTTTGTTAAAATCTGAAAACTAAACATGAAATATATTAGACATGACATCTCAAATATATCCAACAATCTCCCCCAACTTGTAAATTATGCAAGAATGTACAAGTTAATAGATTTAATGATGTCAAAAACATTTAAGTTCAAATGCAATAAGAGTTGAATAAGACTATCAATTGCAACTTACAGAACATCCAGCTTTACCAACATTACTGGATAAATCTGAATCCATAATGATTCTTAACAAAATCTTTCACCAGCTTATCTTCAGCTTTCCTCAAAACTTCAACTAACTGTGCTTTGACCTGCATCAGTTCTTCTTCTTTACTATCACCAATTTGATAAATGGCTGTTCTGAGAGCTTGAATGGATGTTCTTTCAAGTCCATCACCAAGTCTGATAACTTTAGAATGTCAAGAGTTTTCATTATAACATAACATTTTCCTTTCAGCATTACGTCCACCTTAGCAGAATTCTTCAGCATATGAATTTCTCTTCCATCATCTTCAGTAATCATTGGACTGTAATGAGAAGTCTTTGTACCAGAGATTCTGAGTAGATATGTTATAGCCTTCAAAATGTATTCTGACCATCTTCTTGTAACATCATATTTTACTTCCATAAGATAGAGAATATGTTGAAGTTCTCTAACAGACTTCTTTAGTACATCAGTATTAGCTAGTCTATAAGTCCTTCCATTATTGAGAAATAAGATCAATTTCTCTTTTAGATTCTCCTTATCATGAGCATCTATCACAACTTGAGCAGACAATACCTTGTCAAGGTGCTTTTGTTTGATTTGTTCATATGGTTTGTCTGTCAACATGAAAGGATCTCTTAGAGTAACTTCTACTCCTGTTTGAATCTTCTCTTCGTCAGAACCTAATCCAGCTCTATCTCTAGGTTGCTTGGCTCTCAAACCATATGTAGCTAGTTGATTAATCATGAGATTGGATTTTGGTTCAATTGGAGTAGCTTTCTTCCATAACAGCTTCTTCTTATCAGCAATTATCATTTTATTCAAATCAACTTGAACATTGTCAGTAGTTGATGTCTTGATAGCTTGATCAGAATTTGCTGTTTCTTCTATAGCTTGTTGTCCTTCATTCTGAACAACTTGAGCAATGTCAGAGGTTATTTTAGATTCTTCAATTATCTTTCTTCTTTTCAGAATTTGAATAGTTTCATCTTCAATAAGATTATCATCAGTTACTTGAACCATTTTGCATACTGGTTTCATCAGAACTTGAGAAATTTTCATCTCCAGTGACTTAATTGATTCAGCAACTTTTCCTTTCCCTTTGTCTTTGGGATTACTCTCAGTCTATGATCTAGTCTTGAGTTTTGAACTTTCAGAATTTGACTTTTCCTTGATCACAATGCCTTTTTCCTTAGGCCTTGAACGTTTCTTTGCATCAGAAGCATTAGACTTAAGATTTGTCTTCTCAGTTGCAAGGATTACTCTCAGTCTGTGATCTAGTCTTGAATTTTGAACTTTCAGAATTTGACTTTTCCTTGATCACAATGCCTTTTTCCTTAGGCCTTGAACGTTTCTTTGCATCAGAAGCTTTAGACTTAAGATTTGTCTTCTCAGTTGCAAATCTAGCTTCTTCCTCCTTGAGAGCTTTTAAATCCATTCCTGGTTTGTGTTTCAGTAATAATCTTCTTGCTATCTCCTCATCAAGTGTCTGGATTTTAGGATCTTTATAATAAACAGTAGTCTGCTTCCCTTTTAGCTTCAGAGTTTGCATAAACTTCTGAGAGTCTTTTGATCCAGACTGAATCAGAATATCTGAACTTGACTTCAGACTTTGTTTATCAGCACTTGACTTCAGACTTTGAGCATTCACGGCATCAGAACTTGACTTTTTCTGTATAGAAGATTTTCCTTAAACTTTTCTTTGACCACTGCTCTTTTCAGAGTTTCCCTGGTCATCACCTTTATCATCCTTCTTCTTTAGTACTTGAGTAGGTGAACATTTGCACTTAACTACCTTCTCCCCCTTTTTGGCATTATCAGGAAGTAAGAGAGAGAGAGAGAGAAAAAGTTCAACTGAAGATTGGATTTCATCCAATTGAGCTTTCTGAGAAGCTTGATTAACCAGAACCTCAGCAATTTGGGCATGTTGCTCCTCTTGAACCTTCTCAATGGCTTCAATTTTCTGAAGAGTAGGTCTGACATACCTATTCTTGTCAAGCTTGAGCTGTAGATCGAGCTTATCAGCTTATTCTCTGAGTGTATCAATTTTAGCATGAGTAATAGAATGTAGACCATGAAGACTTCTTGTACTCATAGCTGTAACCTTGAGTTCAGTCTTGAAATCAGAATTTGATAATAACTCATCAGCTTTTGATAAATGCTCTGTCAGAATTTTGGTGCATGGAATAAAATCTGAGTCATTCCACTTCTTGGTCCACTCAACTCCACTGTGAGTTTCTTCCCAAGGTACAGGTGCATCATGTCTAACAAATTTCTTCACCAAAGCTTCCTTTTCCAGAATAGGAACTGGAGTTTCAACAGAAATACCGTCTCCAGAACTTGAGGAAGTTTCATCATTTTCTGACAGTATAAGAGTGTGTGATGCAACTGGAGATCCAAGAATAACATCATCTAAATTCTGATCATCAGAATTTATCTCCAGAGCTGGTCTCTTTGATGTAGATGGTATCTCAGCATCTAAGATTGGAGATTTGACTGAAGATGGATGAGCTTCAGAAGTTGGAGCTTCCAGATAAAGAACTTGAGGTATATTCAAATTATGAATATCTATCTCAGAGTTGTCAGTTTGTTCTTTAGCATCATCTGAAACTTTTATTGGAGAGTCAGGAGGGGTAACCACTGTATCAGTAGCAGTGTCTGTAGCTTGAGCTGAAGAAATCAGAGCTTCAATAATGATTGGTTCTTCTTAGATCAGAGATTCATGATCCCCTTCCTCTGCTTCTTCATTATCTTCCGATGAAGATTTAGCCAAATACCTCCTAGCTTTCATTTTCTTCAATCTCCTTGCCAAAGAAGGAGTTGCTGTTGCAGCATTAGAATTTACAGATTTCCTTTCCAAAGTATGAGAACTTTGAGCTGCTATTTCTTTCTGAGAAGTAACATTCTCAGCATCATTTATCACAGGTTCAGATGCCGGAACCTGTGCTTCAATAGTTTCCTCCTCAAATCAACAAAATTTATTATTGACCATAATTGTAATCAAAACATTCATCACAGGATAAAGTTAAAAATAGATCAAGTAAAGATTAACAAATTGCAATTAAACATGTACAGTCACATAATATGAGAAATAGAGACTAAATCTTGCAATTAAAGGAAATTTCATTAATATATCAGATGAGTACATTTCATGAAATTTATCAATTACATGGAAAAATTACAAGATAGTCCTATTCTAAGATTCTTAACATCAACAGCCTTAGTCCTGGTCTAAGAAGATCTATTGACTATTTCCTTCTACTGCTGACGAAGAGCACTGCAAGACGGATGATCCATTCTTGTTGACGGAGAGCTTCTCTCCTTTCTTCTTCCAATCGATCAAGATGTAGATGGTAGTCCATCGAAAAGAACAAGAGGTCTGTGTGAAACTCTTGTGGAACAGAGTTCCAGAGTTCTTCAGGAATAGCGGTGACATGCCACTCCTTTTGCCAATCATCACAACTCAACTCGATATTGGAATGTTTCATCGTTCATGAACAAGTTGAAACGAACTATTTTTGTTTATGAAAAAGAAAAATGATGAGAATTAAAAGAGAGAGTGAGTTTGTGAGAAAATGGAAGATGGTTTGGCTGGGATGAATAGTCGGTTTAAATAACCAATAGAATACCAAGGGACGCGAGGACTGTTTAACAATTACAAGTAAAAATAATGATCCCTCGACTCCCTAGACCGATGTGTAATAATAACAGTCAGTAAAAAGTTAAAGCAAGAGTTAATGGGCACGGGAAATAATTAACAATTATTATGCACATGCAGCTTTTAAAGACCAACACGTTTACCACTAACCCAAAATGATTATGACTATTTTTATTTTACCCAAATATATTCTGATTTAAATATGACTGTTTCATATTTTACCAAAAATAAGTCAAGTAAAGAATAATGTCACATAAGCATCAAATAGTTCATCGGGATTTAATATCAGAACTTAACTTATATCAGATTTTACCAGTCATCAGAATTTCGCTTTCGTACTCAAAAAGTGAATGTTTGTTTCTGTAATTCTTCGTACAAAGACTAACTTGTTTTCTTCAGAGTTTAATCATCAGAACTTCCATCAGAACTTGTCCTCAGAATTTATGCAAATGACACTTAATTGTTTGTCAAAAACAACTTAATCACCACATTAATTTTTATCATTCATATGGAGTGAAAGTGCGTGCATTCAGAAAATATTAGATAAAGATTAAAGTCTGATAAACTTCAGTACATCTTAGAAATAAGGCATAACTCGGAAAAGTGCTTAAAATCTGTCATCAATCATGAAGTCTACTATAGAACAAATTTATGCATGAGTCTACCTCAACTGTTTGTGCTTATTTTATGCATCTTTTGAAGATCCTTTTTACAGTGGCTTCTCAGTGTATGTGAATCACGACTGCTTATCAGAATTTATGATGTTGTCAGAGTATTTCTCCAGTAATCAAAGAATATGAAAAGTCACCAAGAAAATTTATTTGCTTTTCTAATGCATATTACTTAATACCAGCAATGCACTTAGGTCTTCCCTTCCACATATTTACTCTAGATCTCAAAGGAGTACCTGACTTTTATTTTTTTCTTTTCTTTTCTTTTGATAAGTGAGGCTTATCAGCATGTAATTCATCCTTAAGATTTACTGACATCAGAATCTAACAGATAAGAAACAAGATTCTAGTTTGTGACTTAGTAATAAGATACACAAAGTAAACTTGACTAAGCTCAATATCAGAATTTGCTTGTGTTAATGAGTTTCCACATGAACAACTAATTCAAACATGGGATATCTAGTATGTTAAAGACTACTAGGTCAGCATATAGCACAGTTATCCTCATTGGATTGAATAGTCACATAACATTCAAAACACTTGTCAGAGTATAAAGATCCACATCAGATAACAATCAGCATTTAATGAATTTACATAGAGATAATACAATCTGTAAATACTGATCATAAAGTCTGATGCATGAAAATAGAAACTAAGCAGATTTAGAAAAAGAACCTGAAACCATTCCAAGTTCATTTACCAATCTTATAAAAGTAGCCTCACATAGTGGTTTTGTGAAGATATCTGCTAGCTGTTGATCTGTTGGAACAAAATGCAATTCCACTGTACCTTCATCCACATGTTCCCTTATAAAGTGGTACCTAATACTGATGTGCTTTGTCATTGAGTATTGAACTGGATTACTTGTCATAGCAATATCACTTTGATTATCACAGTAAATAGGGATTTTAGAAAATTCTAACCCATAATCCAGTAACTGATTCTTCATCCAAAGAATCTGTGCACAACAGCTTCCTACAACAATATATTCTACATCTGCAGTTGATGTGGAAATTGACTTCTGTTTCTTGCTAAACCAAGAAACCAATCTGCCTCCAAGAAATTGGCAGCTTCCACTAGTGCTTTTCCTGTCTATTTTACATCCTGCAAAATCTGCATTTGAGTAACCAATTAGCTCAAAATCTGATTCTCTAAGATACCACAATCCTAAATCAGCTCTACCTTTAAGGTACTTAAAAATTCTTTTCACAGCTATTAAGTGAGGTTCTCTTGGATCTGCCTGAAATATTGCACAAAGACATGTAACATACATAATATCAGGTCTACTTGCAGTTAAATAGAGTAAAGAGCCAATCATACCTCTATAGTTAGTAATATCTACTGATTTACCAGTATCCTTATCTAACTTGGTTGCAGTGGCCATGGGAGTGGATGCAGTTGAACAATCTTGCATTCCAAATTTCTTCAGTAAATTTTTGGTGTACTTGGATTGACTAATAAAAGTGCCTTCTTCATTTTGCTTGACTTGAAGGCCCAGAAAATAGCTGAGTTCTCCCATCATACTCATTTGATATCTTGACTGCATTAGTTTTGCAAACTTCTCACAGAGTTTAGTATTTGTAGAACCAAATATGATATCATCAACATATATTTGTACCAAAAGTAAGTCCTTTCCATGGTTGAGGTAGAATAAAGTTCTGTCAATTGTGCCTCTGTGAAATCCAATTTCCAGAAGGAATTGTGCTAAAGTCTCAAACCATGCTCTTGGAGCTTGCTTAAGGCCATAAAGTGCTTTGTCAAGCCTGTAGACATGATTGGGAAATTTAGGATCTACAAAGCCTGGAGGTTGTTCAACATATACCACTTCTTCCAATTCTCCATTAAGAAAAGCACTTTTCACATCCATTTGAAAGACTTTAAACTTTTTGTGAGCAGCATAAGCCAAAAAGATCCTTATGGTTTCTAATCTAGCAACTGGTGCAAATGTTTCATCATAATCAATACCCTCCTATTGAGAGCAGCCTTTAGCAACCAGCCTTGCTTTATTCCTTGTAATTATGCCATCACTATCATTTTTGTTTCTGAACACCCATTTTGTGCCAAAAATTGATCTTTTCTTTGGTCTTAGCACTAAGGTCCAGACTTTATTTCTTTCAAATTCATTTAACTCTTCCTACATTGCTTGCACCCAATCAGCATCTTGAAGAGCTTCTTCCACTTTCTTTGGTTCAGTCTGAGATAGAAAGAAATGATAGAGACATTCATTTGATGTTGCAGTTCTAATTCCGACACCTGCTTCAGGATCTCCAATGATTAAATCAGGTGTGTGTGATTTAATCCACTTTCTTGCAGATGGAAGTTGATCTCTAGAACTGGATCCTCCCCCATGATCCATGCTGTCTCCATCAGCATTTTCTGATGCTTCCCGTGTAGTTATGCTCTCTGAGACTTCAGAATTTGAGTTTGAATTTTCAGGATTTGAAGTATGAGAGCTTCCAGAATTATCAGTATTTAGCTCATCATAACTAGATGAATCAGCTCTTAAAGAGCCAGTGACAGGTTCTGATGCTTCTTTAGAGTCTTGAGATGTGGTAGGATCTTCATTTCCCCCCCCCCTGGATAAGTGCATTTTTCTTTGGTGTTGTTACCATAGATTCAATGTCATCAGTACTTACAGGTTCAGAGTTTAAGTCATCAGAATTTATAGAATCAGAATTTAAGTCTTCATTCTCAAATTTCAGCTGATCATGATCATTGAAATCTTCAAGTCCAGTAATATTCTTATCATCAAAAGAGACATTGATAGATTCCATGACAACCCTTAAATTGTAGACTCTGAAGGCTTTTGTGGAAAGTGGATATCCAACAAAAATTCCTTCATCAGCTTTTAGATTGAATTTTGACAGCTGCCCAGGATGAGTCTTAAGAACAAAACACTTGCAACCAAATACATGAAAGTATTTCAGATTTGGCTTCTTTTTCTTCACCATCTCATATGGTGTTTTTCCTTGCTTGTTTATGAGTGTAGCATTCTGTGTAAAATAAGCAGTCTTCACAGCTTCAGCCCAAAAATAGGTTGACAGCTTTGCTTCATCAAGCATAGTTCGTGCAGCTTCAATGAGAGTCCTGTTCTTTCTTTCTACAACTCCATTTTGCTGTGGAGTTCCAGGTGCAGAAAATTCTTGTTTGATTCCATGTTCTTTGCAGAGCTCTTCCATAATCGAATTCTTGAACTCAGTGTCATTATCACTCCTTATTATTTTAACAGAATCTTTGACCAACTTATCTAGCTGTCTGACATGATCAGTTAGAGTAAATGCAGTTTCATTCTTCTTGTGCAAGAAGTACACTCAAGTGTACCTTGTGAACTCATCCACTATAACCATAGCATATTTCTTCTTAGCAATAGACATGACATTGACTGGACCAAATAGATCAACATGTAGTAAGTGATAAGGCTCAAGAATTGATGACTCAGTTTTTCTCTTGAAAGAAGATTTTCTTTGTTTTGCCTTTTGACATGAATCACAAAGGCCATCAGGAGCAAATACTAATTTTTGCAGTCCTCTCACAAGATCTTTCTTTACAAGCTCATTTACATTTTTGAAGTTTAAATGAGAGAGTTTCTTGTGCCAATTCCATCTTTCTTCAATTGATGCTCTACTCAATAGACATATAGTAGAACCATCAGTACTTGTTGAAAGTCTGGCTTCATAAATGTTACCATGCCTTTAACCTTTCAGAACCACTTTGCCTGTAGAATTTCTTACAACTTCACATTGTTCTTCAAAGAAATCCACATGATAACCTCTGTCACAGATTTGACTTATACTCAACAGATTGTGTTTAAGTCCTGAGACCAGAGCTACTATTTCAATGATGACATTCCCAAGATTAATATTGCCGTATCCCAGAGTTTTTCCCATGTTTCCATCTCCATAAGAAACTTCTGGGCCAGCTTTCTCCACAATGTCTGAGAGCAGGGCTTTATTTGCAGTCATATATCCTAAACATCCACTATCCAGTACTAGGATGTTTCTCCTATTTCCCAGCATTCACAAAGACCACTAATGGTTAGTTTTAAGGACCCAGACTTGCTTGGATCCTTTGGCCTTATTATGTTTGTTAGCATTTGCAGCGGATTTAATATCAGAGTTTATGCTAACATGCTGTTTCTCAGAACTTATATCAGACTTTGCTTCATATTTTACACTAGAAGGAATTAAAGCAAATTTTTTCAAAGAAGGCTTTATTTGATAATAATCATAGTATAAACTTTGATATTCCTTACAAGTATAAAGGGAATGTCATAAACTACCACAATGAAAATAAGGATTTTGTGGCTTAAACCTAACAGACTGACTCTTAACTCCTGACTTAGGAGATAAAGAGTTTATAATCTTATTTTTCCTTCAAAAAGAAGCAAGATGGTTAGAGTTTCCACAGTTATAACATTTCTTTCTAGGAGCATTAGGAACAGGCATATAATTATTGCTTTTATTCACACCTTCTTTTCCATTCCTATTTTTCTTAACTGCCTTAACCTTGTTGACATTCCTTATTTCTTTCAGCTTATGTTTAAGCTGATTCTTTGTCATAAAGCCTAAGTTGACTTCAGTTAGTTTATCCTGTTCTAATTTGTTAGAAGTTGACTTCTCCTTAACTTCTGTCACAGACTCTTTCATCTTTTCAGAATCAGACTTTACAGTTTTAGCTATAAACTTAACAGGATTTACCTTTGGCTTAATAGTTTGTTTAATAACAATTGGCTTAATTTATTCAGTTCTCTTTTCACTTTTGTCATCTCCATAACCTAATCCCTCTTTCCAGTTTCCACTACTTAATAAATTCTGAGTTGTTCTGCCAGAGTTAGTCCAAGTCCTGATAATCTTGTTTTCTTTTTCTAACTCAGTTTTTAGAGATTTATTCAATTTCAGCAATTCATCTCTAACATAAAAAGCATCATCACTCTCTTTCTGAGTTTGATGGAACATTAATAACTCCTTTTCTAAATAATCATTCCTTTTCTTAAAAGCAAGATTTTCAGAAGTTAATCTTTCACATGTTAAAGTTTGATCTCTGTAGCTAATAAACATGGTTTTAAGATATAATCTCAACTCAATAATATCATAAGTATGAAAGGCATAAGTTGTTTGAGGTACCTTTAACTCAGCAGTTTCAGGACTGCCATCGGTATTTTCCATCAAGGCATAGTTCACCTCATCTTCAGAATCTGAAGTGTATGTCCAGCTTTTCTTCTTTATGACAAGTGCCTTGCCTTTGTCACTCTTTTCTTTCTTGCAGTCAGGAGATATGTGGCCTCTTTTACCACAACTGTAGCATTTCACATTTGAGTAATCTCCTCTGTCAGACTTTCCTCCTCTGCCTTCAGATTTTCTGAAACCCTTCTTATCAGAACTTCCACTTTTCCTGGAAAACTTCTTTCCTCTTCCGAATTTCCTGTAGGCTATTTTTGTGATACCCTTCACCATAAGAGCACACAATTTCATCATCTCTTCATCAGCATCTACTTCAGGTAAACTTTCAGTTTCTGAATCATCATCATCAGAACTTGATGATTCTGAATCAGACTTTGTGATGAGAGCTTTTCCTTTGCCTTTCATTGAGACAACCACTTTGGGTAATTCCTCCTCAGCCTTAAGAGCAACTGTCCTTGACTTTCTCCCTTGTCTCTTGCTTCTTTGATCCATCTCAAGTTCATAAGTCTTGAGCATACCATAAATTTCATCAAGAGTAGTTTCATCAAAAGCATAGTTGTCCCTTATAATAGTAGCCTTCAAATCCCAAGTTTCAGGAAGAGCTAAAAGGAATTTTAGATTCGAATCTTCAAGATCATATTCCTTGTCCACCAGTGACAGATCATTCAAGAGTTTGACAAACCTGTCATATAAGTCAGTTAATGACTCATCACTTTTTGAGTCAAAGTGCTCATACTCTTGAGTGAGTATAGTCCTCTTATTCTTCTTGATTGCATCAATTCCCTGGCATCTTGTCTCCAAAGCATCCCATATCTCCTTTGCAGTCTTACAGTGAATTACCCTGTTTGACATGACATTATCAATGGCACTATGCAGCAAATGCCTTACATTTGCATCCTTGGCAATAGATAAAATATCTTCAGCTGTATACTCACTTTTCTCCTTTGGTACGATCTTTTCTGGCTGATCTGCAACTACAAGAGAGAGCTTGGTTGGCTTATGTGGTCCTTTATTATTTCTGTCAAGGTATTCTGGATCTGTAGCTTCCAGAAACATAGCCATCTTCACTTTCCATATGGGATACTCAGAATGTCTCAACATGGGAACCCTAATAGTCTTATATCGACTGTGGGTTTGAGTCTTTGGAGTTTCTTCAGTTTTGGCAGGCTTGGATGGATTTTCTGCTTCTTCAGACATGATTATTTTGGATCTTTACTGTATGTGTGTTAACAGATAGGCTCTGATACCACTTGTTAGGTCACACAACACTGTAGAAGGGGGTTGAATACAGTGTATAATACAATCAAATCGATTTAGAACACAAGTAACAGAAAACAGATGTATTCGATATAATAAACTCTGTTACAATGGAACTGTCCTCTCTCAGTGATGAACAAATATCACGAGAGCTGCTAGGTTACAATGTATGATCTTCTCGATAATGATAACACATATAGTGTAAACATATGTCTGTGTTTATATAACACAGTTACAAGATAACTTCTAATTAATATGAAATATAATTTTGTCTCCTAAAATATATCAATCAGATATCTTATATAATTCTTCTAGTCCTCTAACTATTTCCTTGCATATCTTCTTCTGTATTAGTCTCGATCTTCTACTGTGAATCAGCTTCCTTCTTTAACTGTAAGTCCTCTCATACTTAAGTTCTGACATGACCTTAAGTCTTGATATTACACTATGTCCTGACTTCCAGTAAGTAATGATTCCAGTAAGTACTGATATTTCCTGTTTGTTAAGTTCTGAAAACTAAAAATGAAACATAATAGACATGACATCTCAAATATCCAACAATTCCACATAATTTAAATCTCAATTATAAACACACAATTATATATAGATAAGGTTTAGAAATACCGGTCGTAACAATTCTTATATTAAAAAGGATAAATACCCAAAAGGTTTTGCTTACAAACAATGAATACAATACTAAATGCTTTCTATCACTTCAAAAAGATAAAACTCTCATGCAAGATAAATTATTTAAGCTATAAGTGCTAGATCTAATGAGTATTTATAAGAGTGTAAGACTTTATGGTGAGACTAAAAACGGGCAGCACTTCTCTTTATAAAAATCAACAAGTAAAATTAAACTGTTCTCCAAGAAATGAACTTTATTGAGCTTCATTAAGATGCTGAAAAAAGTGTTGATTTAGATGCTTGATTTTGGTGAATATATAGGCCTATAGATCTAAATAGTAGCTTGGACAAGGGGATGGGTGATGCGGCCTCTTCTAGTCCACTCAAATTCAATTTTCAACAGCCAGTAGAGGTTATATGTTGACAAATTTGATGACCTCACTCTACATGTTGACATGCATCTTTTTGGGAGCCTAGAATGTGACAAATGCCATCGAATTAGCTTCAAATGTCGACATTGCTTATCTAATAGCCTTTAAATATCGACCGAGAGAGAGATAGGGGGAGAGAAAAATAGAAACCTAGATGTCTATCAACCGGATTTAGGAGTGTCAGAAGTTGACCAAAACCATGATATCATGTTAGATGTCGATATCTAACACTTTGCCTTGGAAAATTCTTGTTCTTAAGCTCAGATGTTAACCTAAGCCTCCCATGTAAGTAGATGTTGAACAAGACCTTCTAAATGTTTATATGTAGGCGTTTTCTTGGATAATTTCAATCCCTTATGCCTTAGAACTCAACAAGAGCCAAGGTTGCAGCCGGGACGAGACATGAACTGTGGCGCCCCAAAATCCGGGGTCAAGGATCTAGGAGGCCACGCCATCTTGAATACTATATAACACTTATCTCGTATCATAATAAATAAATACTCACACTTTTACAACCCCACATTTATCACACACACACTTATAGGTTATTGTCTTGGAAACGAACTATTCATTACTAAAGTAAATCAATCTACAAAGTGATAATTATTACAACCCAAAAGTAGTTAAGTCTTACCGGGGAAATAACCTTTAAGTAAGGTTAGTCCGCCGACCAAATATTTGTTTCTTATTCATTATATTACATAAGTCATACTTGTAAATAAGTCGGACTAAAAACAACTGAAAAACCAATCCAGCTTATTCGGTCTACCTGAGGTACAACACCAAACATCCTAAGGAACAGCTGGTCGTTTCCTACCCATTTCCTGGCTATGAGTTTCATGATAGGCATCTTGATTCACTGTTGTGTTGTGTCAATTTAAGAAAACAAGTGTGAGCTATAATGCCCATCATAATAATGTACAGTATGAAATGACTGTATGATAAACTCAAGTATAACATCATATATGATAAATACGTTTTATTCAAAAATAGTTTTCCTTGGTGATACAAACCTTCTTTTGAAAACAATTCTCTAGTGGATTTGTTATCCTGTGAATACCTTAATGGTAAACCCAGCACTTAGGCTTGGCTGACGGTATTGCATCACAATTCCAATTGGAAGAATAGGACATTCACTGGAGCCACCACATACGATGATCAGGCATACTATGGAAATAGTAACCTTTTCTACTAGTAGAAGGACGACACCTTCGTATCCCGGTTATCACCCCTGCCGCATTCGGGCTACGTGTCCCATTTTGGGTATACACATACTTCACAAGTTCCTCAGTACACAGAGTACCTTCGCATGTGGTACCTTTGGTAGTCTCCCTATTACACATAGTACTAGAGTCTACCCCTCCCTTGTGCTTTAAAAGAATCCTATCATATCTCGGGAACTCGAACCATATCGAAGTTCCCAAGTGTTTTACTTGTTGATAGAAACAACTTATCTTATTAGTGTATATATATATGTACTTCCCAAATTTTCGGAGGATGTACTAAGGATGTGAGTTGACAGTTGTCAACAGATAATTAAATAACGGGGAGTTTCTTTTGAAACTATATTCAAAATATTTAAAATAAGTCGAGATAACATTCTCCGACGATCTAAAATTATTTGAATGATTTTCTGAAATTCAGAAAGTATTTTTAAATCAGGTTTTATGATGTTTGAATCATAATAAATCATTTAATAAATAATTAATTAATTAAATATTAATCATCAAATAATTAAACCTCGAATAATTATACTTTAAAAAAATATTTGAAATAATATTCCTCAACTAATTTATGTTTTAAATAATTAAAGTAAACTTTAATAATTAATCGAGTTTGAACTAAATAATAATTGGATAATAATTCTCCTATTTTAAATGAATAAATGAATTAATATCCATCATCCGGGTAATTAAATATAGTTGAGGGAATATAATTTTTGGAAATCATTTTAATAAAAGTTTGAGGTGTTTAATGTTTCGCAAGTAGACGCGGAGTCCCTTGGAATACAACTACTACGGACTTTAATCGTCCTAAAATATCACCGTAATGATTCCCGGGTTTTTATTTTAAAATCTCGATTGACTCTCGGTCTTATAATTATACGTCACGCTCGTGGCGGCGTTAAACAGTTTACGACATATACATATCATACAACATCGCTACATTATGCGAAAACTCAATTATTAAGTATCATGGCAAGCATGGTATTTATGCAATGATAAAAAACAATCCTTTCACAACACAAAAATATATGGAGTTGGGTTCGTAAACTTGCCTGGGTATCTCGAGGTGGAGGATGCTCTAGGGTCCGCTCGAAAATCTATAACCATAAACACAAACCGTTTCATTAGGTCCCGTTCTAATTCACGTCGACTCGTACTCATATGATACTTACTATTCGTTTTCTCACTTATTTTACCCTTTTTTTTCTTTAAGTACTTATTCATGTCACGGTCGCTTCCTTTTCGAAGTACCTTATGTCCGTTTATATTTTCATCGTCGACTCCGCTTATGAGTTCTAACGGCTTTCTAATCGTGCGGTCTTGGCTCCGATATTTTTATAAAATTGAAAATCATTATTTTCACTTGAAATTTTTATAGAAGTTAAGGAACTATATTTAAAACTCTCTGTAAAACTTTCATGATTTATGAACATTTTAAGTCGATCATTTTTATTTCCAAAGTTCGTAATTTGTAGCAGTTTTTGTCACGTAAATCACTTTTAGTAAAACAGTCATAACTTTTGACCCGTAAATCGGAATCAAGCGATTCAAGTACCTAAACGATCCTTATAAAATTTGATATCATAATCAAGTGTTAGTTATCAATAAACTATTTATATATTCGGTACTTTCTGCAGAAACTTAATGTTATATTTTGTTCATTTTAGCGAGATTACGATTACGATCCGAGTTTCGTTTCCGCCTTAAATCTCTATACTACCACCAACAATCATCAAATCATCATCACCACACTAACTCATCTCAATAACATCATATTTTTAAGGAAACAACCATCAACCTTAAATCAACTTTACTAAACATCAAGATTACAACAAATCATTCACCAAAACTAGGTTTACAACTATGTTCCAAAAGATTCTTGAACTTAAACCATAAATAAAGATGGGTCAAAGATTTATACCTTTATTGAAATCTTGAGATGTGTTCTAGATGATGGTGAAATCTTGGGAGTTCTTGGTAAGGTTTTTAGAACCTAAATCAACCAATAAAATCAAAAAACCAAAGAAAAGTTACTATTCATACTATTCACTATCATCTTTCTTGAATTTATTTCACCCATCAAATATTGATAAAATGAGCTTAAAAAATTATCTTACCTTAGTTTAGGATGTATGAAGCTTGAGAATTAATGGGGGATTTTTTCCATGACTAGAGCTAGGAGTTTTGAAATTGGTTTCTTCTTATTTCTTGGTTAGGGCCGAATTAAGAAGTTTTGGGAGAGAGAGAGAGAGAGATTTTGTGAGCTTCTTGCTTGCTTATTGAATAATACTTTTGTTATATGTTTGTATATCTTTTAGTATATAACCTAAACTAGAGTTATGTTGGCATATCTTGGACAAATCTTACTAGTTTTCCAAAGTTACAAGGTAAGCTAGTTGGTTTTACATTTTAGCCTACTATTCTTTAGCCTTAGGTGATCATTCCTATATAGCTTAGCTTACTATTTGATAAAGTAACCATTGTTACTTTTCTACAATGGTTGGTTAGCGTGATACATTTATTTATTCGTTTACGCGTTCGTTCGGTCGCTTAATCATTTTCGTAATAATATCTCGTAAACGGTTCACGGCATAAATCCTTTCATATTTATTCTTTATGTTTTGAAGTATTGTCCTTGGATATAAATCCATAGGGTTTTAAATTCGTAATCATATTGTGATTCCCGTAATCCTTGATGGTTCGTAAATACAGTCATTTTTCAAAGTTCGTTCTCTTCGAAAACTAATAGCGTTAACATACACTCATTTGGTACGTATATTCATGTTATCAACTACGAAACTCATTTTCTCATGCACAATATAGTGTGGGCCAAAAAGTTTTCCCAGTCTTTCAGGATTACTATTTATTAAACGTTTTTAGAAAGTCTCAAAAATTTGAGTTATTACAGTCTTCCCCTCTAACAAGGATTTTGTCCCGGAATCAATTAAAAAATAGGTGGGGATATCTATTTCTCATTGCATCTTCTAGTTCCCAAGTTGACTCTTCAACATTTTGAATTCTTCACAAGATTCTAACCAGCTTCACAGTCTTGTTCCTCAGTACTTGTTCTTTTTGGTCCATTACACTTACCGGTTGCTCAACATAGGTCAGGTCTGGTTGTAAATCTACCTGCTCATACTCTATCACATGTCGCGCATCGACAAGGTATTTCCTTAGCAGTAATACGTGGAACACATTGTGCACTTGTTGCAGATTAGGAGGCAAGGCGAGCTCGTAAGCTAGAGGTCCTATTCTTCTCAAAATTTCAAAGGGTCCTATGAATCTGGGACTCAACTTCCCTTTCTTTCCAAACATCATTACTCCCTTCCATGGAGATAACTTCAACAACACTGAATCCCCTACTTCATATTCTCTATCTTTTATGGTCTGGTCGGCGTACTTCTTTTGTCTGTCCTGAGCTGCTACCAGTCTCTTCCTAATGAGTCCCACCATTTCCCTGGTTTGCTGGACTAATTCGGGTCCTATTATCTTGTATTCTCCAACCTCATCCCAACAGAGGGGAGAGCGGAATCTCCTTCCATAAAGAGCTTCATACGGAGGCATTTCTATGCTAGCGTGATAACTATTATTGTAGGCAAATTCGATCAGGGGTAAGTGGTCATTCCAATTCCCTTTAAAGCCGATGGCACATACTCGCAGCATATCTTCTAGGGTCTGAATAGTCCTTTCGCTTTGCCCATCAGTTTGGGGGTGGTAAGCAGTACTCTTGTTTAGTCTGGTGCCTACACACTCCTGGAAGCTTCTCCAAAATCGAGAAATAAACCTTGGGTCTCTATCTGACACTACGGCAACAGGAACACCGTGTCTCACTACCTTTCATTGATTGGTAGGAAGTGCGCGGACTTGGTCAGTCTACCTATGATAACCCATATGGCATCGTGATTGGTTTTCGTTCTTGGTAGGCCTGTCACAAAATCCATGGTTATATGCTCCCATTTCCATTCCGGAATTTCCAGGGGCCGTAATAGTCCACTTGGTCGCTGATGTTCAGCCTTCACTCTCTGACATGTCAAGCACTTGCTGACCCACTCTGCTACTTCTGTTTTCATGTTAGGCCACCAATAATATTCCTTAAGGTCACGGTACATTTTCGTACTTCCTGGGTGGATCGAATATCTGGAGTTGTGCCATTCGTGCAACAGCTCGTCCTTTAACTCTTGCACATTTGGAATCCAAATTCGGAATGCATACCTCATGATCCTTTTCTCATCCTTCTCGCATCTGACTTCCTCACTGGTCAGTGTTCCTCTTTCTTCATTAATCTTATTTTCCTGACACACTCATATCTTTTCAGTCAGTTCCGGCACTAGCTTAATCTCAAATAATCCTTCTGTTCCTTTACCGGTTATTCTCACATCAATTTCCATCTTTTCAAATTCCCTAACTAACTCCTTAGATGTCATTATCATTTTGAGTCTCTCCTTCCTAATGAGGGCGTCAGCCACCACATTGGCTTTACCCGGGTGTTACAAAATTTCACAGTCATAGTCTTTAATTAATTCTAACCATCTTCTCTGTCTCATGTTTAGTTCCTTCTGAGTAAAAATATATTTGAAGCTCTTATAGTCTGTGTAAATCTCTCATTTCTCACTGTACAGGTAGTGCCTCCAAATTTTTAGGCAAACACTATGGTTGTTAACTCTAGATCGTGGGTTGGGTATCTGATCTCATATTCCTTCAATTGCCGAGAGGCATACGCGATAACCTTCCCGTGATGCATAAGCACACATCCTAGTCCTTTATGCGATGTGTCATTGTATATCACAAACTCTCTGTTTTCATCGGGAATAGTGAACACTGGTGCTGACACCAGTCTCCTTTTCAGTTCCTAAAAGCTTTCCTCACATTTCTCTGTCCATACGAACTTCTTCATTTTCCGGGTAAGTCTAGCCAGTGGGCCGGCTATCTTGGCAAAGTCTTGCATGAATCTCTGATAATATCCTGCTAAAACCACAAAACTTCTAACCTCTGTTGGGGTGGTCAGTCTTTCCCAATTGGATACCGCCTCTATCTTGGCAGGGTCAACTAAGACTCCTTTGCTACTCACCACATGCCCTAAGAACTGAAATCCCCTTAACCAAAACTCGCATTTCGAGAACTTGGCATATAATTTTTCATTCCTCAAGATTTCTAAGACTACCCTCAAATGTTCTGCATGCTCTTGCTCTATCTTTGAGTAAATTAGAATATCGTCTATAAAACTATCACACATATATCTAGGTACTTTTTGAACACTCTGTTCATCAAATTCATAAGGGCTGCGGGTGTATTGGTTAGTCGAAATGACATGACTAAGAACTCATAGTGCCCATACCTAGTGCGAAAAGCAGTCTTTGGTATATCCTCAAGTTTGATTTTCAACTGGTTATATCCTGTTCTCAAATATATTTTGGAAAAGTGTACAGCACCCTTGAGTTGGTTGAATAGGTCATCAATCCTAGGGAGGGGATACCTATTCTTGATAGTCAATTTATTCAACTCTCGGTAGTTTATGCATAATCTCATACTGCCATCCTTTTTCTATACGAATAGTACTGGCACTCCCCATGGTGACACACCGGGTCTTATCATTCCGTTATCTAATAACTATTGTAGTTGAGAAGCTAGTTCCTTCGTCTCAACTGGGGCTAGCCTATAAGGGGCCTTGGATACTGGTGCCGTCCCCGGTGCTAATTTTATAGCAAATTCAATCTCTCTATCGGGTGGCAATCCTGGTAAGTTCTATGGAAATACATCCTCGAATTTATTCTCTATGGGTATGTCCTGTATGTTGGGAACTCCCTTCTTAGTATCCATCACATAAGCCAAATAAGCCTCGTTAGCTTTCTTTAACAATCTCCTTTCCTATAACATGGTCAATAATTTTGGGGTCTGTCGTTGACCTTTAAACACTACTTCCTTTCCATTTTGCACTCTTATCTTCACCCTCTTTTGCTCACAATCTATTTGTGCTCCATTACCGGATAACCAATCCATTCCTAAGATTATATCTAATTCTTCTAACACTAATAGGATTAAGTCAACCTCGAAGCTTGTCCCTTCTAGTTTCAACTTGCATTTGGGGTGTACTTGATTTATATGAATTATTTATTTGTTTTCTATTTCCACTTGTAATACCTTACCTAAGGGTATGGCGTTAAGTTTTAACTTTTTAGCAAAATCTTGAGATATAAAAGACTTAGTCGCTCCAGAATCAAATAGGACATTTGCATGTTCAAAATTTAACAGAAGGGTACCTGCTAGAGCGTCCTGAACAGTCATGTTGAAAGTCCTAGCAGCTGGGGGCCGGTTGGATATAGCTCTGCTCATCCCTGAGGTTGGGGGCTTCAATGTCAGGAAATTCTTCCTCATGTGCCCTACCTTCCCACATTGAAACACGTCTTGTTGGGTCGGTTGCAATTATTGGCAAGGTGTCCGGTTTGGTCACACTTATAGCATTTCAGAGGGGCTCTCGCCTGGCTGCACACTCCAAGGTGTCTTCTTCTACATGTTTGACACTCTGGTATTGGGGCGCGGGGTTGGCTATGAAATGTTGCCCTAGATTGTCTTCCGCCCTGGCCAACACTCTCACTTGGGGCTTTTCTAAATCCGGGGCCTCTCACAAGTTGGGACTCCACTCCCCTGACAAACCTGGTTGGAAGGCACCTGTTCCTGGTTCCTCCTCCTCCTCCTTGACTCCCTATCTTCCTTTTTTACTTTCCTTTTCCTTCAAACTTTGCTCACTGCCAGCTTCAACAATCGAGGCTTTCTGCACTAAGGTGGCGTAATCTGTCAGCTCTAGTACTGCCACTCGGTTCTGGATCCACTAATTCAGACCAAGCTAAAACCTTCGCGCTTTCTTCTCTTCGGTATCCACAAACTCAGGTACAAATCATGATAACTCAGTAAACTTGGCCTCATATTCTGCCACAATCATCTTATCTTGTTTCAACTCTAGAAACTTAATCTCCATCTGAGTTTCCATAAACCTAAGAAAATACTTGTCTAAGAACAATCGGGTAAATCTATCCCATTGAATCACAGCATCAGTCTCGAGGTTTCTTTTGGACTCCCACCAGTAGTTAGCTTCCCCTTTCAGCATGTAAGAAGCGAAAATGGTCTTGTGTCTTTCTTCCACACCTAGTATCTCGAAGGACTTTTCTATTTCCTTGAGTCAAGCCCGTGCCTCAACGGGGTCAGCAGATCCTAGAAACTCTGGGGGTTTGAGGGATTTGAATGCCCTGAAGGCAGTGGCTGCAGTCTGTTGGGAAATATGCGGTTGTGGTGGAATGGGCCGTTGGTTCAAATTTTCGCTTAAAAGTTCCATAAACTCATTCATGGGGTTCCCTCCCTGATGGGTATCCCCAGCCTCTTCTTCTATATACTCTTCCTCATCATACTCATCTAATTTAGGTCTTCTTCACTTTCTTCATTCACTATGTGGTCAGGTCCATTCCGTTGTTGGTTAACAGATTGTGCGGGTTGTGCCCTGGTTCCTCTTCTATGGCGTGGCATCGTTCTGATAATGAAAATTTGTCAATATAGTTGCAAAAATTTTTACAATTGGATTAATTTATTCATAGGTAAGCATGTCATTTATTATCTAGCATGTTTTTATCAAGTGCAATAATATGGAAATCAATTTCTTAATAATTGCTAGATGTATACCATAATGTCTCACAATTATATCTTGGGGACAAAACAACTATCCGAGTTCATACATGACCTGATTATAATACATCACCACTTTTCCTGAATACTGAAATACAAATACATATACCGGTTACCCTGAAGGTCTAGGAACGCTATCTACTACTCGCTATCCTAACAAAATTGGTCACAAGTCACCCAGCCCTTTATAAGGTCCATAAATAGTCACTCGTCCCTCAGTCACTATCGCTGCACGTGAGGTCTCGCACCCTCCTCATCGCTCCTGCCAACATCAGCTCTACGTCAACTACCAGCATGTATCCCCCATCACCATCATCCCATCGATCTCCCTGCGGGCTATGGCCGAGGAAGCAGCTTTGAAGTGTCCTGGGTATCCTAGCCTGATGGCTCTCTTAGCTATCAGCGCCTGTCGTAGCTCCACAATGCGGGCAGATGCCGCGGTGAGCTCAGCGTTAAGCTGAGTCACTATCCAGTCGTACATAGCTACATGTATGGTCGCTGGGGGTGGTAGAGGTGTGTCTGGGTCGCTAGAGGATATGTCATGAGCCTCGTAGGTCTGTGCATCCATCCCATTCTCCTCGTCCTCATCAGTGTAGGGCAAAGGGCTCTACATCACTGGGTGTGTTGTAGGAGAGCGAACAATCGGGAGAGGGTACATCTCTATATCCCTCCAGTCTATGCCATCTCCCTGGGGCACCTCAATGTCATCAGCTATGGGGACAGGAAGGTCAGTCTCCTCCTCTAGGGTATCCTCAGTAGGGTCATCATCTGAGTCATCAATGGGCGGGTCCTCCGGCTCGGGAGTATGGTCACACTCAGGGGCCATAATATCATCAATAGGGTCAACCTCCCCCATAGGCTTCACTGGTACCTGACACAATAGGCAAGGTGTTACTAACTTAGAGTCGGAATTCCCTTGAGGGTTAAACTGTCAAGACTACCCATATAGCCTGACGACGAACTCGACTTGAGCTATAATGATTATTTATTATTCTTATGTCTACATATTTTATATCCTATCATTTCTAAGATTTAATAAGCTAAGGCTCTGATACCATTTCTGTGACGCCCCAAAATCCGGGGTCAAGGATCTAGGAGGGCACGCCATCTTGAATACTATATAACACTTATCTCGTATCACAATATATAAATACTCACACTTTTACAACCCCACATCTATCGCACACACACTTATAGGTTATTTTCTTCGAAACAAACCATTTATTACTAGAGTAAATCAATCCACAAAGTGATAATTATTACAACCTAAAAGTAATTAAGTATTACCGGGGAAATAACCTTTCAGTAAGGTCAGTCCACTGACCAAATATTTGTTTCTTATTCATTATCTTACATAAGTCATACATGTAAATAAGCCGGACTAAAAATAACTGAAAACCAATCCAGCTTATTCGGTCTACCTGGTACAACACAAAACATCCTACGGAACAGCTGGTCGTTTCCTACCCATTTCCTGCCTGTGAGTTTCATGATATACATCTTGATTTACTGTTGTATTATGTCAATTTAAGAAAACAAGTGTGAGCTATAATGCCCAGCATAATAATATACCATATCAAATGACTGTATGATAAACTCAAGTATAATGTCATATATGATAAATACATTTTATTCAAAAATAGTTTTCCTTGGTGATACACGCCTTCTTTTGAAAATAATTCTTTAGTGGATTTATTATCATGCGAATACCTTAATGGTAAACCCAGCACTTATGCTTGGGTTACGGTATTGCATAACAATTCCAATTGGAAGAATAGGACATTCACTGGAGCCACAACATACGTTGATCAGTCGTATAGCGGAAATAGTAACCTTTTCTACTAGTAGAAGGACGACACCTTCGTATTCCGGTTATCACCCTTGCCGCATTCGGGCTTTGTGTCCCATTTTGGGTATACACATACTTCATAAGTTCCTGAGTACATAGAGTACCTTCATCGGCGGTACCTTTGGTAGTCTCCCTAGTACACATAGTACTAGAGTGTACCCCTCCCTTGTCCTTTAAAAGAATCCTATCATATCTCGGGAGCTCGAACCATATCGAAGTTCCCCAAACATTTTACTTGTTGATAGAACATATTATCTTATTAGTGTATATATATATGTACTTCCGAAATTTTTGGAGGAAGTACTAAGGATGTGAGTTGACCGTTTTCAATAGATAATTAAATAAGGGGGAGTTTCTTTTGAAACTATAATCAAAATAATTAAAATAAGTGGAGATAACATTCTCCGACGATTTGAAATTATTCGAATGATTTTCTGAAATTCAGAAAGTATTTTTAAATCCGGTTTTATGATGTTTTAATTATAATAAATCATTTAATATATAATTAATTAATTAAATATTAATCGTCAAATAATTAAACCTCAAATAATTATACTTTAAAAGAATATTTGAAATAATATTTCTCAACTAATTTATGTTTTAAATAATTAAAGTAAACTTTATTAATTAATCGAATTTAAACTAAATAATCATTGGAGAATAATTCTCCTATTTTAAACGAATAAATGAATTAATATCCATCATCCGGGTAATTAAATATAGTTGAGGGAATACGATTTTTGGATATCGTTTTAATAAAAGTTCGAGGTGTTTAATGTTTAGCAAGTGGATGCCGAGTCCCTTGGAATAAAACTACTATGGACTTTAATCGTCCTAAAATATCACCGGAATAATTCCCAGGTTTTTATTTTAAAATCCTGGCTGACTCTCGGTCTTATAATTATACGTCACGCTCGTGGCGGCGTTAAACATTTTACGACATATATGTATCGTACAACATCGCTACATTATGCGAAAACCCAATTACTAAGTATCACGGCAAGCATGGTATTTATGCAATGATAATAAAACAATCCTTTCACAACACAACAATATATGGATTTGGGTTCGTAAACTTGCCTGGGTATCTCGAGGTGGAGGATGCTCTTGGGTCCGCTCAAAAATCTATAACCATAAACACAAACCGTTTCGTTAGGTCCCATTCTAATTCACGGTGACTCGCACTCATATGCTACTTACTATTCTTTTTCTCTCTTATTTTACCCTTATTATTCCTTTAAGTACTTAGTCATGTCACGGCCGCTTCCTTTTCTAAGTATCTTATGTCCGTTTATATTTTTAGCGTCGGCTCCGCTTATGAGTTCTAACAGCTTTCTAGTCGCGCGGTCTTGTCTCCGATATTTTTATAAAATTGAAAAATAATTAATTTCACTTAAAACTTTTATAGAAGTTAAGGAACTCTATTTAATACTCTTTGTAAAAATTTCATGATTTATGAACATTTTTAAGTCGATCATTTTTATTTCTAAAGTTCGTAATTCGTAGAAGTTTCTGTCGCGTAAATCACTTTTAGTAAAATGGTCATAACTTTTGATTTGTAAATCGGAATCAAGCGATTCAAGGGCCTAAACAATAATTATAACATTGTATATAATAGAAAGTGTTTTTTTCAAGAAACTACAGTTTATATATTCGGTAATTTCTGCCGAAACTTAATGTTATGTTTTGTTCGTTTTAGCGAGATTACGATTACGATCCGAGTTTCGTTTACACCTTAAATCTCTATACTACTACAAACAATCATCAAATCATCATCACCACAATAACTCCTCTCAATAACATCATGTTTTTGAGGCAATAATCATCAACCTTAAATCTACTTAACTAAACATCAAGATTACAACAAATCATTCACCAAAACTAGGTTTATAACTATGTTCCAAAAGATTCTTGAACTTAAACCTTAAATAAAGATGGTTCAAATATTTATACCTTTATTGAAAGTTTGAGATATGTTCTTGATGATGGTCAAGTCTTGGGAGTGCTTGGTAGGGTTTTTGGAACCTAAATCAACCATTAAAATCAAAAAACCAAAGAAAAGTTACTATTCATACTATTCACTACCATCTTTCTTGAATTTATTTCACCCATCAAATCTTGATAAAATGAGCTTAAAAATTTATCTTACCTTAGTTTAGGATGTATGAAGCTTGAGAATTAATAGGGGATTTTTTCCATGACTAGAGCTTGGAGTTTTAAAATTGGTTTCTTCCTATTTCTTGGTTAGGGCCGAATGAAGAAGTTTTGGGGCAGAGAGAGAGATTTTGTGAGCTTATTGCTAGCTTCTTGAATATGAATTGTGTTATATGTTTGTATATATTTTAATATATAACCCAAACTAGAGTTATTTAGCATATCTTGGACAAGTCTTACTAGCTTTCCTAGGCTACAAGCTAAGCTAGTTGGTTTTAGACTTTAGCTTACTATTCTTTAGCCTTAGGTGATCATTCCTATATAGCTTAGCTTACTATTTGATAAAGTAACCATGGTTACTTTTATACCATGGTTGGTTAGCGTGATACGTTTATTTATTCGTTTACGCGTTCGTTCGGTCGTTTAATCGTTTTTGTAATAATTTCTCGTAAACGGTTTGTGGTGTAAATCCTTTTGTATTTATTCTTTATATTTTGAAGTATCATCCTTTGATATAAATTCGTAGGGTTTTAAATTCGTAATCATATTGTGATTCCCGTAATCCTTGATGGTTCGTAAATACGGTCATTTTTCAAAGTTCATTTTCTTCGAAAACTAATAGCGTTTACATACATTCATTTCGTACGTATAATCATGTTATCAACTCTGAAACTCATTTTCTCATGCACAACATAGTGTGGGCTAAAACGTTTTCCCCGTCTGTCAGGGTTAATATTCATTAAACGTTTTTACAAAGTCTCAAAAATTCGAGTTATTAGATGAACCAAGAACCATGGCGACTGGGCATTCAAACTTGCACTCCTTAAGATCCTAATGGCGACTGAGGTCTAAAAATATTTAAGCTATAGTTTAAATTACATTTGAAGTCTTGGAACCAACAAAATCTAGTACAAAAGATACTGGAACCACTGGTGCAGCCATGAGGCGACAGGAAACAAGAATCACGGGGAGAGGGTCTTTAAATTTAATATTCCTTGAGTTCTTGATGGCGATCAAGGTATAAAAATCTATGAAAAAGAGTTAAATAGTCATTTCAAGTCTTGGAGCCGATAAGAATCATAAGCAATGTTCTTGTAACGCATTAAAGCCTTTTTGTCCATGAACCCTTAACCTTGATCTCCGTAGTCTTCTAAGATGTTCCTCTTCCAATCTTCAGATCTTAGAGTCTTCATATGACATTATTCTTCAATATGAATCCTCACTTAACAATCTTCCTTGAGATAATATTCAGTTTTCTTTCACGGATCACTAACGCCTAGTGCAATGATCTGGTTCACAGGCGACAAGTTATGCTCTCACGCCTTCGTATTATAATATTTGCATTGCATTGTTAAGTATTCTATAATGTTCAGTCAACTTCACTTGAATCCTTGAGATCTTCAAACTAACCCTAATAACTGCTTCGAATATCTTCAACCTTATTACTCCGATGTATGAACATATTAATGAACTTCACCCATACTTCTCGTGACGACTTCTTTACTACAATTCTAAAAACCATATATGTATATTTAATCTTCAATCTTTACTTATTCAAGTGGAAAATAGATTATTGGCAAAGTCCTCTTTCTATGTTGAGTTATCCAAACCAACATTGTTGAGTTTGACATACAGCTTCATTCTTGCTCAACACCCTTATTCATCATAGAAGTTTGCTGATAATACATGTTCCCTTGATTGAATTCCTTCTAAGCCCTATAACAGCCCTTTATAGCCATCTCTAGAAATCTAACTCTCTAAGTCCATGTTACCCAAGCTCAACTACTCAGTAACAAATGTTTACACCTTGAACAATACAAGATTAAATGAAAATTACAACCGAAATTATGAACTCTATGTATATAGATATACGTGTATATGTTAGAGCTAAAAAAATCAATATATGAAAAGTTGTACTTTCTCAAATAGTATGGTGTATACTTCATAGATCAACCTCAAAATAAAGTATACCCCAGTATATTTATAGATCAAGTTAACTTTCAAATGAATTAACAACACTTTCGATCTTGACCAAGTCTCACGGGTAGTTTGTTATTCATCAAAATATTAAGATAATCTGAAATAAGTTTAAACTAAAGATAATATATTTTTGAAATTAGTTGAAAACGTTTATCTTTAGTTTAAATTTAAATATCGAACTTTAAGAAAGTTGTTTGGATCAAAAACATTACTAACAATTTATTAAAAAAATAGGAAATGATTTTGTTTAAAAGAGTTTGAATGAAACATGAGCTCTATTATATCTAAATAAGCAAAATATACAGTAGAGCCTTTACAAAACCTCATTCCTAATAGATTTTCTTGAAATTCGCAATTTATGTCTATCCTGAAGAACTTCCATGAAGTAAGTGAAAGCTAACTGATGATCCTGTCAAAACAATGTTAGCTTGCTGACACACTAAGTCTGTGATGAAATTTGACTTCTGCAAAACAGTGTTAGTAACATATGAATATAACGTACTCAGCTTGCTAATAAGGAAATAAAACAAGCTATGAGCTGGCTCACAACGTGATCATGAAATGTTACGACCGACATTTTGTGTAATATTATTTGTGAACTTTGTATAATATTTAAATCGATTATAAATATACCTATTTGATTATACACTTGTGTGAATGGAGTTGCTGCATTATAAATTGCTTTACTCAGAATATGAATTTTTCAAAGCGATAGTTTTATTAATTGCTCCTATTTTTGATTTATAAAGAATATTCTTTAACATGGAAAATTATCTTTTAAAAATTATTTCCTTCACAAATTTCAAAAGTGATCTCATAAAATTTCTAAAAATCCAAGTTATTTTATGGTATAAATTTTATGATTTTTGAACTTTTATTTTATTTTATAAAATTAGATCTTTGAAAATTAGTTGTTAAGTAATTAGCAAATTACATGAATATCCTTGCATGCAAATACCCTCTCATTCAACTAAAGGGCTAAAAAGATAATTCCAACCCCACTCACTCTCATTCTACTAGCCAATTTACCACTTTGTCCTTGCATGCAAATTTACCTAACTTTAGCTAGAAGGGTACTTTTGTCATTTACTAAATCCACTCACTTTTAGTCAAAACAAAGGCATAAAAACAAACACAAGTATCATAGCACTTCATTTTTCACTCCACCATTCCACCCTCACCTCACCTCCCTCCCCTCCCTTTCGGCCTCTTGGCCGAAGCCCTACCCCCCTCCCTTTTTCTTCCTTCTTCATTCAAACACCTAACTTCCATTCAAGTAAATGTTACATCCCATATCTTGATCATATGTAATCCAAAGAGTTTTGAGTGAAAAGTTTATGTTTTGATCTTGCATGTCATAGTTTTAGTTGGAACTCAAAGTACAATCTTGATTCTCATAGATTTAAGGTTGTATTATTGAGGGAACTACAAGAAATGGTGAAATGCCAAGTCAAGAGAGTGAAGCTCTTGTTTTTAATGGTCATTTCCCTTCCATTTCATTCGGCTATGACCATAAGGGAGCCGAATGAATGGTTCTTGATGGTGTTTTGTTGCCTTGTTTCATTTTTGTGTGTTTTTGTGATAATAACATGAATTTTATACTATAAACTCGATAAAACCCTTTGCATGCTAAGTAATCATTTAGTTATAACTTATGCTAGGCTTTCATGTTGATTTTATAACAAAATTTGTTTTGGAAATCATTCTTTTTTGGCTTGAATATTCGAAGGAATACATGCATAGAAATCAACTCATGATTTTTGGAGGTTTTTGATCATTTGAATTGATAATTGTTAGTAGGCTTTAATTTCAGTTGATTTAAGATAATGATCTTGATTTTTGATCCTTGATATGTGATGTTAATTTGTATATATTTATAAAGAAGATATAACTTGTTGTTTTCAAAAACTTGATGACTTGTAATTAGTGTAGTATGTTAACTTTTATTTTACTATGTTGCACCTTAGGTAAGAATGATCTCCACTAAGTAAATATTGAGTGTAGGAGAGTTATTTGGGTAGATCACCTTGGTTGAGGTTTGGTTTGGGTTTTTGGTTGTTGTTGGTTGGTTTTGTCAAGTAAGAATATTGGTGAAAGGAGAGTATTAGTTTCTGCAGAAAATTAGTTTGGTACCCTGAGGTTTAGAGTGATATTTGACCTTATCATTGTTGTGCAATTTGAGGCCCAAGTCACCAGAAGCTAGCACTAGGAGTATAAAATAGGTTTTAGGTGTTTGTTGGAGATTTGTAATACATTTTGTTAGGTGCACGAATGGAAACACCAGATCTGTCCAGCGGGGGACAGTTTTGTTGCAACTTAGAAATGGGAAGTTTTGACCATGTCATTAGGCCCTATTGGGCCTTAGTTAGAGGGAGTGTCAGAAGATTTTTTATAGACATAGTTAATAGGATTTCAGTTAGAATCATGTGTCATAGGTTGATTCAAATCAGGACCCTTTTCTGCCCAGAAAAACAGGGGAAGCGTAGACTTTAAGCTTAGGCCTAGGGAGGCCCAAGCTAGGCCCTTGAGCCACATCAGGTTTGGGATTTGGCTTATTATCATAAGAGTCTAGTGTAAAACTTTTGGAGGTAAACTTGTAGTGTAAGAGTGTCAAATGCACCCAAGAAACCTTAGATGTCATTCTGAAATTTACCATAATGAGCACATTCACTTACCACATAGTTTTAGAGCACTTAGGAGTGAAGTTTTGGTTGACCACCATAGTTGCAAGATAGTATAAAGTCAGTAGAGTGAAAGGCCCAAGTTAGGGTCAATAGGAATTGGATGGTTTAGTAAAGGCACATTGAGTTAGGAGGCCAAAATTTGGAGATTTTGTCTAGTTTAGCGACCAAGTGACTTAAGTAAGTGGAGCGAGATCATCCAAGCCCAGTGTTGCAATATGGTGTGTGTGATATTATTTGGTACTTAAATATGGTATGTGAGCATATGTGGCTATGTCTACTATTATGATTATAAGGTGATTGTAAATTATGTGTATATAGGCCTAAGTGCCATTTTGTTTAAATTTTGGTTTACAAATAGGTTGAGTTGGTAAGAATATATTATAATGAGGTTATTATTATTTGTGTAGGATCTCGAGACGAGGGTAAACTTGCCATTAAGGTCGAGTAAAGCTTCCAGTTGCTCCTCCTGCCAGTCAAGTCCACCCTTTCTCAAAGCAAGTGATTCAACCTGCCTTTTCATTTACACTCCAAGTGTGTGATAACTAGATCATATATATGATGCGAGTATTTTAATTCACCTTGATATACATGAACCAAGTGGTTTCGAATCTATATCTGTAGTATATGAAAATGACATGAACCCTCAAGTATTTATTTCAAGTAGTTTAACTCTAATTGAAGATTGCTATGCAAGTAAATCAAAAGTCCTATCATGCTAGTATACCCAAGTAATTGTAATGTTGAACCATGTGCAAGTTATACTCAGTAACCTTATCTTAATACCAAAAAGTCAGTCATTCCTTAACGATTATCCATGATTGTTTGATAACCCTATCTTTACCCTAAAGCATGGCACTCTGTTATACCTTGAGTTAATGCTCACCTTCTCTATATTTTAATACCTACACCTCATTTGGAACCATTAATGCTTACTTTATTTGTATTTTTAAATACCTATGTCTTACCTGGAAACATTACCTAGAACCTCGTTTGACCTTGTTCCTTCATACTAACCGTTAACCTTGCTAAATCTCACTGTCAAAATCTTTGTATATAGTAACCTTGCAATTCCCTTGATAAAGTATAGTCTAGTTGATCATGGCCTTGAAATTTAGTGGACCTTTCCCTGTAATTCAAATTTAACTAGAACCCTTGATAAAGATGCTCACTGTTTAAGAAATTAACCGTCACCTGGCATTAGTTTTTAAGAAAATAAAAAGTTAAAATTTGGATTTCCAGTCGCAAAAGGGGACAAATACTTTCTTTAAATAGTGGATCTGGACTGAGACGCAAGACCTTTTTGCTCTTAATTTGTAGGCTTAAAAGTTGCCTAGGGATCCCATTAATCCGTAGGGTCATAAAATGGTTTTTGATAAAGAAATGGTTTGAATGGTTTTGTTACAAATAAAAGATGCCATCAGTCAAAAGTTTATCTCTTGCTATCATTAGCTCTACCTTCACATTGTTATTCTTATATCTCGATTTATGTTTTATATTGTATTGTATAGTACTTGTTGAGCATTTGGCTCACTACTTGCTTTAACCCTGATATTTCAGCTAGCAGATATGGTTAGATTTAAGCAGACAGCACGTAAGACTTGTGATGCTGATGTATATGTTCGAGCTCAGGTAGATTAGTGATTGTTTTGTGTGAGGACTCTATATTAGAAATCAGGTTGAAATAGTTAATAGTGTTGGGTGGTTCCAAACCCTAAACTGTAAGACCTTTGATTCAGTTGTATTTACTTTCTTTTGTTATATATTGTAATAATTTGTATAATATATTGTTAAGTCGGGGCGTGACAGGTTTTGGTATCAGAGCTACGGTTTAGAGTCCCTGGACAACCCAGATAGGTTATAGGATATATGTATAAGTTATAGGATATTATGCGAGAGAGTAGGTTAAGCGAATCTATCATTAATACTCCTCTTATATATATATATCTATGTATTATTTGTCAGCAAAGGGCGCATTCCTCGTCATCCTCTGGGTCAGCTGACACTATTGCTTTCTCTATGTATGCTGAGTTGAGGCGCGAGTTCGACATGCTTTAAGGAAGTACGACCGACTGTTAGACCGATTGAAGAACGTGTATCCAGACAGCCGAAACTTTGAAGGGAAGCCTAAGGAGCAGATGACTGTGAGACTTGAGACTTTTGTAACGGCCTCCAGACCCGGGGTATAAGTCTGGGGGTTACTAGCTAATCACCAAACCTGTATAATCTGATTAAAAAATAATAAAGAAATGAATTTAAACCCCTTTAACACTAATCAGGATCTTTTTAGGTTGAAGTATGAAAATAAGAACCACTTAGTACTTTATTACAAACCAAATTCAAAATCTTACAAACTCTCTTTATTACAAACCATTGTCTAACCAGTTTTATACTAAGATCATCCTTTATTCAAACACACACACTCTAACTATCTACACTCCACCTGTTCGAGCAACTCAAAGCTTTCTTCCTGGATTGGGATCAACACCTTAGGTATGAGAGGATCCTGAGGCTTGACCCGCTTCTTTACCACTCGAGTCTTGATGGGTTTCATATTTCTTCTTAACTGAAAACAATAAGGTGGATAACAACAAAAAGGGTGAGCCAAAAATTGCCCAACAAGTCCACAAAATATAAACAGTGTTAAAGCAATTTAAATGAATCCGTAACCCGAGTATATCTGCAAAGATATAACCCCGCAAGAATAGAAAGAAGGCCATTATTGGTGAATACAAATGAAATAAACTGGACACAAGTTCGCATCTATACCCTGCTGATCAGCCAGGATACAGTGCAGATTTATATCCCACTATATAGATCCCGTCGGGCACCCAGGAACTACGGCCCATCTCAAGGATCCGGTGATGTCCCGGTCCTTAGGATTAAGTAAACTGAATCCCCAAAGTATTATTATGCAGTCCATGGAATAGCAACCGGAACAATCAGTATACTTTGACATATTCTAATCACCAGAATACATCAATATTTGTGAGTAATAATAGGAATATGAACAATGAATTCAAATGAAAAGGAGAAATCAAGAATCGAAATAAAATATGAAAAAGAATCAAAAGAGTTCAAGCATAATAAGAATTTGAAGAAATATCAATATTCAGAAAGTAGAATAGGGGAAAAACTTGCCTTCTACGCGACTCACTGTAATTAAATCACCTTCGTCTATCACCTACTCAACCTGCCTTGCTGGCTTATCTTCTATTAGAAAAATAGACTGGTTAAGTCATTTCGTACTTCAATTGCATCTTGAATCGACTTCACATCATTCCTATTACCTACCCATGCACTTATGACTGACTCGTATATTACATATTAGCAAGTAAGACTCGATTAACCACATAATACACATAAGCACATAAGCACAAAATCATTTTTATAGTTAAAATAATTTTTAGAGTCAAAATTTATTTAATAATTATTGTATTTTAGAATAATTAATCCCTAATTATTAGGATTAATTATAATTTATTACAATTATTTATAAATTATTATTACTTACTCCATTAGATCGATTATTTACAATTAAGTAATCGATACAACTAACTGTTACGCTATTTATCGGATAATTAGTTATTATTCGAATCATTATCCAACTCAACGATCAACTACTCGTATAAATACGAGCTACTCACATTCCTTGTATAATTATTGAATTACTACGGTTATTATTATAACTTATACGATTAATCAATTATCTGTATTTAATTATTCGATACGAATAATTATTAGGATATTCTTCGAATAAATAACTATCGCTCGAATAATAATAATAATAATAATAATAATAATAATTCAACTTATCGTTCACTTACTCGTATAGATACGAGTTACTCGTATTATTCAACTAATTATCTAATTATTAACCATATTATTTGATTATTTAATCTCATTTATAAATTAATTATTTAATTATGGAATAATAAGTAAATAAATAAATTATTAAATAAATAATTAAATAATTAATGATTTTCGAATTTCTAAATAAATAAAATAATTCAGAAATTATTAATAATATTTTTCAGAATTTAAAAAAAAATTAATTGATTTTCAGAATTAATAAAACTGATTTTAATTTTAATAAAATATAAATAATTAATTAATAAATCAAAAACATAAACAGGGAATTAATTTCTGGGTCTAGAGGATCAAACCCGGGTCGAAAACCGGGTCGACCACGGGTCGTGAAGAACAACCCAGAACCCGACGCCGGTGGTCGGTTCTGGCGAAGTGACGGCGAGACAAAAATGCAGCCAAAACGAGCCGTTCTTCCTTCATTTTCTACCAAAATCACTCCTGTATCATTTCGTAATCACTTCCCCAGCCTTCTCCTCCTTCGTTCGTCGACCATCACGCCGGAAACGCGAAGAACGCCGCCACCGTGGCAGTTTTCCGACGACCACAAATTGCGAACCAACGACGATGAAACCGGTGTCGTTCGACTCGTAACTCGACGAACTACAAGCCTATACTAACAAAATCAACTAACAATTAAACAAAATCAAAACCCGAATTCTAAGTATAATCCGAAAATCACAAATTAAAATTCGAATAATCAATAACTGAAATTGATGATAGAATCATAAACTACGATTTACAGGTTTCAAAATGGTTACTTACATGTTCGATTTGATGAAAAGAAACACCTTCAAAATCGAATTTGATTCCAAGGACTCCAAACCCTAATTCTGGAAATTTGGGGATTTTTGGATAATTCTCTGAATTTTTATGATTAATTAGTAATTAATTAATAGAAATTAGGCTATTTATACTATGAAAAATAATACTCCTAAATAAAATTAAGGGGCTAATTACACTCCAAATAAAAATATTTGGCCCTAAGTTTTATAATTTTTGAGTATGAAAATTTAATTTATAAATATTTTATATATACAATATATATGCCAAAATTTCCCAAAAATTGTGAATAATGCAAAAATACAAAGAAATGGTATAAATAAAAGTCCTATAATTTTTATAAAAATAAAAATGTAATTTTTGTGGGATTTTCAACACCCAATGGGGCTCAGAAAAATCATTTTTCGTAAAACGAGAAAATTTATAAATTGCCTAAATATTCAGAATAATGTGATGGTAAAAGCCGTTTGAAGAAAAATAAGGCCCGTTATTTTATTTGAAATATCTGCTTTAAAATCATGGTTCGGGTCGTAAATCGTTTGAAATGAAAGCGTTAAATGAAAAACAAAATATCTTAAAAATATCTTAAAAATACCGGAACAACACAGAATGAACATAACACATAGGAATTAGGGTTTGCGAGTTAATTACACATAAATGACATATTAATGCACATAATTTATTATAAATATGATATAATACAGACGTAATTTTCCCAGACGTTACAAATTTGGTTCAGTACGTCAACACTAAGCTTGAGGAGATGCCATCGCACCGAGACCGTACCAGCTAGTATACCCTCCAGATGATTGCGGACGAGCTCCAGAGTATTGTAAAGACGCTTCGAGAGGAGAAGAGTACCAAACCCCGTTCTGACGGAGTGGAACCTAGTTCTTTCCATTATCTACCTTTCATGTTGTTGTATTATCGGACTTTGTAGAATTTCCTATTGTTTCCTTTAAATAAGCATGTTATTCCTAAATTCAGCTTTATTCTAATCTTGATGTACCTTGACCTTAAAATTTCAATTATTATGCACTATCGTTCTATTTTCTTTCAATTGTTTTTACACCTTTATATGTATCACCCTTATTGTTTAATTTAAAAACTCGACCTCATATGTGAACAGAATGTCATGTGACACCCTATCCTCGAATTATCTTATTGTTCATACCTGTTTTGATAAAACTTTTATTTCAGGATCATGCCACCCAAAAAGAAGAACCCAACAACCATATCTACCACAGATCCTAATATTCTTCGATTACTGGAAACCTTACAGCAACAAAAAAATGATATAGCTCAATAATAAAGAACTCTTCAACAACAATTTGAAAACCAAGATAACCGTGAACCACACCAACCACCTGATCCACCAGTACCACCTCGACAAGTTGTCACTTTTAAAGCTTTTCAGAATATGAATCCACCTGCATTTCATGATACCACTGACCCAGTAATAGATAACACATGGATTAAGGAAATGGAAAGAGCTTTTGAAATTATACAGTTAGGGGACGACCAGAAGATACCCTATGCTACTTACTTCCTAAAGGGCGAAGTCATTTATTGGTGGGATTCAGTGAAAGCTATGGAGGCAAATCAACAAGTTTCTTGGGAAAGGTTTAAGAAGTTATTTCTGGACAAGTATTACCCTAAGTACATGCAGAATTAGATGGAGCTTAAATTTCTTGAACTAAAGCAAGGGAGTATGACTGTATTGAGTATGAGAAGAAGTTTACGGAGCTGTCAAGGTTTGTGACAAAGTATACCAATAGTGAGGAGGAAAAAGCAAAGAGATTCCAACAAGGATTAGAGTCTTGGATCAGAGATGGAGTGGCTATGTTTGAGATTAATACTTATGCAGGAGTAGTATAGAAAGCTGCTCTGATTGAGGGTAATGGGATGCAGTCAAGGAAGGAAAGAGATAACAAGAAGAGGAAGGTTCCATTTTACGGAGAGAAGTCTGAAGCTGGAAACTCACAAGACAGGAGTGTGAAAAGGATTGGATTCCACAAAGGCAGGAATTTTCAGAAGAAGGGAAATTTGAATAAAAGACAAGAATTAAAAGGGAACAACCAGGCAAGCCAAGGGCAAGTTGGAGAAAATAGATTTCAGAGGCCAGAGTGCAAGCATTGTGGAAAAAGACACCCAGGAGTGTATAATAAGCTGAACATGACATGCTATAGATGCAACTAGAAGGGACATTTGGCTAACGAGTGTAAGATGTCGAAGCCGGGAGTCACATGCTTCAAGTGTGGAAAGACTGGACACATAGCTAGGGAGTGCAAGTCAACTGGACTAGTCAAAGCTCTAATGAATGTGGCAAGCACCAGTGCAAGCATACCAGCTGAGGTATTGGCATTACCTCCACCACCTACAAAAACTCCGCAAGCAACGACAAGGACATTCGATTTGAAAATGAAGGACGCTGTTCAGAATTCTGAGGAGATAGCAGGTACTCTTTTATTAAATAATGATGAAGCTAAAGTATTGATTGAATCTGGAGCAACGAGATCTTTTATATCAGAAACTTTTGTTGATAAACTTCAATGTGATAAAATGACCATGAATGAGGTAGTAAATGTGGTAAATGTGAATCAAGAGAAGATTCTAGTGAGTCAACTCTGTCCTAAGTGTGAGATTGATATCTCGGGATATAAATTTTCAGCCGACTTGATACTTTTCAAGTTAGGGGAGTTTGATATAATCTTAGGCATGGATTGGTTAGGGAAGAACAACGCTCAGATAAATTGCAAGTCTAAGAAGGTGTACTTAAAGACGGAGAGTGGAGAGAAAGTATTATTTAAGGGACAGAGGCAAGAGCAGCCGTTGTTTTACAATCGTTCAGGCTAAGAAGTTGCTTAGGAAAGGTTGTGAGTCGTTCCTAGCTTATGTAGTAGGTTTAGAAAGAGACAGCCTCAACATATAAGATATTCCTGTAGTCAACAAATTTCCAGATGTGTTTCCAGAAGAACTACCAGGTTTACCGCCAGATCGACAAATTGAGTTTGAGATCAACTTAGCACCAGACACGGAACTAGTTTTGAAGGCCCCATATAGGGTGGCACCAGCAGAAATGAAAGAGTTGGCAAGCCAGCTACAAGAATTATTGGAAAAAGGAGTGATAAGGCCAAGTATGTCTCCATGGGGAGCACCTGTTCTATTTGTAAAGAAGAAAGATAGAAGCATGAGACTATGTATAGATTACGGGGAGTTGAATAAGGTGACGATTAAGAATTGATACCCACTACCAAGAATAGATGACCTATTTGATCAGCTGAAAGGAGCAAAGTGCTTTTCCAAGATTGACTTAAGATCAGGATACCATCAATTAAAGATCAAAGAAGAAGATATCCCAAAGACAGCATTCGGGACAAGATACGGACATTATGAATTCTTAGTAATGCCTTTTGGGTTGACTAATGCTCCGGCAGTATTTATGGATCTGATGAACCGGGTATTTAAGAAGTATTTGGACAAGTTTATAGTGGTATTTATTGATGACATTCTTATCTATTCAAAGTCGGAAGAAGAACATAAGCTACATTTGTGGATAGCATTGGATATACTCCGACAAGAGAAGTTGTATGCCAAGTTTTCTAATTGTGAGTTTTGGTTAAAGGAAGTTTAATTTTTGGGTCATGTTATTGGAAGTGAAGGAGTTAAAGTAGATTCGGCAAAGATTGAGGCAATTATGAGTTGGGAAAGGCCAAAGACACCTACGGAAGTGCGAAGTTTTCTAGGATTGGCGGGATATTATAGAAGAATTGTCAAAGATTTCTCGAAAATCGCCATGCCATTGACTAAGTTAACTAGGAAGAATCAAAAGTTCGAATGTAATGCAGAATGAGAGGATAACTTTCAAGAGTTGAAGCAGAGGTTGGTTACAGCTCCGGTGTTGGTACTACTAGACGATCAAGGAAACTTTATGATTTTCAGTGATGCTTCACATAAGGGTCTAGGTTGCGTACTAATGCAACACAACAAGGTGATTGCGTATGCGTCAAGACAGTTAAAACCACATGAATTAAAGTACCCTACGCATGACTTGGAACTAGCAGCCCTAGTATTTGCACTTAAGATTTGGAGATATTATCTTTACAGAGAAAAGTGTGAGATCTACACGGATCACAAGAGTTTAGAGTAAATTTTCACTCAGAAGGAGCTCAATATGAGGCAAAGGAGATGGTTGGAACTAATTAAGGACTATGATTGTTCGATAAATTATCATCCTGGAAAGGAGAATGTGGTAGCCGATGTTTTGAGTAGGAAGGAAAGATTGAATATGATAGCAATATCAAAAGAATTGTCTGAAGAGATTAAGAGATTTGAATTGGAACTTTGTGATTATTGAATAGTGGAAGAGGTTTGTCGTACTATGACTTTTCAGCCAACATTATTGGAAAAGATAAAGAAATGTCAAGAAAAAGTAATACAGCAGGAAAGAAATCAGTTAACCGGGGAAGAGATTGGGACTCAAAGAGATGAGCAAGGTATACTAAGGTTTTGCTCAAGAATTTGGATTCCTCATGTGACTGAATTGAAGAATGAGATATTGCAAGAAGCCCACAATTCAAGATTTTCAATCCATCCGGGAAGCACCAAGATGTATCAAGACTTGAAGCAGAACTTTTGGTGGCCAAATATGAAGCGATAAGTGGTAGAATGGGTTGCGAAGTGTCATACTTGTCAGAAAGTGAAGGAAGAATATCAAATACCAAGCGGATTAATTCAGCCCCTAAAGATTCCAGAATGGAAATGGGAAAACATTGCAATGGACTTTATAGTGGGATTACCCCGAACGAAATCCGGACATGACGCTATATGGGTTATAGTTGATCGCCTTAAGAAGTCGGCGCATTTTCTTCCAATCAACAAGAGGTCTTCTTTGGACAGATTGGTCCATTTGTATGTGCGTGAAATCGTATTAAAAAACAGCATGCCCGTATCGATAGTTTTAGACAAAGATCCCCGATTTAACTCGAGATTTTAGAAGCAATTTTAAGAAAGTCTTGGCACGAATTTAAACATGAGTACGGCGTATCATCCGCAGACTAACGGTCAAAGCGAAAGGATAATTCAAACAATCGAAGACATGTTGCGTAGTTGTGCAATTGACTTTGTGGGAAGTTGGGACGACCACCTGCCATTAGTAGAATTCTCCTATAACAACAGTTATCATTCCAGTATTGGCATGCCGCTATACAAAGCTTTATACGGACGGAAATGCAGATCACCAACTAGTTGGGATGAAGTGGGAGAAGGATAGATTTTAGCCCCATAATTGGTACAACAATTGCATGAGACAGTCAAATTAATTCAAAAGAGGTTACTTGCTGCTCAAGATAGGCAAAGAAAGTATGCGGATCCAGCGCACAAGGATATCAGATTCCAAGTGGGTGAAGCCGTTTTGCTGAAAGTATCAACGAAAAAGGGATTGTCTAGATTTAGCAAGAAAGGGAAGTTAGCACCTAGATATATTGCTCCTTTTGAAATTTTGAGTCAAGTAGGGAAGGTGGCTTATGAGTTAGCCTTACCGCCTCAGTATAAGCATGTGCATATGTGTTCCATGTGTCATTGCTTAAGAAGTACAATCCTGATGTCAACCATGTGATAGAATATGAACCTATAGAAATTCAGGCAGACCTGTCATTTGTGGAGCAACCTGTCCAAAAACACTCGACTGGAAAGCAAAGAGTCTTAGAAATAAGTCGATGAAGTTAGTAAAAGTACTTTGGAGGAACCCCAAGGTCAAAGAGTCTACCCGGGAGTTAGAGTCTGATATGCATTCCCGATATCCTCATCGGTTCTCTTAGATTTCAGGATAGAATCCTTTAAGGGGGAGAGGATGTTACGACCGACATTTTGTGTAATATTATTTGCGAACTTTGTATAATATTTGAATCGATTATAAATATACCTATTTGATTATACACTTGTGTGAATGAAGTTGCTGCATTATAAATTGCTTTACTCAGAATATGATTTTTTCAAAGCGATAGTTTTATTAATTGCTCCTATTTTTGATTTATAAAGAATATTCTTTACCATGGAAAATTATCTTTTAAAAATTATTTCATTAATAAATTTCAAAAGTGATCTCTTAAAATTCTAAAAATCCAAGTTATTTTATGGTATAAATTTTATGATTTTTGAACTTTTATTTTATTTTATAAAACTAGATCTTTGAAAATTAGTTGTTAAGTAATTAGCAAATTACATGAATATCCTTGCATGCAAATACCCTCTCATTCAACTAAAGGGCTAAAAAGACAATTCCAACCCCACTCACTCTCATTCTACTAGCCAATTTACCACTTTGTCCTTGCATGCAAATTTACCTAACTTTAGCTAAAAGGGTACTTTTGTCATTTACTAAATCCACTCACTTTTAGTCAAAACAAAGGCATAAAAACAAACACAAGTATCATAGCACTTCATTTTTCACTCCACCATTCCACCCTCACCTCACCTCCCTCCCCTCCCTCTCGGCTCCTCCCTCTCGGCCTCTTGGACGAAGCCCTACCCCCCTCCCTTTTTCTTCCTTCTTCATTGAAACACGTAACTTCCATTCAAGTAAATGTTACTTCCTATATCTTGATCATATGTAATCTAAAGAGTTTTCAGTGAAAAGTTTATGTTTTGATCTTGCATGTCAGAGTTTTCGTTGGAACTCAAAGTACAATCTTGATTCTCATGGATTTAAGGTTGTATTATTGAGGGAACTACAAGGAATGGTGAAATTCCAAGTCAAGAGAGCGAAGCTCTTGTTTTTAATGGTCATTTCCCTTCCATTTCATTCAGCTATGACCATAAGGGAGCCGAATGAATGGTTCTTGATGATGTTTTGTTGCCTTGTTTCATTTTTGTGTGTTTTTGTGATAATAACATGAACTTTGTAGTATAAACTTGATAAAACCCTTTGCATGCTAAGTGATCATTTAGTTCTAGCTTATGCTAGGCTTGCATGTTGATTTTATGATAAAAATTATTTTGGAAATCATATTGTTTTGGCTTGAATATTCGAAGGCATGCATGCATAGAAGTCAACTCATGATTTTCGGAGGTTTTTGATCATTTGAATTGATAATTGTTAGTAGGATTTAATTTTAGTTGAGTTAAGATAATGATCTTTATTTGTGATCCTTAATATGTGATGTTAATTCTTATATATTTATAAAGAAGATATAACTTGTTGTTTTCAAAAACTTGATGACTTGTAATTAGTATAGTATGTTAACTTTTGTTTTGCTATGTTGCACCTTAGTTAAGGATGATCTCCATTAAGTCAATATTGAGTGTAGGAGAGTTAGATCAGTAGATCACCTTGGTTGAGGTTTGATTTGGTGTTTTGGTTGTTTTTGGTTGGGTTTGTCAAGTAAGAATATTGGTGAAAGGAGAGTATTAGTTTCTGCAGAAAATCAGTTTGGTACCCTGAGGTTTAGAGTGAGATTTTACCTTGTCATTGTTGTGCACTTTGAATCCCAAGTCACCAGAAGCTAGTACTAGGAGTATAAAATAGTTTTTAGGTGTTTGTTGGAGGTTTTTAAGACGTTTGGCAAGGTGCACGAGTGGAAACACCAAATCTGTCCAGCAGGGGACAGTTTTGTTGCAACTTAGAAATGGGACGTTTGACCATGTCATAGGTAGGCCCTCATTAGGCACTATTGGGCCTTAGTTAGAGGGAGTGTCAGAGGAGTTTTTCCAGCCATAGTTCATAGGATTTGAGTTAGAATCATGTATCATAGGTTAGTTCAAATCAGGACCCTTTTCTGCCCAAAAAGATAGGGGAAGTGTAGACTTTAAGCTTAGGCCTATGGAGGCCCAAGCTAGGCCCTTGAGCCACATCAGGTTTGGGATTTGGCTTATTATCATGAGAGTCTAGTGTAAAACTTTTGGAGGTAAACTTTTAGTGTAAGAGTGTCAAATGCACCCAAGAAACCTTAGATGTCATTCTGAAATTTACCATAATAAGCACATTCATTTACCACATAGTTTTAGAGCACTTAGGAGTGAAGTTTTGGTTGACCGCCATAGTTGCAAGATAGTATAAAGTCAGTAGAGTTAAAGGACCAAGTTAGGGTCAATAGGAATTGGATGGTTTAGTAAAGGCACATCGAGTTAGGAGGCCAAAATTTGGAGATTTTATCTAGTTTAGCGACCAAGTGACTTAAGTAAGTGGAGCGAGATCATCCAAGCCTAGTGTTGCAATATGGTGTGTGTGATATTATTTGGTACTTAAATATGGTATATGAGCATATGTGGCTATGTGTACTATTATGATTATAAGGTGATTGTAAATTGTGTGTATATAGGCCTAAGTGCCATTTTGTTTAAATTTTGGTTTACAAATAGGTTGAGTTGGTAAGAATATATTATAATGAGGTTATTATTATTTGTGTAAAATCTCGGGACGAGGGTAAACTTGCCATTAAGGTCGAGTAAAGCTTCCAGTTGCTCCTCCTGCCAGTCAAGTCCACCCTTTTTCAAAGCAAGTGATTCAACCTGCCTTTTCATTTACACTCCAAGTGTGTGATAACTAGATCATATATATGATGCCAGTATTTTAATTCACCTTGATATACATGAACCAAGTGGTTTCGAATCTATATCTGTAGTATATGAAAATGACATGAACCCTCAAGTATTTATTTCAAGTAGTTTAACTCTAATTGAAGATTGCTATGCAAGTAAATCAAAAGTCCTATCATGCTAGTATACCCAAGTAATTGTAATGTTGAACCATGTGCAAGTTATACTCAGTAACCTTATCTTAATACCAAAAAGTCAGTCATTCCTTAACGATTATCCATGATTGTTTGATAACCCTATCTTTACCCTAAAGCATGGCACTCTGTTATACCTTGAGTTAATGCTCACCTTCTCTATATTTTAATACCTACACCTCATTTGGAACCATTAATGCTTACTTTATTTGTATTTTTAAATACCTATGTCTTACCTGGAAACATTACCTAGAACCTCGTTTGACCTTGTTCCTTCATACTATCCGTTAACCTTGCTAAATCTCACTGTCAAAATCTTTGTATATAGTAACCTTGCAATTCCCTTGATAAAGTATAGTCTAGTTGATCATGGCCTTGAAATTTAGTGGACCTTTCCCTGTAATTCAAATTTAACTAGAACCCTTGATAAAGATGCTCACTGTTTAAGAAATTAACCGTCACCTGGCATTAGTTTTTAATAAAATAAAAAGTTAAAATTTGGATTTCCAGTCGCAAAGGGGGACAAATATTTTCTTTAAATAGTGGATCTGGACTGAGACGCAAGACGTTTTTGCTCTTAATTTGTAGGCTTAAAAGTTGCCTAGGGATCCCATTAATCCGTAGGGTCATAAAATGGTTTTTGATAAAGAAATGGTTTGAATGGTTTTGTTACAAATAAAAGATGCCATCAGTCAAAAGTTTATCTCTTGCTATCATTAGCTCTACCTTCACATTGTTATTCTTATATCTCGATTTATGTTTTATATTGTATTGTATAGTACTTGTTGAGCATTTGGCTCACTACTTGCTTTAACCCTGATATTTCAGCTAGCAGATATGGTTAGATTTAAGCAGACAGCACGTAAGACTTGTGATGCCGATGTATATGTTCGAGCTCAGGTAGATTTGTGATTGTTTTGTGTGAGGACTCTATATTAGAAATCAGGTTGAAATAGTTAATAGTGTTGGGTGGTTCCAAACCCTAAACTGTAAGACCTTGGATTCAGTTGTATTTACTTTCTTTTGTTATATATTGTAATAATTTGTATAATATATTGTTAAGTCGGGGCGTGACAGGTTTTGGTATCAGAGCTACGGTTTAGAGTCCCTGGACAACCCAGATAGGTTATAGGATATATGTATAAGTTATAGGATATTATGCGAGAGAGTAGGTTAAGCGAATCTATCATTAATACTCCTCTTATATATATATATATCTATATATTATTTGTGAGCAAAGGGCGCATTCCTCGTCATCCTCTGGGTCAGCTGACACTATTGCTTTCTCTATGTATGCTGAGTTGAGGCGCGAGTTCGACATGCTTTAAGGAAGTACGACCGACTGTTAGACCGATTGAAGAACGTGTATCCAGACAGCCGAAACTATGAAGGGAAGCCTAAGGAGCAGATGACTGCGAGACTTGAGACTTTTTTTACGGCCTCCAGACCCGGGGTATAAGTCTGGGGGTTACTAGCTAATCACCAAACCTGTATAATCTGATTAAAAAATAATAAAGAAATGAATTTAAACCCCTTTAACACAAATCAGGATCTTTTTAGGTTGAAGTATGAAAATAAGAACCACTTAGTACTTTATTACAAACCAAATTAAAAATCTTACAAACTCTCTTTATTACAAACCATTGTCTAACCAGTTTTATACTAAGATCATCCTTTATTCAAACATACACACTCTAACTATCTACACTCCACCTGTTCGAGCAACTCAAAGCTTTCTTCCTGGATTGGGATCAACACCTTAGGTATGAGAGGATCCTGAGGCTTGACCCGCTTCTTTACCACTCGAGTCTTGATGGGTTTCATATTTCTTCTTAACTGAAAACAATAAGGTGGATAACAACAAAAAGGGTGAGCCAAAAATTGCCCAACAAGTCCACAAAATCTAAACAGTGTTAAAGCAATTTAAATGAATCCGTAACCCGGGTATATCTGCAAAGATATAACCCCGCGAGAATAGAAAGAAGGGCATTATTGGTGAATACAAATGAAATAAACTGGACACAAGTTCGCATCTATACCCTGCTGATCAGCCAGGATACAGTGCAGATTTATATCCCACTATATAGATCCCGTCGGGCACCCAGGAACTACGGCCCATCTCAAGGATCCGGTGATGTCCCGGTCCTTAGGATTAAGTAAACTGAATCCCCAAAGTATTATTATGCAGTCCATGGAATAGCAACCGGAACAATCAGTATGCTTTGACATATTCTAATCACCAGAATACATCAATATTTGTGAGTAATAATAGGAATATGAACAATGAATTCAAATGAAAAGTAGAAATCAAGAATCGAAATAAAATATGAAAAAGAATCAAAACAGTTCAAGCATAATAAAAATTTGAAGAAATATCAATATTCAGAAAGTAGAATAGGGGAAAAACTTGCCTTCTGCGTGACTCACTGTAATTAAATCACCTTCATCTATCACCTACTCAACCTGCCTTGCTGGCTTATCTTCTGTTAGAAAAATAGACTGGTTAAGTCATTTCGTACTTCAATTGCATCTTGAATCGACTTCACATCGTTCTTATTACCTACCCATGCGCTTATGACTGACTCGTATATTACATATTAGCAAGTAAGACTCGATTAACCACATAATACACATAAGCACATAAGCACAAAATCATTTTTATAGTTAAAATAATTTTTAGAGTCGAAATTTATTTAATAATTATTGTATTTTAGAATAATTAATCCCTAATTATTAGGATTAATTATAATTTATTACAATTATTTATAAATTATTATTACTTACTCCATTAGATCGATTATTTACAATTAAGTAATCGATACAACTAACTGTTACGCTATTTATCGGATAATTAGTTATTATTCGAATCATAATCCAACTCAACGATCAACTACTCGTATAAATACGAGCTACTCACATTCCTTGTATAATTATTGAATTACTACGGTTATTATTATAACTTATACGATTAATCAATTATCTGTATTTAATTATTCGATACGAATAATTATTAGGATATTCTTCGAATAAATAACTATCGCTCAAATAATAATAATAATAATAATAATCCAACTTATCGTTCACTTACTCGTATAGATACGAGTTACACGTATTATTCAACTAATTATCTAATTATTAACCATATTATTTGATTATTTAATCTCATTTATAAATTAATTATTTAATTATGGAATAATAAGTAAATAAATAAATTATCAAATAAATAATTAAATAATTAATGATTTTTGAATTTCTAAATAAATAAAATAATTCAGAAATTATTAATAATATTTTTCAGAATTTAAAAAAAAATTAATTGATTTTCAGAATTAATAAAGCTGATTTTAATTTTAATAAAATATAAATAATTAATTAATAAATCAAAAACATAAATAGGGAATTAATTTCTCGGTCTAGAGGATCAAACCCGGGTCGAAAACCGGGTCGACCACGGGTCGTGAAGAACAACCCAGAACCCGACGCCGGTGGTCGGTTCTGGCGAAGTGACGGCGAGACAAAAATGCAGCCAAAACGAGCCGTTCTTTCTTCGTTTTCTACCAAAATCACTCCTGTATCATTTCGTAATCACTTCCCCAGCCTTCTCCTCCTTCGTTCGTCGATGATCACGCCGGAAACGCGAAGAACGCCGCCACCGTGGCAGTTTTCCGACGACCACAAATTGCGAACCAACGGCGATGAAACCGGTGCCGTTCGACTCGTAACACGACGAACTACAAGCCTATACTAACAAAATCAACTAACAATTAAACAAAATCAAAACCCGAATTCTAAGTATAATCCGAAAATCACAAATTAAAATTCGAATAATCAATAACTGAAATTGATGATAGAATCATAAACTACGATTTACAGGTTTCAAAATGGTTACTTACATGTTCGATTTGATGAAAAGAAACACCTTCAAAATCGAATTTGATTCCAAGGACTCCAAACCCTAATTCTGGAAATTTGGGGATTTTTGGATAATTCTCTGAATTTTTATGATTAATTAGTAATTAATTAATAGAAATTAGGCTATTTATACTATGAAAAATAATACTCCTAAATAAAATTAAGGGGCTAACTACACTCCAAATAAAAATATTTGGCCCTAATTTTTATAATTTTTGAGTATGAAAATTTAATTTATAAATATTTTATATATACAATATATATGCCAAAATTTCCCAAAAATTGTGAATAATGCAAAAATACAAAGAAATAGTATAAATAAAAGTCCTATAATTTTTATAAAAATAAAAATTTAATTTTTGTGGGATTTTCAACACCCAATGGGGCACGGAAAAATCATTTTTCGTAAAACGAGAAAATTTATAAATTGCCTAAATATTCAGAATAATGTGATGGTAAAAGCCGTTTGAAGAAAAATAAGGCCCATTATTTTATTTGAAATATCTGCTTTAAAATCATGGTTCGGGTCGTAAATCGTTTGAAATGAAAGCGTTAAATGAAAAACAAAATATCTTAAAAATATCTTAAATATACCGGAACAACACAGAATGCACATAACACATAGGAATTAGGGTTTGCGAGTTAATTACACATAAATGACATATTAATGCACATAATTTATTATAAATATGATATAATACAGACGTAATTTTCCCGGACGTTACAAATTTGGTTCAGTACGTCAACACTAAGCTTGAGGAGATGCCATCGCACCGAGACCGTACCAGCCAGTATACCCTCCAGATGATTGCGGACGAGCTCTAGAGTATTGTGAAGACGCTTCGAGAGGAGAAGACTACCAAACCCCGTTCTGACGGAGTGGAACCTAGTTCTTTCCATTATCTACCTTTCATGTTGTTGTATTATCGGACTTTGTAGAATTTCCTTTTGTTTCCTTTAAATAAGCATGTTATTCCTAGATTCAGACTTTATTCTAATCTTGATGTACCTTGACCTTCAAATTTCAATTATTATGCACTATCGTTCTATTTTCTTTCAATTGTTTTTACACCTTTATATGTATCACCCTTATTGTTTAATTTAAAAACTCGACCTCATATGTGAACAGAATGTCATGTGACACCCTATCCTCGAATTATCTTATTGTTCATACATGTTTTGATAAAACTTTTATTTCAGGATCATGCCACCCAAAAAGAAGAACCCAACAACCACATCTACCACAGATCCTAATATTCTTCGATTACGGGAAACCTTACAGCAACAAAAAAATGATATAGCTCAATAATAAAGAACTCTTCAACAACAATTTGAAAACCAAGATAACCGTGAACCACACCAACCACCTGATCCACCAGTACCACCTCGACAAGTTGTCACTTTCAAAGCTTTTCAGAATATGAATCCACCTGCATTTCATGATACCATTGACCCAGTAATAGATAACACATGGATTAAGGAAATGGAAAGAGCTTTTGAAATTGTACAGTTAGGGGACGACCAGAAGATACCCTATGCTACTTACTTCCTAAAGGGCGAAGTCATTTATTGGTGGGATTCAGTGAAAGCTATGGAGGCAAATCAACAAGTTTCTTGGGAAAGGTTTAAGAAGTTATTTCTGGACAAGTATTACCCTAAGTACATGCAGAATTAGATGGAGCTTAAATTTCTTGAACTAAAGCAAGGGAGTATGACTGTATTGAGTATGAAAAGAAGTTTACGGAGCTGTCAAGGTTTGTGACAAAGTATACCAATAGTGAGGAGGAAAAAGCAAAGAGATTCCAACAAGGATTAGAGTCTTGGATCAGAGATGGAGTGGCTATGTTTGAGATTAATACTTATGCAGGAGTACTACAGAAAGCTGCTCCGATTGAGGGTAATGGGATGCAGTCAAGGAAGGAAAGAGATAACAAGAAGAGGAAGGTTCCATTTTACGGAGAGAAGTCTGAAGCTGGAAACTCACAAGACAGGAGTGTGAAAAGGATTGGATTCCACAAAGGCAGGAATTTTCAGAAGAAGGGAAATTTGAATAAAAGACAAGAATTAAAAGGGAACAACCAGGCAAGCCAAGGGCAAGTTGGAGAAAATAGATTTCAGAGGCCAGAGTGCAAGCATTGTGGAAAAAGACACCCAGGAGTGTATAATAAGCTGAACATGACATGCTATAGATGCAACTAGAAGGGACATTTGGCTAACGAGTGTAAGATGTCGATGCCGGGAGTCACATGCTTCAAGTGTGGAAAGACTGGACACATAGCTAGGGAGTGCAAGTCAACTGGACTAGTCAAAGCTCTAATGAACGTGGCAAGCACCAGTGCAAGCATACCAGCTGAGGTATTGGCATTACCTCCACCACCTACAAAAACTCCGCAAGCAACGACAAGGACATTCGATTTGAAAATGAAGGACGCCGTTCAGAATTCTGAGGTGATAGCAGGTACTCTTTTATTAAATAATGACGAAGCTAAAGTATTGATTGAATCTGGAGCAACGAGATCTTTTATATCAGAAACTTTTGTTGATAAACTTCAATGTGATAAAATGACCATGAACGAGGTAGTAAATGTGGTAATTGTGAATCAAGAGAAGATTCTGGTGAGTCAACTCTGTCCTAAGTGTGAGATTGATATCTCGGGATATAAATTTTCAGCCGACTTGATACTTTTCAAGTTAGGGGAGTTTGATATAATCTTAGGCATGGATTGGTTAGGGAAGAACAACGCTCAGATAAATTGCAAGTCTAAGAAGGTGTACTTAAAGACGGAGAGTGGAGAGAAAGTATTATTTAAGGGACAGAGGCAAGAGCAACCGTTGTTTTACAATCGTTCAGGCTAAGAAGTTGCTTAGGAAAGGTTGTGAGTCGTTCCTAGCTTATGTAGTAGATTTAGAAAGAGATAGCCTCAGCATATAAGATATTCCTGTAGTCAACAAATTTCCAGATGTGTTTCCAGAAGAACTACCAGGTTTACCGCCAGATCGACAAATTGAGTTTGAGATCAACTTAGCACCAGACACAGAACTAGTTTCGAAGGCCTCATATAGGATGGCACCAGCAGAAATGAAAGAGTTGGCAAGCCAGCTAGAAGAATTATTGGAAAAAGGAGTGATAAGGCCAAGTATGTCTCCATGGGGAACACCTGTTCTATTTGTAAAGAAGAAAGATGGAAGCATGAGACTATGTATAGATTACGGGGAGTTGAATAAGGTGACGATTAAGAATTGATACCCACTACCAAGAATAGATGACCTATTTGATCAGCTGAAAGGAGCAAAGTGCTTTTCCAAGATTGACTTAAGATCAGGATACCATCAATTAAAGATCAAAGAAGAAGATATCCCAAAGACAGCATTCAACACAAGATACGGACATTATGAAATCTTAGTAATGCCTTTTGGGTTGACTAATGCTCCGGCAGCATTTATGGATCTGATGAACCGGGTATTTAAGAAGTATTTGGACAAGTTTGTAGTGGTATTTATTGATGACATTCTTATCTATTCAAAGTCGGAAGAAGAACATAAGCAACATTTGTGGATAACATTGGATATACTCCGATAAGAGAAGTTGTATGCCAAGTTTTCTAATTGTGAGTTTTGGTTAAAGGAAGTTTAATTTTTGGGTCATGTTATTGGAAGTGAAGGAGTTAAAGTAGATTCGGCAAAGATTGAGGCAATTATGAGTTGGGAAAGGCCAAAGACACCTACGAAAGTGCGAAGTTTTCTAGGATTGGCGGGATATTATAGAAGAATTGTCAAAGATTTCTCGAAAATCGCCATGCCATTGACTAAGTTAACTAGGAAGAATCAAAAGTTCGAATGTAATGCAGAATGAGAGGATAACTTTCAAGAGTTGAAGCAGAGGTTGGTTACAGCTCCGGTGTTGGTACTACCAGACGATCAAGGAAACTTTGTGATTTTCAGTGATGCTTCACATAAGGGTCTAGGTTGCGTACTAATGCAACACAACAAGGTGATTGTGCATGCGTCAAGACAGTTAAAACCACATGAATTAAAGTACCCTACGCATGACTTGGAACTAGCAGCCCTAGTATTTGCACTTAAGATTTGGAGACATTATCTTTACAGAGAAAAGTGTGAGATCTACACGGATCACAAGAGTTTAAAGTAAATTTTCACTCAGAAGGAGCTCAATATGAGGCAAAGGAGATGGTTGGAACTAATTAAGGACTATGATTGTTCGATAAATTATCATCCTGGAAAGGCGAATGTGGTAGCCGATGCTTTGAGTAGGAAGGAAAGATTGAATATGATAGCAATATCAAAAGAATTGTCTGAAGAGATTAAGAGATTTGAATTGGAACTTTGTGATTATGGAATAGTGGAAGAGGTTTGTCGTACTATGACTTTTCAGCCAACATTATTGGAAAAGATAAAGAAATGTCAAGAAAAAGTAATACAGCAGGAAAGAAATCAGTTAACCGGGGAAGAGATTGGGACTCAAAGAGATGAGCAAGGTATACTAAGGTTTTGCTCAAGAATTTGGATTCCTCATGTGACTGAATTGAAGAATGAGATATTGCAAGAAGCCCACAATTCAAGATTTTCAATCCATCCGGGAAGCACCAAGATGTATCAAGACTTGAAGCAGAACTTTTGGTGGCCAAATATGAAGCCAGAAGTGGTAGAATGGGTTGCGAAGTGTCATACTTGTCAGAAAGTGAAGGCAGAACATCAAATACCAAGCGGATTAATTCAGCCCCTAAAGATTCCAGAATGGAAATGGGAAAACATTGCAATGGACTTTATAGTGGGATTACCCCGAACGAAATCCGGACATGACGCTATATGGGTTATAGTTGATCGCCTTAAAAAGTCGGTGCATTTTCTTCCAATCAACAAGAGGTCTTCTTTGGACAGATTGGTCCATTTGTATGTGCGTGAAATCGTATTAAAAAAACAGCATGCCCGTATCGATAGTTTTAGACAAAGATCCCCGATTTAACTCGAGATTTTAGAAGCAATTTTAAGAAAGTCTTGGCACGAAGTTAAACATGAGTACGGCGTATCATCAGCAGACTAACGGTCAAAGCGAAAGGATAATTCAAACAATCGAAGACATGTTGCATAGTTGTGCAATTGACTTTGCGGGAAGTTGGGACGACCACCTGCCATTAGTAGAATTATCCTATAACAACAGTTATCATTCCAGTATTGGCATGCCGCCATACGAAGCTTTATACAGACGGAAATGCAGATCACCAACTAGTTGGGATGAAGTGGGAGAAGGAAAGATTCTAGCCCCATAATTGGTACAACAATTGCATGAGACAGTCAAATTAATTCAAAAGAGGTTACTTGCTACTCAAGATAGGCAAAGAAAGTATGCGGATCCAGCGCGCAAGGATATCAGATTCCAAGTGGGTGAAGCCGTTTTGCTGAAAGTATCACCGAAAAAGGGATTGTCTAGATTTAGCAAGAAAGGGAAGTTAGCACCTAGATATATTGCTCCTTTTGAAATTTTGAGTCAAGTAGGGAAGGTGGCTTATGAGTTAGCCTTACCGCCTCAGTATAAGCATGTGCATATGTGTGTCATGTGTCATTGCTTAAGAAGTACAATCCTGATGGTTGACACTCGACTGGAAAGCAAAGAGTCTTAGAAATAAGTCGGTGAAGTTAGTAAAAGTACTTTGGAGGAACCCCAAGGTCAAAGAGTCTACCTGGTAGTTAGAGTCTGATATGCATTCCCGATATCCTCATCGATTCTCTTAGATTCTGAGGATAGAATCCTTTAAGGGGGAGAGGATGTTACGACCGACATTTTGTGTAATATTATTTGCGAACTTTGTATAATATTTGAATCGATTATAAATATACCTATTTGATTATACACTTGTGTGAATGAAGTTGCTGCATTATAAATTGCTTTACTCGGAATATGAATTTTTCAAAGCGATAGTTTTATTAATTGCTCCTATTTTTGATTTATAAAGAATATTCTTTACCATGGAAAATTATCTTTTAAAAATTATTTCATTAATAAATTTCAAAAGTGATCTCTTAAAATTCTAAAAATCCAAGTTATTTTATGGTATAAATTTTATGATTTTTGAACTTTTATTTTATTTTATAAAACTGGATCTTTGAAAATTAGTTGTTAAGTAATTAGAAAATTACATGAATATCCTTGCATGCAAATACCCTATCATTCAACTAAAGGGCTAAAAAGACAATTCCAACCCCACTCACTCTCATTCTACTAGCCAATTTACCACTTTGTCCTTGCATGCAAATTTACCTAACTTTAGCTAGAAGGGTACTTTTGTCATTTACTAAATCCACTCACTTTTAGTCAAAACAAAGGCATAAAAACAAACACAAGTATCATAGCACTTCATTTTTCACTCCACCATTCCACCCTCACCTCACCTCCCTCCCCTCCCTCTCGGCTCCTCCCTCTCGGCCTGTTGGACGAAGCCCTACCCCCCTCCTTTTTTCTTCCTTCTTCATTGAAACACGTAACTTCCATTCAAGTAAATGTTACTTCCTATATCTTGATCATATGTAATCTAAAGAGTTTTCAGTGAAAAGTTTATGTTTTGATCTTGCATGTCAGAGTTTTAGTTGGAACTCAAAGTACAATCTTGATTCTCATGGATTTAAGGTTGTATTATTGAGGGAACTAGAAGGAATGGTGAAATTCCAAGTCAAGAGAGCGAAGCTCTTGTTTTTAATGGTCATTTCCCTTCCATTTCATTCAGCTATGACCATAAGGGAGCCGAATGAATGGTTCTTGATGATGTTTTGTTGCCTTGTTTCATTTTTATGTGTTTTTGTGATAATAACATGAATTTTGTAGTATAAACTTGATAAAATCCTTTGCATGCTAAGTGATCATTTAGTTCTAGCTTATGCTAGGCTTGCATGTTGATTTTATGATAAAAATTATTTTGGAAATCATATTGTTTTGGCTTGAATATTCGAAGGCATGCATGCATAGAAATCAACTCATGATTTTCGGAGGTTTTTGATCATTTGAATTGATAATTGTTAGTAGGATTTAATTTTAGTTGAGTTAAGATAATGATCTTTATTTGTGATCCTTAATATGTGATGTTAATTCTTATATATTTATAAAGAAGATATAACTTGTTGTTTTCAAAAACTTGATGACTTGTAATTAGTATAGTATGTTAACTTTTGTTTTGCTATGTTGCACCTTAGTTAAGGATGATCTCCACTAAGTCAATATTGAGTGTAGGAGAGTTAGTTCAGTAGATCACCTTGGTTGAGGTTTGGTTTGGTGTTTTGGTTGTTTTTGGTTGGGTTTGTCAAGTAAGAATATTGGTGAAAGGAGAGTATTAGTTTCTGCAGAAAATCAGTTTGGTACCCTGAGGTTTAGAGTGAGATTTTACCTTGTCATTGTTGTGCACTTTGAGTCCCAAGTCACCAGAAGCTAGTACTAGGAGTATAAAATAGTTTTTAGGTGTTTGTTGGAGGTGTTTAAGACGTTTGGCAAGGTGCACGAGTGGAAACACCAAATCTGTCCAGCAGGGGACAGTTTTGTTGCAACTTAGAAATGGGACGTTTGACCATGTCATAGGTAGGCCCCCATTAGGTACTGTTGGGCCTTAGTTAGAGGGAGTGTCAGAGGAGTTTTTCCAGCCATAGTTCATAGGATTTGAGTTAGAATCATGTATCATAGGTTAGTTCAAATCAGGACCCCTTTCTGCCCAAAAAACTAGGGGAAGTGTAGGCTTTAAGCTTAGGCCTATGGAGGCCCAAGCTAGGCCCTTGAGCCACATCAGGTTTGGGATTTGGCTTATTATCATGAGAGTCTAGTGTAAAACTTTTGGAGGTAAACTTGTAGTGTAAGAGTGTCAAATGCACCCAAGAAACCTTAGATGTCATTCTGAAATTTACCATAATAAGCACATTCATTTACCACATAGTTTTAGAGCACTTAGGAGTGAAGTTTTGGTTGACCGCCATAGTTGCAAGATAGTATAAAGTCATTAGAATGAAAGGACCAAGTTAGGGTCAATAGGAATTGGATGGTTTAGTAAAGGCACATCGAGTTAGGAGGCCAAAATTTGGAGATTTTATCTAGTTTAGCGACCAAGTGACTTAAGTAAGTGGAGCGAGATCATCCAAGCCTAGTGTTGCAATATGGTGTGTGTGATATTATTTGGTACTTAAATATGGTATATGAGCATATGTGGCTATGTGTACTATTATGATTATAAGGTGATTGTAAATTGTGTGTATATAGGCCTAAGTGCCATTGTGTTTAAATTTTGGTTTACAAATAGGTTGAGTTGGTAAGAATATATTATAATGAGGTTATTATTATTTGTGTAAAATCTCGGGACGAGGGTAAACTTGCCATTAAGGTCGAGTAAAGCTTCCAGTTGCTCCTCCTGCCAGTCAAGTCCACCCTTTCTCAAAGCAAGTGATTCAACCTGCCTTTTCATTTACACTCCAAGTGCGTGATAACTAGATCATATATATGATGCGAGTATTTTAATTCACCTTGATATACATGAACCAAGTGGTTTCGAATCTATATCTGTAGTATATGAAAATGACATGAACCCTCAAGTATTTATTTCAAGTAGTTTAACTCTAATTGAAGATTGTTATGCAAGTAAATCAAAAGTCCTATCATGCTAGTATACCCAAGTAATTGTAATGTTGAACCATGTGCAAGTTATACTCAGTAACCTTATCTTAATACCTAAAAGTCAGTCATTCCTTAACGATTATTCATGATTGTTTGATAATCCTATCTTTACCCTAAAGCATGACACTCTGTTATACCTTGAGTTAATGCTCACATTTTCTATATTTTAATACCTATACCTCATTTGGAACCATTAATGCTTACTTTCTTTGTATTTTTAAATACCTATGTCTTACCTGGAAACATTACCTAGAACCTCATTTGACCTTGTTCCTTCATACTATCCGATAACCTTGCTAAATCTCACTGTCAAAATCCCTGTATATAGTAACCTTGCAATTACCTTGATGAAGTATAGTCTAGTTGATCATGGCCTTGAAATTTAGTGGACCTTTTCCCTGTGCTTCAAAGTTGATCTAGAACCCTTGATAAATATGCTCACTGTTTAAGAAATTAACCGTCACCTGGCATCAGTTTTTAATAAAATAAAAAGTTAAAATTTGGATTTCCAGTCCCAAAGGGGGACAAATATTTCCTGTAAATAGTGGATCTGGACTGAGACGCAAGTCCTTTCTGCTCTTAAATTTTAGGCTTAAAAGTTGCCTAGGGATCCCATTAATGTTCTAGAACCCAGCGAGGTTCGGGATTACTATGCGGCTGATCACCGGCTGTAATCCGTAGCATCATAAAATGGGTTTTGATAAAGAAATGGTTTGAATGGTTTTGTTACAAATAAAAAATGCCATCACTCAAAAGTTTATCTCTTGCTATCATTAGCTCTACCTTAACATTGTTATTCTTATATCTATATTTATGTATTGTATTGTATAGCACTTGTTGATCATTTGGCTCACTTCTTGCTTTCACCCTGATATTTCAGCTAGATTCAAGCAGACGGCGCATAAGACTTGTGATGCCGATGCATATGTTCGAGCTCAGGTAGATTAGTGATCGTTTTGTGTGAGGACTCGATATTAGAAATCAGGTTGAAATAGTTAATAGTGTTGGGCTGTTCCAAACCCTAAACTGTAAGATCTTGGATTCAGTTATATTTACTTTCTTTTGTTATCTATTGTAATAATTTGTATAATATATTGTTAAGTCGGGGCGTGACATGAAAACTATAAGGGTATCATGATATTTTATGGTGAATTGTTGATATTCAGTGTTATAAAAATGAGAAATAAATTAAATAACTGGAGGTGTCATTCATGGATTAATGGGTAATCGGGGAGTAATCAAAATGATTATTCGAGTTATTTTTCCGAACTAATTTAATATTAATTTTATATATAACTATTATCTATGTAATAATTTTAATATTTTGATTATACATGTAGAAATTATCATATTTAAATACAAGTATATTTAAAATATACAACATCATTAAAGTAAATATAATATCTAAAATCTAACTTAAAATGAGGTAAATTTTAAGAGAAAAAATTAGCAATGAGAATATCAATTACTCCCATTAATATCTTTAAACTCTAACGATGTGTTTCAGAAGAGAGGAAAGAAAACACTGAAAATTAGGTAACTTTCTTTTCTCTCCTAATCTTTCTAATTTTCTTAAATATGAGAAGTAAATTTTACACACGTTTATATAAAGAATTTTTTTTACAATCTTGAGTTTCCTTTTCTTTTATTTTATTTCTGAAAAAATCATTCACAAGTGTGAGAGATTAATCTATCCTCTTTCTTTTCTTTTCTTTTGTGAAAACTTTTTGGGAACATAGTGTAAAATAATATAATAGTTTAAAATTGAGAAAATCCCATGAGGTTGAACTCAGGATAGTTCCCGGAGGTTAGATGGTTTTATAGTGTATTTATGTAAAAAATCTACTTAATCTCATGTAATTGACTAACAAGGTCACCGAAATTTGTTTTGTTTAGATAGAGTACTTTAGACGGTAAGGTATCGTTTGTTCATGTGTGACCAAAATGCTAGTATTTCATGGTAAACATTGCTTTGATTGGCGTAGATTTTAATATGAAATACAAATAATGATATTTTATGGTGAATTGCTTATATTCGGTGTTGTAAGAAAATGAGAATCAAACTAAATTAGTGGAGGTATTGTCTCGGGATTATTAGGTAATCGGAGAGTAATCGTAAGGATTGATCGGGTTATTAGTCTGAACTAATTTAATATTATTTTTATATATAATATTATTATATATGTAATTAGTTTACATTTATAATTATACATATAATTATATTTATATTTATAAAAGTATATTTATAATTTATATCATCATTAAAATAAATATGATATCTAAAATCTAATTTGAATTAGAATCAATTTTGAGAGAAAAAAAATTAAAAAGTTCATAATTTAACCATTTACAATAGTAATTATATATACGAATATAATGGTTTTCTTAATTTTTATTCAATTATCAAATTTTTAAGTTTTAATTATATTCTTCATTATTTTTTCTTTTTTTATCAATTTGTACAATTTTTTACTAATTAAGCAGTTTTTTGACTAACTGGTTTGATTTTTGTGAGAAAAAACAAAAATTGACCCGATTTTAGAATAATCACATTGAATAATCCCAAAAATTTACTAGATTGGAAGTCAAGATGAAGAATTGAAGCAAGTCAGAGCTACACTAGCTCAAGTCCTGAGGAATGCAGAAGAGAAGCTGATATCAAACTTTGTCAAGAATCACTTTGGATTCAGATTGACTCAGTAAAATTGGTAATAGCTACAAGGACTGTAAGTTGTAGTTAGTTGTCTAATTAAACTCTTATAACATTTGTACTTAAATGTTTTTGACATCATCAAATCTATTAACTTGTATATTTTCATAATTTACAAGTTGGGGGAGATTGTTAGATATATTTGAGATGTCATGACTTACTGGAAATCAGAACTTACTGAAGACAGAATTTATATCAGAACTTTAGACCATCAGGATTTATATCAGGACTTAAGTGCGGATACTTCAGATAAGGAAAATAGTTGATTTAAAGGAAAAGATCGTGACTAAAACAATAGAAGATATGCATGAAGAGTTAGAAGACTAGAAGACTTGTATAAGATAATATCTGATTGATATATTTTAGGAGACAAAATTATATTCCATATAAATTAGAAGATATCTTATAACTGTATACTATATAAACACAACTTAGGGTTTACACTATATGTGTTATCATTCACGAGAAAGATTATACATTGTAACCTAGTAGCTCTTAGTGATATTGTTCATCACTGAGAGAGAACAACTGTTCTATTGTAACATAGTTTATTTTATTGAATATGCTTGATTACTGTTACATACTTGTGTTCATAAATCGATTTGATTGTATAAACACTATATTCAACCCCCTTCTATAATGTTGTGTGACCTAACAAGTGGTATCGGAGCTTTTCTGTTGATATACAAACAGTGAGATCCAGTTTACAATCATGTCTGATGAAACACAAACCCCAACTATTCCACCAAAACTCAAGATACTCAAAACAATCAAACTCACAATCGATATAAAACCATTAGGGTTCCCATACTGAGAGCATCTGAGTATCCTATATGGAAGTTAAAGATGGCTATGTTTCTGGAAGCCACATATCTAGAATACCTTGATAGAATTAATGATGGACCATATAAGCCTACCAAGCTTTCTGTTGCAGTTGCAGATCAACCATCAAAGATGATACCAAAGGAGAAAGATGATTACACAGTTGAAGACATCTCATCTATTGCCAAGGATGCAAGGGTAAGGCATCTGCTGCATAGTGTAATTGACAATGTCATGTCAAACAGGGTAATTGGATGCAAGACTGCAAAGGAGATATGGGATGCTTTGGAGACAAGATGTCAGGGAACTGAGGCAATCAAGAAGAACAGGAAGACTATACTCACACAAGAGTATGAGCACTTTGACTCAAAAGCTGATGAGTTATTAACTAATTTATATGATAGGTTTGCCAAACTCTTGAATGATCTGTCACTGGTGGACAAGGAATATGATCTTGAAGATTTAAATCTAAAATTCCTTTTAGCTCTTCCTGAAAATTGGGATTTGAAGTCTACTACCATAAGAGATAACTATGACCTTACTGAAACTACTCTTGATGAAATTTATGGAATGCTCAAGACTCATGAACTTGAGATGGATCAAAGGAGCAAAAGGAATGGAAGAAAGTGAAAGACAGTTGCTCTTAAAGCTGAAGAGGAATCTCCTAAAGTGAGTGTCTCAAAGAGGGGCAAAAGAAAGTCTCTCATCATACAGTCTGATTGAGAGTCATCATATTCTGATGATGATGATTCAGAATCTGAAAATTTATCTGAAATGGATGTTGATGCAGAGATGATGCAACTGTGTGCTCTTATGGTAAAGGGTATCACAAAGATAGCCTACAAGAAATTCAGAAAGGGCAAGAAGTTTTCCAGGAAAGGTGGAAGTTTTGAAAAGAAAGGGTTCAGAAAGTCTGATGGCAAAGGAGGAAAGTCCGACAGAGGAGACAACTCAAATGTCAAGTGCTACAATTGTGGTGAAAGAGGCCACATCTCTCCTGACTGTAAGAAAGGAAAAAGTGATAAAGGCCAGGAACTTATCACAAAGAAGAAAAACTAGGCAGACACTTCAGATTCTGAAGATGAGGTGAACTATGCCTTGATGGCAAATGCCGATAGCAGTACTGATGCTGCTGAATTAAAGTTACCTCAATCAACTTTTATTTTTCATACTGATGATAATTCTGAGCTAAGATTATATCTTAAAATCATGTTCATTAGTTTTATAGATCATACTTTAACAAATGAAAGATTAACATCTGAAAGTCTTGCTCTTAGAAATAGGAATGACTATTTAGAAAAAGAGTTAGTTATGTTCCATCAAACTCAGAAAGAAAGAGATGAGGATTTGTATGTTAGAGATGAAGTGCTAAAATTAAATAAATCTCTTAAATCTGAACTAGAAAAGGAAAAGGAGATAATCAAAACTTGGACTAACTCTGGAAGAACAACTCAGAAAATCTTAGAAAATGGAAATTGGAAAGAAGGTCTAGGTTACCTAGATTATAAGGAAGAAAAGGAAACTTTGTCATCTAAACCAAACTTTACCAAGAAAGCTGAAAAGCCTAAAGTTAACCCTGTTAAATTTGTAGCAAAAACTGATGTGTCAAAGTCTGAAAAGATGAATGATTCTAAAACAGAAGTTAAAGAAAAGTCAACTTCTGACAAATTGAAACAGGACAAACCAGCTTCAGTAAACATAGGTTTAATGACAAAGAAGCAGCTTAAGCATAAGCTGAAAGAGATTAGAAATGTGAACAAGGTAAAGAAAGCTAGGAAAAATAGGAATGGAAAGGAAGGTGTAAATAAAAGCAATAATTATATGCCTGTTCCTAATGCTCCTCAAAAGAAATGTTATAACTGTGGAAACTCTAACCATCTTGCTTCTTTTTGCCGGAAAAATAAAGATATAAACTCTTTACCTCTTAGATCAGGAGTTAAGAGTCAGTCTGTTAGGTTTAAACTACAAAATCCTTGTTTTTATTGTGGTAGTTTATGGCATTCTATTTATACTTGTAAGGAATATTATAGTTTGTACTATGATTATTATCAAATAAAACCTTCTTTGAAGAAAGTTAGTGTAATTCCTTCTAGTGTATATTCTGATACAAAGTCTGATATAAAGTATGATAAGAAGCATGTTAGCATAAACTCTAAAATTAAATCCGCTGCAAATGCTAACAAACTTAATAAGGCCAAAGGATCCAAGCAAGTCTGGGTCCTTAAAACTAACCAATAGTGGTCTTTGTGATTGCATGGCAACAGGAAAAACATCCTAGTTCTGGACAGTGGATGTTCAGGACAAATGACTGGAAATAAAGCCCTGCTATCAGACTTTGTGGAGAATGCTGGCCCAGGAGGTTCTTTTGGAAATGACAACATGGGAAAAACTTTGGGTATGGCAATATCAATCTTGGGAATGTCATCATTGAATCAGTAGCTCTTATCTCAGGTCTTAAACATAATCTGCTAAGTGTGAGTCAAATTTTTGACAGAGGTTATCATGTGGATTTCTTTGAAGAACACTGTGAAGTTGTAAGTCATTCTACAGGAAAAGTGGTTCTGAAAGGTTACAGAGATGGTAACATATATGAAGCCAGACTTTCAATAAACTCTGATGGTTCTGCAATCTGTCTGTTAAGTAGAGCATCAATTGAAGAAAGATGGAATTGGCACAAGAGACTCTCTAATTTAAATTTCAACAACATAAATGAGCTAGTAAAGAAAGATCTTGTGAGAGGACTGCCAAAATCAGTATTTGCTCCTGATGGCCTCTGTGATTCATGTCAAAAGGAAAAACAAAGAAAATCTTCATTTAAAAGCAAAACTGAATCCTTAATTCTTGAGCCTTATCACTTACTGCATGTTGATCTATTTGGTCCAGTCAATGTCATGTCTATTACAAAGAAATAAGCTATAGTTATAGTGGATGAGTTCACAAGATACACTTGGGCGTATTTCTTGCACAAGAAGAATGAAACTGCATCTACTCTAACTGATCATGTGAGACAGTTGGATAAGTTGGTCAAAGATTCTGTAAAAATAATATGGAATTATAATGACACTGAGTTCAAGAATTTAATTATGGAAGAGTTCTGCAAAGAGCATGGAATAAAGCAGGAATTTTCTGCACCTGGAACTCCACAACAAAATGGAGTTGTAGAAAGAAAGAACATGACTCTGATTGAAGCTGCACAAACTATTCTTGATGAAGCGAAGCTACCAACCTACTTTTGGGCTGAAGCTGTGCAGACTGCTTGTTTTACACAGAATGCTACACTCATAAACTAGCATGGAAAAATACCATATGAGATGGTGAAGAAAAATAAGCCAAATCTGAAATACTTTTATGTATTTGGATGCAAGTGTTTTGTTCTTAAGACTCATCCTGAACAGCTTTCAAAATTTGATCTAAAAGCTAATGAAGGAATTTTTGTTGGATATCCACTTTCCACAAAAGCCTTCAGAGTCTACAATTTAAGAACAAGCGTTGTCATGGACTCTATCAATGTATCTTTTGATGATAAAAAGATTACTGGTCTTGAAGATTTCAATGAACATGATCGGCTGAGATTTAAAAATAAAGATTTATATTCTGATACTGTAAATTCTGATTACCTAAATCCTGATCCTGTAAGTTATGATGGGTTAAATTCTGATGTCATTGAAATTATGGTAACTGCTCCAAAGGAAAATGCACATGTTCAGCGGGAGCAAGCTGATGATCATACCACATCTCAAGCATCTCAAGAAGCATCGGAACCTATCACTGGTTCTTCAAGTTCTGATTCATCAAGTTCTGATGAGCCAAATTCTGATAATTCTGGGAACTCTGATTCTTCAATTCCTCAAGGATCCAACTCAAATTCTGAAATTTCAGAGAGCATAACTTCAGGGGGAGCATCAGAAAATGTTGATGGAGACAACATGGATCATGGGGGAGGATCCAGTTCTAGAGATCAACTTCCATCTGCAAGGAAGTGGACCAAATCACATACACCTGACTTAATAATTGGAGATCCTGAAGCAGGTGTTAGAACTAGAACAACAACATCAAATGAATGTCTATATCATTCCTTTCTATCTCAGACTGAACCAAAGAAAGTGGAAGAAGCTCTTCTAGATGCTGATTAGGTGCAAGCAATGCAGGAAGAGTTAAACGAATTTGAAAGAAATAAAGTTTAGACCCTAGTGCCAAGACCAAAATGGGTGTTCAGAAACAAAACTGACAGTGATGGCATAATTATAAGAAACAAAGCAAGGGTGGTTCCTAAAGGTTACTCTCAACAGAAGGGTATTGACTATAATGAAACATTTGCTCCAGTTGCTAGATTGGAAGCCATAAGAATCTTTTTAGCTTATGCTGCTCACAAAAAGTTCAAATTCTTTTAAATGGATGTGAAAAGTTCTTTCCTCAATGAGGAATTAGAAGAAGAGGCATATATTGAACAACCTCCAGGCTTTGTAGATCCAAAATTTCCAAATCATGTCTACAGGCTTGAAAAAGCACTTTATGGCCTTAAGCAAGCTCCAAGAGCATGGTATGAGACTTTAGCTCAATTCCTTCTGGAAAGTGGATTTAACAGAGGAACAATTGATAAAACACTGTTCTACCTCAACCATGGAAATGACTTACTTTTGGTACAGATATATGTTGATGATATCATCTTTGGTTCTATAAATGCCACAATCCGTGAAAGGTTTGCAAAGCTAATGTAGTCAAGATATCAAATGAGTATGATAGGAGAACTTTGCTATTTTCTGGGACTTCAAGTCAAGCAAAATGAAGAAGGTACTTTCATAAATCAATCCAAATACACCAGAAATTTACTCAAGAAATTTGGAATGCAAGACTGTTCATCTGCATCCACTCCCATGGCCACTGTAACAAAGTTATATAAGGATACTGGAGCATTAGTAGATATTACTAACTACAGAGGTATAATTGGCACTTTACTCTATTTAACTGCAAGTAGACCTGATATCATGTATGTTACCTGTCTTTGTGCAAGATTTCAGGCTGACCCAGGAGAACCTCATCCAATAGCCGTGAAAAGAATTTTCAAGTACCTCAAGGGTACAACTGATCTAGGATTGTGGTATCCTAGGGTATCATATTTTAAGATAATAGGTTACTCAGATGCAGATTTTGCTGGATGCAAAATAGATAGGAAAAGCACTAGTGGAAGCTGCCAATTTCTTGGAGGCACATTGGTTTCTTGGTTTAGCAAGAAATAGAAATCAATTTCCACATCAACTGTAGAAGCAGAATATATTGCTGCAGGAAGCTGTTGTATACAGATTCTTTGGATGAAGAATCGACTACTGGACTATGGGTTAGAATTTTCTAAAATACCCATTTACTGTGATAATAAAAGTGCTATTGCTATGACAGGTAATCTAGTTCAACACTCAATGATAAAGCATATCAGCATTAGGTACCATTTCATATGGGAACATGTGATGGAAGGTATAGTGGAATTGCATTTTGTCCCAACAGATCAACAAGTAGCAGATATCTTCACAAAACCACTATGTATAACTATTTTTACAAGACTGGTAAATGAACTTGGAATGGTTTCAGGTTCTTTCTAAAACTCTGCTTAGTTTTTGCTCTCATGCATCAGACTTTATGATCAGTGTTTACAGATTGTCTTATCTCTATGTAATCTGTGCTTAAATTGTGATATATTAAATACTGATTGTTATCTGATGTGATTCTATATACTCTGATAGTGTTTTGAATGTTCTGTGACTATTCAATCTAATGAGGATTAATTGTTAGATGCTGACTTAGTAGTCTTTAACAAACTGTGTATCCCATGTTTGAATTAGTTATTTATGTGGAAATCCATAACACAAGCAAACTCTGATTTTGATCTTAGTCAAATTTACTTTGTGTATCTTATTACTAAGTCACAAACTAGATTTTTGCTTCTCATCTGTCAAATTTTGATATCAGTAAATCTTAAGGATGAACTACATGCTTGATAAGCCACACTTATCTGAAGAAAACAAAAGAAAAGAAATTAAAGTCAGGTACTCCTTTGAGATCTAGAGTAAATATGTGAAAGGGAAGACCCAAGTGCATTGCGGGTATTAAGTTATATGCATTAGAAAAGCAAATAAATTTTTCTTGGTGACTTTTCACATTCTATGATTACTGGAGAAATACTCTGATAATAGCATAAATTCTAATAGCAGTTGTGACTCATTTACACTGAGAAGCCACTGTAAAAAGAATGTCAAAAGATCATAAAATGAGCACAAACAGTTGAGGTGGACTCTTGCATAAACTTATTTTATAGTAGACTTCAAAATTAAAGACAGATTTTAAGCACTTTTCTTAGTTATGCCTTATTTTTAAGATATACTGAAGTTTATCATACTTTAATCATTATTTGATCATTTGCAAATGCATACACTCTCACTCCATATGAATGATGAAAATTACTGTGGTGATTAAGTTGTTTTTGACAAACAGCTAAGTATTATTTGCATAAATTCTGAGGACAAGTTCTGATGAAAGTTATGATGATTAAACTCTGAAGAAACCAGTCAGAATTTATGTGAAGAATCACAGAAATAGACATTCACTTTTTGAGTACAGAAGCCATGTTCTGTTGACCGTTAAATTCTGATAATAGTCAAGTTCTGATGCAAATCCTGATGGAAACTCTGCTGCTTGCGTGGCATTAGTTAATTACTTGGCTTATTTTTAGTATTTACTGTAACGGTTATATTTTGTCAGGAAATAAATATGTGAGATAAAAATAGTGATAATCATTTGGTTAATGGGTTGCGTGTTGGTTTTTGCATATGCATGTGTGCAATAATTACTGCTTATTTCCCGTGCCCACTAACTACTGCTTTGACTATTTACTGGATGACGGGTGTAAAGTGTTTGTTTTACTTCCAAAAAGAGCCGTTGAGTGGAAAGAGTATAAATATTAGAGACAAAAGATTACCCAAATCTTTTACTTTCTCTCTTTTCTTACTCTCTTATTTCTTGTACTCACTCTCTCTCTTTTACTCTCTATTTTCTGACGGACTTTCATACAGGCATTTTAACAAACATCTTGTGAACGCACAGTTTCTCACTTATTTCTTTACAGAAATGGCACCCAATGATCTAATCTATGGTGGAGCCAAGTTTGTTCCTAAAAACTACATGGCTATTCTTTCTAAGGACGAGGCTCCTTCAGAACTTCATTCCGTCTAAGACTTTCTTGCTCGAAGTGAAATAGGCTATGCAATGACCCAACCCCAGGTACTCTCAGGCAAGAAAATACTGGAGTTTTGGAGGACAGATGTTTATGATGATGGTGGAAAAGCTGGGTCCCCAAGTATTATCTTTATAATAGGGGAGGATGAGCATGTGGTGACCTTGTCAACTGTTCGACAAGCACTACATTTGCCAGAAGATTGCACTTTCAATTCAACAGTTGAGGATCCAGCTCTTCAATAAATGATGGCAAATCAGGGCTATGAAAAGTCTTTGGAAAAGCTGGGACAATTGAAGAGACCCCATATCAGGAGGGAGTGGAGTTTTTTCTTTGACTGTATTACAAAAGCTTTCGCCAATAAGTGCTCAAACTTTGATGCTATACCCATAATGAGTCAGCAAATCGGAAGAAGGTAGCAGTTGAAAAAGATATTTCTCAGAAGGAAACTGAAGCTGAGAATTCTGGTATTTTAAAGGGGAAAAGAACTTCAAGTTCTAATGCTACTCAAGAAACTCCTCCACCATCCAGGAGATCTAAGAAAATGAGAGCAGGAAGGCATATGGGAAAACCTCTATCTGAGGATGCTCAAGAAGCTGAGGAAGGGGATCAGGAATCTCTAATCTCATCAAGACCAATAGTGATTGAAGCCTTGCCATCTCCACCTCAATCTAAAAACACAGTTCCAGACACAGTGATCACACCTCTTGTCTCTCCTATCAAAGAAAGTATTCCAGTTGAAGATTTAGGATTAAGTCCTGAAATTGACCTTCATAGGATGATCATTCCATATGTCCTGTTTCTGGAAGCTCCACAAGGACAAGTGACAACTCCACATGTTTCCCCACTACATGCTGAAGTTCCAAATACTCCCATTCTGGATGTGGGAACAAATGAAGTTGTACCAGAATCTCCAACAGCCACACACACACTTGTGTTATCAGAAGATGAAGAGTTTCTTGCAAGTTCTGGAGAGTCAGCTCCAGTTAACACACCATCTCAAGTTCTTGGAAAGGAGATATTGTTTAAAAAGTTTGTTGAACAAGATGCTCCTGTTCCATGGGAAGAAACTCATAGAGGAGTTGAATGGACCAAGAAGTGGAATGAATATGATTTTGTTCCAAGCTCCAAAGTTCTATTGGAACATATTGCTAAAGCTGATGAGTTGATGACAAACTCTGACTTTAAAGCTCAACTTAAAGTCACAGCTCTCAGTACTAAAAGCCTTCAAGTTCAACACTCCATTACTCATGCTAAGGTTGATAAGCTACGAGAAAATACTGATAAGCTGGACCTGATGATTAAGCTGGTTAAGAACAGGTTTATCAGACCTATTCATGAGAAGGTAGAGGCTATTGAGAAGGTTCAAGAAAAGCAACAGGCCCAACTGACTGAGGTCCTGCAGAATCAAGCCTCTCAACAAACTCAACTGAATGAAATTCAATCTTCAGTAGAACTTCTTCTATCTCTACTCCTACCAGATGATGACAAAAAGGGGGAGAAGCGAATGAAGCCCAAATGCTCAACTAATCAAGTACTGAAGAAGAAGGATGATAAGGAAGATGACCAGGGAAACCGAAGAAAGGGTCAAGGTCAAGGGCAAAGCAGCAATGTTTCTTCAAGGAAACTAATTTCTGACTCAAGCAAATCTTCTACATGGAAGAAGACAAGTTTTGAAGCTGTAGATGCTCAAGTTCTGAAAGCGAGTTCTAATGATCAAAGTATGATATCAAGTTCTGATCTTCTCATTCAAGGTGATAGTCAAGACTCTCATAAGTTTTTACATACTCTGAAGCTCAAGGGAAGGGAGACTACGTCTATTATAAAGATCCCAAGATTCAGACACTTGATGAGGAAATTGCTAGAAGATTTTCTCAAGCATAATCCTGGAATGGATTTAGAGACTATCAAGGAGGAAGAATCTAGATTTACAGCTGAGAAGACAAATCTTAAGTCTAAAGCTTCTGATGCAAAGAAACCTCCAAGGCCTAAGGCAAAATACATTGTGATCAAGGAAAGCTCTGAGGCTTCAAATCCCAAGACAAGATCACAAGTTGATCCCAAGGATAAAGGGAAAGGAAAGATTGATGAACCAAAAAAGCCACAGGAGATGAAGATTCCTCAAATCCTGATGAAAACAGTGTGCAAAATGGTTCAAGTTTTTGATGATACAGCTGCTGAAGATGAAACTATTGAAACTCTGAAAAGAAGGAAGATAACTGAAGAATCCAAGACAACCTCTGACACAGCTCAAGTTGTTCAGAGTGAAGAATAACAAGCTACAGAAGAAACAGCAAATTCTGATCAAGTCATCAAGACATCAACCTCTGACAGTGCTCAAGTTAATTTGAACAAATTGTCAGTTACTGATAAGAGAAAACTCCTATGGAAGAATGTTAATCCATCAGATCCTAAGAAAAGCCAGCTGCTATCTGATTTCATGACTGTTGGATTAAAAGACAGAGAAACAATAGACAGAGCTGGACTAGGTTCTAAAGAAGCCAAGATCAAGATAGGAGTTGAAGTACTTACAAGAGATCCATTCTTATTGATTGACAAACCTCTTAAAAAAGTTACACAGAAACACCTTGATAAGGTTATATCTGTTCAAGTGGTACTGGATGCTCATGATAAAAGTAATGTCAAAGAAAAGCTGATTCTGTTTCTTGAAGATGGAAGAACATACAAAATGTCAGAATCAGATGTGCTAAACAAATCTCTGAAAGAGCTTCAATTCTTTCATTATCTTTTGGAGATAAAGTCTGAGATTACTTGGAGATGGTCAAATTTCATCATGAAGACCATAAGGGATAAAGCAAGAATTTCTAGATCAAGGGTTACAGAATTCATTCCAAACATTGTTGAAGATGATGGCAGTGAAATTCCAATATAGAAGGATTCTGCTAAACTTGTGGTTATTTTGAAAGAGAAAGGTTTGTGCTATAATGAAGATTCATCCCATCCAAGAGTCATCAGACTTGGTTATGGTTTAGAAAGAAATCATATTTCAACACTAAGGACTCCAATCTACCAGATTGGAAGTCCAGATGAAGAATTGTAGCATATCAAAGCTACACTAGCTCAAGTCCTGAGGAATGCAGAAGAGAAGCTGATATCAAACTTTGTCAAGAATAAATTTGGATTCAGATTGACTCAGTAAAATTGGTAAAAGCTACAAGGATTGTAAGTTGTAGTTAGTTGTCTAATTAAACTCTTATAGCATTTATACTTAAATGTTTTTGACATCATCAAATCTATTAATTTGTATATGTTCAAATTTACAAGTTGGGGGAGATTGTTAGATATATTTGAGATGTCATGTCTAATCTATTGTGTTTAGTTTCAAACTTAATATCGGGACTTATACTTCAGATAAGGAAAGCAGCTGATTTACAGGAAAGGATCGTGACTAAAACAATAGAAGATATGCATGAAAAGTTAGAATACTAGAAGACTTGTAGAAGATAATATCTGATTGATATATTTACGAGACATAATTATATTCCATATCAATTAGAAGATATCTTATAACTGTGTACTATATAAACACAGCTTAGGGTTTACACTCTATGTGTTATCATTCACGAGAAATATTATACATTATAACCTAGCAGCTCTTAGTGATATTGTTCATCACTGAGAGAGAACAACTGTTATATTGTAATAGAGTTTATTTTATTGAATATACTAGATTACCGTTACATACTTATGTTGATAAATCAATTTGATTGTATAAACACTATATTCAACCCCTTTCTATAGTGTTGTGTGACCTAACAGTATAAGATATAAATCAGATTCATTCCCACAGAGACTGGTTTAGGCTAACTTTGTAATTTATGCACTTATGCAAGATATGGCTATTATTCAATGCTAAGATGATTACCAGATTGAGATTGTTTTATGACTAAGATTTAAACTAACAATTATAACTAAGAGAATTAAAATGGTTGAATTAATATATATGACAACATGAGATTCTAACTTCATTAAGTACTTCATTCAACAGTCTTTTCGTTCTTAACCTTAGCATGTAATGGTGATGACACTAATCATATAACACAAAACTGATAACCACCAACTTTCGTTGTATGAATACCATACTACCAGACATCCACAAAATAGATAGAAGCTGAATAGACACTAATTATATTGATACCCTATATGTCTATAGAATTTGACAACATAACGGTTTAATGCACAAGTTATCTATCATGATTACATAGGGCAAGTAAAATGGTTAAAATTACCTATGAAACATGCATAACAAATACACATGAACCTATGATGGCATGGCAAGTTCTAAACCCTTAAATTCACTTTTGCTTCATTAAGAATTAACATGCTATCTTATAAGTTCGCGACATTCATAAGACGAATAAGCACAACCAATACTAGGTTATTATACAATCACCACACACTAAGGCATCGAAACAAATCAACTAAAGAAATCCATAAATAAATTCGCTAGAACCCCACGATAATGATTAGCCCATAATTGGACTCATCATCAACGTGGGTTCCGATGAAAGCATGGTAAAATAAATGTAGTCTTTATAAACGAATAATAAACAAAGTATAACACAAGAGTATAAGTTCAAGAATAAAAAAACTAGCATCCAACGTTATAAATTAAACAAAGAATCACAAGTTAAAACTATGTCTTCTTCGCCTTGGTTGAATTGTGCTAAAACGACCTTCTTTACTCCTTCTCCTTGCTCTCTGATATGTCTCTTTCGAACAACAAACTTAATTATGTATATATAGCAGCCCTATGCATAGTAGAAGTCCTTTGGATCAAAAGCCCATTAGAATCAGGATTCTTTGAATTTGACCTGGCGCGGCCGCGCACATAACCAGCGCGGGCGCGCTAAGTTTCTGGACTTTGGGCGCGGCCGCACGCTATCACAGCGCGGGCGCGCGGACTCCCTGGATCAACTTCTGATTTCCTAATTTTCTTGCTGAATTGAGCCGACTTTTCAAGAGCTTTTATTCCAACACAACCTTAACACCAAATTAGCACAAAAATAATCCTAATTCACCTAATTACCTAGATAATTCCTGAAAATGCAAAAACACTAGAAAACACATTAAAATACCATTAACTTGAGTACAATTACACCAATTCAAAGCTTTACGTAGCGTAATAAAGTGTCATAAATGCCACTCAACATACCCCCAAACTTGAATCGATGCTTGTCCTCAAGCATAAACAGACTCAAAGAACAAGAAATAAAAATGCATGAATGCAACTAAATGAATGCAACGATTCCTAATAGAATAACTAAACCAATCAACAAGCAACATCTCAACAAATGCAGTTACTCGCATAAAGATCAATCAAATCTCACAAATTAATCTATAAACCAGAGACGTGCGTGCATGCAACTGCTTACAGATATACTATCGCCACTAGATCAACAATCTTCACTCACCACTGATTAAGGCAATCACAAGGTTATAAATAGAATAAAAGCTAAACTCAAAATAACTTTAACACTTCAATTCTTATATCAGAGTTTTACATGGATTCACGCTTTTATTCCCAACAAAATAACAAAACTATGCTTATTTGACTGTGCAATGAGTGAGGTCCATAAAAGACTTATACAATAGTACCAATATAACGAGCGTTAGGTTAGCGGATCCCAGACTATTAAAAGCCTTAGGTCACTAGGCACAAAGTCCCCTAAGAACTTAATAACTCGAGTACTAAAGAGCCCACTCATGATCAGTTATACATAACACATACTTTTTTTCTTTTTTTTTTCCTTTATTTTTTCAACAATTTCTAAATGAGTGTGTTTCGCTCCATCTCATTCAACCCTAGACTACTCATAAAAATATGAGCTGGCTACTAGCCATTTGACACCTAGCCATAACAACTAGCAATGAAATCCAATTTTCTCCTATTTTTAAATATTCATGTCTTTTATTACTAAGAGAATATCCTAAATTCTAAATATAAACAAGCGATTAAACCTCGATAAACAAACAAACCATGACCATGATCTAGCACTTTAGCAACCTATAAGACTTAGTGAAATACAGTTGCCTCTAGCATGAAAATCAATTCAACAAGATTTAACATCACTAATTACGACATCACTGCACTAGCATCAATATCACAAGTCAACCGGAAAAATCATCTACAGGATCATATTATTATGCAAATGCATGAAACTACATGAACAAACTAACATAAACACTACCAATATAAATAAATAAAAACTACTATATGGTAAAATATGCAACTAGATGAACTAAACTATCATGAATATGCAAACTATATGCGACTCATACAAACATATTCCTTCAACTACTACCCCTAAACTTAAAATATTCATTGTCCTCATTAAAGGTAATAGTAAGGAATAAGGCATACCTACTCTGAATCAGGATCATCGCCCTCAATGGGTGGAGTGTCAGGTGTGTCTAGAGGTGGATACATGGAATCCTCACCAAATACTGGCCACTGGATGTCAACACCGGTGGCTCTGAATGTAGTCCCAAGTGCCTGGGTGAGATCACGTGCAAACCAACTATGGATGTTGTGCATCGCATCCATCCTTCAAGCTAGATGCCGATACTGCGTCGAACTCAAACTAGCTCCAACCTCAGCTCCTGCCTCCAACCTCCTCCTGCTGCGAAGGGCCAGCCTCCTCTCCCAACTGAGCTCTCCATACTGCCTTCCTTTCTTGTTGCGTCCCTACATAAAAAGTCTGATCCGCTGGTCTACCACCTTGCAGATGATCATATGAATAACCAAGCCCCTTAGGATCGGGCTTGCCACCATAAGACTGAGTCATGTTCGACAGTGTAGAACTATCGATATGAGCACTAGGAAGCTGTAGTTGCTCATCTGCGGGCCAATGAACACCAACTGCCATGCATAACTTCGTCATAACGGACGCATAGGGTATAGAACCCGTAATACCTCCTCTCAAGAACCTTAAAATCCCCTGATATATAACCATCCCCAAATCAATATAATCATCCTGAAGAATACCCCAAAACAGACGAGCATGCTCCACAATAATCTAATGCACATGTGGTGATGGCATGATGTTAGCACAAATAAATGAGTTCCAAGCCCGTGCAAACCTGTTCATGCACGGCGCAGGGAATGTGGAGTAATCAGTTGTTCCCCTCTTGAACTTCCAGTGACTCTCGGGCACACTAAGAGTAGCAACGATCAGATCCAAGTTAAAGTCCTCTGAAGTCTTATCATTCCAAGTGCCCTGATCAGGCTTCCTCACAGGTTGCTCAATCACCCTCCTTATCGCATCAACACTATACTCCACAGTCATCCCCCTGACCACCGTGAAGCCATTCTTCTCTGCCTTGGCATTAACATAAAACTCTCGCACAACACTCATGGGCACAACAGCGGGAGCCTCGCAAAAAGGAACCCATCCTATCTCCAGAATCATCTCCAACAACTTACCATCCTTCCCTGATGGTAGAAAACCTCGCTCCTTCGTAACAGGCTTCGAGAGCAGCCTCGTGTACTCCTCTTCAGCCTCAGGAGTAGAAAACCTTTACCTCACACCACCCGCAGATGAAGAATTGGTGGTGCTGTTACTTACTTGAGTTCTTTGTCTCTTAGGTGCCATTGGGATTGAGTAGGAGAGAATAAAAGCTAAGTGTTTGAGGGATTTTTGTGTTTGATAATTTGTGATGTTGTGGAGAAGTTTGTGTATAAGTGTGTGTATATATAGGTGGTGAGAAAAGAATTAGATATAAAATAGAAGTGGGAATTGATTATGGGAATTATGGGAATAATGGGTTTGATTTCGAGAGGGAAATTTGGGATGTGGAAAAGTAAAATTCGGTTTGAAATTGATTTTGTAGCAAAAATCCCGTTTTTCCTATTCAAAACTGTTGTTTTTATTTTTCTAAGTCAGGACCCCGATGCGGGCGCGCACTAGACCAGCGCGGGCGCCTCACCTTCTGCCAAATCGGCGCGGCCGCACGCTATATTAGCACGGACGCGCTTACCTTCTGGAAAAACAGCGTGGGCGCGCTTGGCTACTGAAGTTGGCCCTGAATTTTTTTCTTTTTCTAATTTTTTTTGTGTTTTTCTTCTTTCTTCTTGTTTCCTCTACCTACTAATGTACAACAAACTTGGGTTGCCTCCCAAGAAGCGCTTGTTTTATGTCGTTAGCTCGACGTAGAAACTTGAGATCAAATGGACAACAAAACGACATGAACCACATCACGGTTTGCCGTGTCACCATAGTAATGCTTCAACCTCTGACCATTTACCTTGAATACTTGGCCCGGATCATTCTCAAAAATTTCCACCGCTCCATGTGGAAACACAGTTTTGATTATGAAGGGCCCTGACCACCTTGACTTCAACTTTCCTGGAAAAAGTCGGAGACGAGAGTTAAACAAAAGAATTTGTTGTCCCGACACAAATGATTTAAGCACAGACCCCTATCGTGCCACCTCTTGACTTTCTCCTTATACATTTTATTGTTCTCATAAGCTTGAAGTCGAAACTCGTCAAGTTCATTCAATTGAAGCATCCTCTTCCTTTCAGCTACATCCAGGTCTAGATTCAATTTCTTCAAAGCCCAATACGCATTATTCTCGATTTCTACCGGCAAATGACACCCCTTACTATAAACCAACTAAAATGGCAACATTCCCAATGGAGTTTTGTATGATGTTCTATAAGCCCACACAGCTTCATCAAGCTTCAAAGACCAATCTATCCTCGATGGACACACAACTTTCTCCAAAATGCGCTTGATCTCTTTGTTAGATACCTCAGCTTGACCATTTGTCTGAGGATGATAAGCCGTAGCAATGCGATAATTCACATTATACCTTTGCATCATAACGTTGAACTTGCGGTTGCAAAAATGCGACCTCTTATCACTGATTATGACTCTTGGAGTTCCAAACCTTGTAAATATCTGCTTGTGAAGAAAATTAAGCACCACCTTCGTATCGTTCATTGGAAACTCCTCAACTTCAACCCATTTCGACACATAATGAACCGCCAACAAGATGTACTGATTGTTACAAGATGAGATAAATGGCCCCATGAAGTCAATTCCCCAAACATCGAAGACTTCAACCTCGAGAAGCATATTAAGAGGCATCTCATCCCTCTTAGACATATTACCCACACGTTGACATCGATCACATTTCAAAACCAACTGATGAGCATCTTTAAACAAAGTCGGCCAAAAGAAACCTGCTTGAAGAATACGGGCTGCTGTCTTTTCTCCACCATAGTGTCCTCCATAAGCCATTGAGTGGCAATCTCGCAAGACCCGCCCCCCCCCCCCCGTTTTGTTGTAAGGAATACATCTCCTGATGATTTGGTCAGCTCCTTGACAAAAAAGAAATGGCTCATCCCACATATACCACTTCACTTCATTCAGAAACTTCTTCCTTTGAGCGTATGATAAGTCGGAAGGTATGACATTACTCACAAGGTAGTTCACAATGTCTGCGAACCACGGTTCTTCCTCTTGCACTCCAAACAACTGCTCATCGGGAAAAGACTCATTTATTAATGTCTTATCCAGTGAAGTAGTATTAGGGTTTTCTAATCGAGATAGATGGTTAGTGACTTGATTTTCATTCCCTTTCTGTCCCTGATCTCTAATTCAAATTCGTGAAGCAAAAGAACCCATCTAATCAATCTCGTCTTCGAGTCCTTCTTTGAGACAAGATATCGAATCGCAGCATGATCAGTGAAAACTGTCACTTTAGTCCCGAGTAGATAAGATCGAAATTTCCCAAAACCATAGACAATAGCCAAAAGTTCTTTCTCTGTAGTAGTGTAATTCAGTTGAGCACCATTCAAGGTCTTACTAGCGTAGTAGACCACATGAAATATGTTGTTCTTTCTCTGCCCAAGAACTGCTCTAACTGTATAGTCACTTGTATCGCACATCATATCAAAAGGTTCATTCTAGTCAGGTGCAGATATAACAGGTGTTGTGATTAAACTCTTCTTTAATTTCTCCAAAGTGGCAATACACTCTTCATCGAACTTGAAAGGGACATCTTTCTCTAGCAAACTGCACAATGGCTTCGAAATCTTAGAGAAGTCCTTGATGAAACACCTATAGAAACCCGCATGACCAAGGAAACTACGAATTCCCTTAACAGAGTTAGGTGGAAGAAGATTTTCAATGACCCCCACCTTGGCTTTTTCCACCTCAAAACCCTTACTAGAAACCTTGTGCCCAAGTATAATGCCATGTCACACCATAAAGTGACATTTCTCCCAATTGAGAACCAAGTTGGTCTCAACACACCTCTTGAGAACATGTCCAAGATTCTGCAAGCATTCATCAAAAGAATCGCCAAATACAGAGAAGTCATCCATGAACACCTCCACATTCTGGCCAATCATATCAGAAAAGATGGCCATCATACATCTCTGAAATGTAGCTGGTGCACCACACAGACCAAAAGAAACTCATCTGAAGGCGAAAGTAACAAATGGAGAAGTGAAGGTAGTCTTCTCCTGATCTTCTGGAGCGATACAAATCTGATTGTAACATGAATAGCCATCCAGAAGACAGTAGTACTCATGACTAGCCAATCGGTCAAGTATCTGGTCAATGAAAGGTTGAGGGAAGTGATCATTCCTTGTGATTGTTCGAGTAGGGATGAGCTTATTCTTCTCATTAGCAACTCCCGTGATACTTCTTTTCTTCGGTATGCACTGAACTAGACTCACCCAAGAACTGTCAGAAATGGGATAAATAATCCCTGCATCCAGCCACTTAAGAATTTCCTTTTTCACTACTTCCTTCATGATTGGATTAAGTCTTCTTTTCTGCTCAACCGAAGGCTTTCTACCTTCCTCTAGCAGAATTTCATACATATAATAAGAAGGGTTGATTCCCTTAATATCTGCTATGGTCCATCCAATTGCCGATTTCAACTCTCTTAGAATCCTCAAAAGCTTCTCCTCATCGCTACCTGAAAGGTTAAATGAAATAATAACAGGCAAAGTAGATGCATCACCTAAAAATGCATACCTCAAATGTTCAGGTGATGGCTTAAGCTCAAGAGTGGGAGCTTCCTCAGTAGATGGCTTGAGGCGTTTAGGAGCTTTGTTTAATTCCTCCATTCCAAGAGATTCAAAAGGCATATCAATCTTCCTCTTCCAGGGAGAAGCATTCAAATATTGCAATTGTTCTTCACCTTCGTCATCTTCACTGTCTGAATTCCCCAACAAGGCCTTCTCTAAGGCATCAGTCCTTAACAATTGATCAAGTTCTAAAGTAACCACATAATCGACCATCTCCAATTTTAAGCACTCCTCATTTCTTGTAGGAAATTTCATAGCATTGAACACATTAAAAGTTACATCATGATCCAGCACTCGCACTGTAAGCTCAGCCTTCTGCACATCTATCAAGGTTCGTCCAGTCGCCAAGAAAGGTCTTCCCAAAATTAAGGGAATCTTCTTATCCTCCTCGAAATTAAGAATTACGAAATCAGCAGGGAAGATGAGTTTATCAACCTTGACCAAGACATCCTCTACAATACCTCACAGATATGTAATAGAATGGTCGGCCAACTATAAAGTCATATAAGTCGATTTTGGATCAGGACAATACAACTTCTTGAAGATTGACAAAGTCATCAGATTGATGCTAGCTCCCAAGTCACATAAGCATATGTCAAAGGACACTTTTCCACTAATGCATGGAATAGTGAAGCTTCCTGGATCTTTAAGCTTCGGAGGCAACTTTTGTTACAGCACAACACTGTATTCCTCCGTGAGAGCGATAATCTCTAAATCATATAGCTTCACTTTCCGAGAGAGTATACCCTTCATAAACTTTGCATAACTATGCATATGCTCAAGAGCCTCAGCGAAAGGTATGTTGATATGAAGTTTCTTGAACACCTCCAGAAACTTCTCAAATTGCTTATCCAACTTTTTCTTCTGCAGCCGCTTAGGAAAAGGAGGTGGAGGATACATCTGTTTCTCCCCTGTACTACCTTCAGGAGGAGTGTGCTCAACAGTAGTCTTCCTTGGTTCCACTTCTACTTCCTGCTGCTCTACTTTTTCTTCAGCCCCAGCTTATTCATTTGAAACTTGAGTTTTTTCGCGATTCGCAACCTTTCCAGACCTCAAAGTGATTACCTTTACATACTCCTTAGCTTCCCTCTTTCGTGGCACTTTAATGTCACTAGGTAATGTACCAGGTTGACGATTTAGCAAGACATTAATAATTTGTCCAATTTGATTTTCCAAGGTCTTGATAGAAACAGCTTGACTCTTGCACATAAGCTTCAACCACTCTAATTCAGATTTTTCATTAGCTTATTGCAGCTGAGGTTGCTTTCTTGGTGTATATTGCGGTTTATGAAAACCAGGGGGTTTTACTACATGGCTGAGTACGGCTGATAAGGTTGTTGAACCGCATTCTGAGCGTTGCTCCAGCTGAAATTAGGATGATTGCGGTTATTGGAATGATAGGTGGCTGGAACAGGTTGCTGCGATAGCAGAAAATTGCTCATGAACTGAGTTGATTCACTAGAAATAGCACACTGATCAACCTCATGGGCACCAGCACAAAGCTCACAGACACTATTGATTTGATTAACTCAATAATTGGCCAAAGTGTCCACCTTCATCGTTAAAGCCTTAAGTTGGGCAGCTATAGCAGTTGCTGCATCCAACTCCATAATTCCTGCTACTTTTCCCTGAGTCAGTCTCTGATAAGGATTCTTGTATTCATTATCAGCCATCAGTTCAATTAATTCATAAGCTTCATTGTAGGTCTTAGCCCACAAGGCTCCTCCTGATGCTGCATCGAGCATGGGTCTAGAAGTAACACCCAATCCATTATAAAAACAGTTTATAATCATCCAATCAGGCATGCTATGGTGTGGGTAATTTCTTAGCATCTCCTTCTATCGATCCCAAGCCTCACACTGAGATTCACCAGTTTGCTGAGAAAACTGAGTAAGAGCATTCTTGATTGCAGCAGTCTTCGCCATAGGGAAGAATTTATTGAGAAACTTTTGAGCCAGATCCTCCCATGTGGTGATAGACCATGGTGGTAGAGAATGTAACCAACACTTTGATTTATCTCTCAGAGAGAATGGGAAAAGTCGAAGCTTAATAGCATCTTCAGTCACACCATTGAACTTTAAAGTGTCGCAGATCTCGATGAAATCCCTAATGTGCATGTTGCGGTCTTCAATAGGAGAACCCCCAAACTGAACTGAGTTTTGTATCATCTGAATCGTGCTTGACTTGATATCAAAAGCATTAGCCGAAATGGCTGGTCTGATGATGCTTGACTGAATATCATTGATCTTAGGCTGAGAATAGTCCATCAAAGCCTTAGGAATTTATGTTTGATCTCCCATCAGTATTAAAGCTGGTTCCTCGATTTTCTTTTCTTTTTCTACCTTCTCTTCGTCCTCAAAAACTTCCCTTCAAACCACTACAACTTCTTCCTCGGATTTATCCAGAGTTCTCTTACGAGACCGCGAACGCGTAAGCATACACGCTCGCTAGAGTACCTGAAATAAGACAAGGAAACAGATAAGTAACAATGTCCGAGTCAATGAACTTTAAAGACCACTAATGACAACACATAAACTAAAAATTAACACCGAGTCCCCGACAGAGGTGCCAAAAACTTGTTAGTCGCTAAATGTTAGGACGTTAACACGCGCTAATAATACACGCAAGTATACGCGTTCGCAAGTAGTATAAGATATAAATCATATTCGTTCCCACAGAGACTGCTTTAGGTTAAGTTCAATTTATGCACCTATGCAATAATGTATAGTTATCGCTCAATGCTAAGACAATTGGGTTTGGATTAAACTAAGAGATTATACTAAATAGCATTAGCTAAGAGAATTGAGGTTGAATTACTTATATGAGACAAACATGGAATTGTAACTTCATTAAATACTTCATTTAATAGCCTTTTCATTCTTAACCTTAGTATGTGATGATGATGACACTAATTAGATAACATGAAACTAGTAAACGCCAACTTTCGTTGTACGAATATCCTACTACCAAGCATCCACAAAAGAGATAGAAGTTGAATAGACACCAATTATGCTTAGTCCTTATATGTCTATAAGAATTGAAAACATAACGGTTTAATGCGCAAGTTATCTCTCTTGATTACATAGGGCAACGAATCATGCATAACAAATACATGAACCTATGCTAGCATGGCAAGTTCTAAACCTCTATATTCACTGTCGCTTCAATAGAGATTAACACGCTATCTTATATGTTAGCTATGCTCATAAGACGAATAAGCACAACCAATACTAGGATATCATACAATCAGCACACACCAAGATATCGAAACACTTTAACTAAAGAAATCCATAAATAAATCCGTTAGAACCCCACGATAACGATTAATTCATAATCTAACTCATCATCATCATGGGTTCCAATGAAAGCATGATAATTAACAATATAAGAGTACTAGGGTTCAAAGACAAATCAAAAACAAGCATCCAAGTATCAACTATATTAAAGAAAATAAAAAGATTCTTCTTCGTAGCCTTCTCGTGCTCTATAGGTCTTCTTATTGCTCTCTCAGGCCTCCTTGTTGTTAAAAACATCTTTTTATTGGTACATATAGGCTCCAGAATGACCAGGACTTTCAAAATCTTCAATTTCGACTAAAATCAGGATTCTGGGGTAGAAACCAGGCGCGGGCGCGCTGTTTTCGGGCACGACCGGACTGAAATAGTGATTTCAGCAGCGCGGCCGCGCTGACCTTCTGGAATTCTTCTAACAATTCTTCTTTTAGCCATATCTTGAGTTCTGCTCATCAGAATTAGGCGATTCAACTGCCCACATGAAGCTAACGAGATTCTCTATAACTTTAGAATGTCCTAGGCTTCCAATTATGATCTCTTTTCGGCATATTTTCTTGAAAAGCTCCTTTCTTCATTTAACTGATGCCTAAAATGCAATAACGCAAAAACATATTAAAAAAACCAACAACTTGAGTCCAAAACACCAACTTAAGTATACGCGCTAAAATTCACGTGCTAAAATTCACGTAAGTATACGCGTTTGCAAGTAGTATAAGATATAAATTAGATTCGTTCCCACAGAGACTGGTTTAGGTTAACTTTATAATTTATGCACTTATGCAACAATGATATGACTATTATTCAATGCTAAGACGATTAACAGATTGAGATTGTTTTATAACTAAGATTTAAACTAACAAATATAACTAAGAGAATAAGAATGGTTGATTTAATATATATGACAACATGGGATTCTAACTTCATTAAAGGCTTCATTCAAAAGTCTTTTCTTTCTTAACCTTAGCATGTAATGGTGATGACACTAATCAGATAACACAAAACTGATAACTGCCAACTTTCGTTGTATGAATACCATATTACCAGACCTCCATAAAATAGATAGAAGCTGAATAGACACCAATTATATTGAGACCCTATATGTCTATAGAATTTGACAAAATAACGGTTTAATGCACAAGTTATCTATAGAGATTATATAGGGCAAGTAAGATGGTTAAAATTACCTACGAATCATGCATAACAAATACACATGAACCTATTCTAGCATGACAAGTTATAAACCCTTAAATTCACTTTCGCTCCATTAAGAATTAACAAGCTATCTTATAAGTTCACGACGCTCATAAGACGAATAAGCACAACCAATACTAGGTTATCAAACAATCACCACACACTAAGGCATCGAAACAAATCAACTAAAGAAATTCATAAATAAATCCACTAGAACCCCACGATAACGATTAGCCCATAATCGGACTCATCATCAATGTGGGTTCTGATGAAAGTATGGTATAATAAACTTAGTCTTTATAAACGAATAATAAATAAAGTATAACACAAGAGTATAAGTTCAAGAATAAGAAAGCTAGCATCCAACGTTATGACTTAAAAAAAGAATCACAAGTTAAAACTAGGTCTTCCTCGCCTTGGTTGAATTGTGCTAAAACAGCCTTCTTTACTCCTTCTCCTTGCTCTCTGATATGTCTCTTTTGAAAAATAAACTTAATTATGTATATATAGCAGCCCCATGCAGAGTAGAAATCTTTTGGATTCGACCTGGCGCGGCCGCGTGCTTGACCAGCGCGGGCGCGCTGAGTTTATGGACTTTGGGCGCGGCCGTGCGCTATTACAACGCGGGCGCGCTGACTTCCTGGATCAACGTCGGATTTCTTCATTTTCTTGCTGAATTGAGCCGGCTTTCCAAGAGCTTTTATTCCAACACCACCTTAACATGAAATTAGCTACAAAATAATGCTAATTCACCTCATTACCTAGATATTTCCAGAAAATGCAAAAACACTAGAAAACACATTAAAATACCAACAACTTGAGTACAATTACACCAATTCAAAGCTTTACGGAGCGTAATAAAGTGTCATAAATGCCACTCAACATGTATTTAGACCAAAATACCTTGAACAAGTAACAAAGTTTAAATTAATTTGAAGATAGCTTACGCAAAGTTTATTGAATTTTATTCAATTCAGTGGTGATCTAGTTACGAGAATCCATGTTGAACATCCCAGAAACATAAGAAAAAAGAAGTTGCAAATTTTCACTAAAAAATCTTATTTATTTAGAAGATTGAAAAAACCTACCTATTCGGTTTAGAAGATTGAAAGAAATCTATTTAATTTAGAAGTTTGAAAAAAAGTACTTAGTTCAGAATACTGGGAGAAACCTATTCGGTATAAAAGATTGGAAAAGATTGAAGAATCTTATACTAATTATAAGATTGAAAAATCATATTCCACTTAGAAGATTGTAGAATCTTATTCAACCAAGAAGACTGAAGAATCCAAATTGATTTAGAAGATTTGAAAATCTTATTCAGTTTAGAAGACTTAACCAGGGGCAAATCCGAGGACGATCATGAGGAGTACATTCTAAGATGAAGGCATTATTATCAAGCATCTTTAAGATGATCCCTCAAGGTAACACTTAACTATTTTTGTCGTGCTTTCCATTATTTGGTTATAATACTTGTGAGATCGCAATAAATTAATAGGACGTGCCTTGATGAAGATATCCTAGGCCCAGGCGACTTCCAATAAATTCCAAGAGAATTTGATGTTTGGAAACGTTTGTTCATCTCAAACGTGTCCTCCAAGAAACATTTAAAGTTCCATGTTATTTGATTTCTTTTAGATGGGGATTCTTATCTGGGAAATATCTCAAGAGTTACCAAGCGCTGCATCATAATCTATTAATGCACGCCCTCTGCATATGAGATATTTAGTGGAGAATTTCCCTATCAAGGCGCGCCCTCAGAAGAAAAATTATATTAAATTATTCAATGAATATGTCCTGATGGTCAGATGAGTTATAGTTATTACTTAAATTATGGTTCCACTGGAACCAATTACTCGTCTTTCAAGATATACCCTTTCCTCAAGGTGCGCCCTCTAAAAAATATTGATGGTGAGGTGAACTTTATTAACTACAAGGAGAATTTTAATACTGGAACTTCATAAAAAAAGAAGCTATCCGAGTAGAGGTACGATAAATCCTAGGATGCGCCCCTTGACTGTCAAGGTGAGGCCCCGTGACATAAAGAGCTCCTCCATCTAAGGATGTAATATTTTATCCTCCGCAGTTATAAGTGACCTCTCCAAGGACATCTCTCTCAAGGCGAGACTCCATTAAGATACCGATATCATCTTCTTCAAAATTGCAGACATGATTTAATGAAGTACTATGATCTTTATAGTATGTCGAGAGTTTAGAATCAACGAACGTGCCCTCATATCTTCAATAATCTGAGTGACTTTTCAGGGCGCTCCCTGAGCATATCAGTCTCATATGTCAAAGACTTTTCTTTGATATGATTACCAAGGTCATCTGGTTTTTTTAGCAAGAAGAAATTATAGGAGTTGCTTTAGAAAAATATGAGAAAGATAAGGCTATCAAGTACTTCCAACAGGATGCAAGCTCGGGGGTTTGGAAACTTCTTATTAATTCCGGGGTGTTACATATTGTCACATGCATAAGATATATGGCATTTCCTAAAAATCATGGAAATGCCCAAGTTCAGGGAAACACTCAAGAAAATTTCTCTGAGAGTGAGATGCCATTTATTGGATACCACTTCATGAGATGCCTCGTTAAAAGATGCTTATACATAAGATAGTTTATGCATTCCTTGAGTTTTGTTGAAGATAGAAGCCTTCTAAAAATATTCATCTTGGATTTGGTTTTATTACAAAAAGGTTTTATAGAAGACCCTTGACGAGGTAGACGCTCCTCTAATAGATGACGCGCCCTCCAAGTATAATTTCCCTTGTCGAGGTAGACGCTCCTCTTACATAGGATGCGCCCTCCAAGAATGATTTTCATTGTCAAAGTAGATACTCGTCATGTAGAGGAAGCTACCTCCAAGGATGATACCCTTGTTAAGGTGGATGCTCCTCTTACAGACGACGCACCCTCCAAGGATGATTTCCCTTGTTGAGATGGATGTTTCTCTTACAGAGGACGCACTCTCCAAGGATAAATACCCATGTCAAGGTGTACGCTCCTCTTATAGAGGATGCCCCTTCCAAGGATGATTCTCCTTGTCGAGGTAGACACACTTCTTACAGAAGACGCGCTCTGGAAGGAGGAAAATCTTGTCGAGGTGGACACGTCTCTTACAGAGGAAGCTTTATCCAAGGATGAATACCTTTGTTGAGGTAGACGCGACACATGTAAAGGCTGCACCTGCGAAGAATGAAAACCTTGTCGAGGTTGACGCTGCTCTTACATAGGACGTGCCCTCTAAGAATGTTTCTTTTATCGAGGAAGACGCTTCTCTTATAGAAGATGCGCCCTCCAAGGATGAATTCTATTGTCAAGATGGATGCTCCTCTTATAGAGGATGCACCCTCGTAGGATGAATACCATTTTAAAGGTTGTTAGGACGAAAACACACGCTAATATTCACGCAAGTTTACGCGATCGTAAGTAATATAGAATTAATTCTAGTTTGTTCCCACAGAGACTGGTTTAGGTTAATTTTAATCAATGTACTTATGCAACAATGTTATGGTTATTATTCAATTGTAAGATGATCACAAACTGAGATTGTTTATAACTACAATTAACTAGAAATTATTTTTACTAACATTAACTAAGAGAATTAAAGGTTGATTACTTATATGAAACAAACATGGGATTCTAACTTCATTACTACTTCATTCAATAGCTTTTTCGTTCTTAACCTTAGCATGCAATGGTGATGACACTAATCAGATAACATGAAACTAGTAAAGGCCAACTTTCATTGTACGAATACCCTACTACCAGACATCCATAAAAGAGATAGAAGCTGAATAGACACCAATTAAATTGAGACCCTATATGTCTATAGAATTTGACAACATAACGATATAATGTGCAAGTTATCTATCATGATTACATAGGGCAATTAAGATGATTAAAATTACCTACGAATCATGCATATCAAATACATAAACCTATGCTAGCATGGAAAGTTCTAAACTTCTATATTCACTTTCGCTTCAAAAGAGATTAACACGCTATCTTATAAGTTCGCGACGCTTATTAGACGAATAAGCACAACCAAAACTATGTTATCATACAATCACCATACACTAAGCTATCAAAACACAACTATTGAAATACATAAGTAAATCCACTAGAACCCTACAATAATGATTAGAATATAACCAAACTCAGCATCACCATGGGTTCCGATGAAAACATGGTATAATAAACTTGAAGGGTTTTTAGCACATAAACGCAGCGAAAAGGTAAATTTAAATCTTAAAAAAAAACCGAAACCCTTCGCAGGATCCACGGTAAAAATAATATTTAATTCATAGTTCAGTATGTTTACCTTAAGAAGCTTTACGTTAATGGAAAGATGGAGGTCTTTAATGGCGATCCAAAAATGATGAACGGAGATCCTTAGCAGCTGCTCCTCAAGTGTGAAGCACTCTACCGGTATCCACCAAGAAAACGATGTAATGAAGGAGGAGGAGATGGAGAGAATTAGGGTTTTGTAAATCTTTTTGGTTTAGGCAAAAATAGGGTTTATAATAGTATATTTATAGGCAAAATTTGCAGCTGAAAATTTTCCCATAAAATATTATTATTATTAACCCTTTATTATTCTCACTAATAATTAAAACACCTTTTAATTATTAATCCTTTTTCTAAACTCTTTAGAAATAATTCTATCACTTGATTTAATTTCCAAAAATTAAATTCTTAATTAATAATATTAAGAACCTTTTCTTAATTAATTTATAATCAATTAAATCTCATTTAATCAATTATTATATTTTCCAATTAATTTTTTATTCCGTAAATAAATAATTATCAGCCATTATTAATTAATTTCTCCACCATTAAATCATTCACTTTTATGGTGTGACCCTATAGGTTCAATATTAAGCCGGTAGTAGAAATAAATAATAATAAAACTATTTTATCATTATTTATATAAATTCTCTAATTCATTAAATATGATTAATTAATTAATCATATTTATTCTACATCGTGAGGGATACTTCTCAGCATATCGCGACTATCCGGATAATACGAATTCACTGCTTAAAATACCAAGAACCTATTCAGTGAGTAGTTAACGTACAATTAATTCCTTCTACCCTGCAATGTCACGATTAAATACAAGGCATGGAACTTGTGTCAGGCCTATCTTATTTAATTACTTGCTTTCACATTCACTATGCTTAGTTCTATTTAATGTAAATTAGAAACTCCTTTCTAATTTCATTCACTCTGGCCAGAGATTCCTGAACTAACATAAGTGGATCAGCATTGAACATTCTCTTCCTACACTGGAAGGGGTAGATCCTTTATTGATCACACACTATCTTCGTGTACAATTTCCTAAACCCAGTAGAGCCCTTATAATTGTCCCTTTAGACTAAGAACTAAACCAAAGCATAGTTCAGCGTACACAAGATGACTATGATGACCTCAAGTCTAAGGATACTTGTACAACTATCACTATGTGAACAACTGCTAACACGTGAGTGAACTCCATCAGTTGTTCAGCTGTGTGAGTCATGTTCAGTGAACTTATTCTATAATAAGCACCTACATACTAGCTATAGTGTCACCACACAAATGTCTATGAGAACAGACATCCTTCATAATGAAGCAAGCATAGTATGTACCGATCTTTGTGGATTATTAATTACCAGTTAGTAATCCTACGATCAGGAACTATTTAAGTTTAGAGTTATCATCTTTTAGGTCTCATTATTATGATCTCATCACAATCCATAAAAAGCTTTACTCTAAACTGTGGTATATCTTATTTAAACATTTAAATAGATAGAGCCCGCAATAAAAACAAAACAAGTCATTTATTAATATCAATGAAATCAAAACAAATTACATAAATGTTATTCCTAAATCCTCATACATGATTAGACTTGGGGCATATCTCTTTCAATCTCCTACTTGTACTAATGGCAATCACTCTGGTATGTAATACCCATCTTGTCTTTATGACGATCAAAGTGCCTATGAGAAAGTGGCTTTATGAGTGGGTCTGCTACGTTGTTATGTGTGTCAACTCTCTCGACGTTGACATCTCCTCTATTTTCAACTCAGATTCACCACCAAAAACAAGAAAAATGTCCTGAGTCCTTCGCAGTACTTAAGGATGTTTTTCACTACTTTCTAATGGTCTTCACCTGGATTGGACTATTATCTGCTCATCACGCTAATTGAATAAGCAACATTAGGCCTTGTACACAACATCGCGTACATGATAGATCCTATTGCTGAAGCATAAGGAATCTTACTCATATGCTCTCTTTCTTCAGGTGTCTTAGGAGACATTTTTTCGGAAAGGGACACTCCATGGCTCATCGGTATGAGTCCTCTTTTAGAGTTTTCCATGCTAAACCTTTAAGCACTTTCTGGATGTATGTACCCTGGGTAAGACCTATCATTCTTCTAGATCTATCTCTATAGATCTTCATACCGAGAATGTAGGATGCTTCTCCCAAGTCCTTCATGGTGAAGTTCTTTGATAGCCATACTTTGACTGATTGTAGCATCGGTATATCATTTCCTATAAGAAGTATGTCATCCACATACAATACAAGAAATATTACCGCACTCCCACTAACCTTCTTGTAGACACATGGTTCATGTATGTTTTTGATAAAACCAAACTCTTTGATTGTCTCATCAAAATGGATGTTCCATCCACGAGAAGCTTGCCTTAAACCATATATGGTTCGCAGCAGCTTACACACTAGGTGTTCATTTCCCTTGGAAAGAAAACCCTCTGGTTGTGTCATATACACTTCCTCCTCAAGTTCCCCATCGAGGAAGGCCATTTTCATGTCCATTTGCCAGATCTCATAGTCGTAGTAAGCAGCAAGCGCAAGCAAAATCTGAATTGATTTTAACAGGGCTACAGGCAAAAAAGTTTCATCAAAGTCAATCCCTTGCCTTTGTTTGAATCCTTTTGCCACGAGCCTGGACTTATAGGTCTCCACCTGGCCATCTGCTCCAAACTTTCTTTTGTATACCCACTTGCACCCAATAGGCTTAACACCTTCAGGCGCCTCAACCAGAGTCCATACTTGGTTGGTATACATAGATTCCATTTCAGATTTCATGGCACTATGCCATTTCTCTGAGTCAACACTACCCATAGCCTCATTATAGGTCACAGGGTCGTCATCCTCAATGATTGACAACTCATTGTCATTCTTAATGACAAGGCCATAATACCTCTCAGGTTGGCGAGACACTCTCCCTGTCCTACGAATGGGCTGTTCCACAGAAGGTTGTTCAGTCTGAACAGGTGTTTGCACTTGATCCGTAGTAGTTTGTGCTTCTTAAACTTCATCAAGTTCAATTTTGCTCCCACTGTTTCCTTCAAGGATAAACTCCTTTTCCAAGAAGGTAGCATGTCTGGAGACAAACACCCGATGATCGGTGTAAAAGTAATACCCCAAAGTCTCTTTAGGATATCCCACAAAATTACATTTTATGGATCCAGATTCCAGCTTATCTGGGTCAACTTTCTTGACATAAGCTGGACATCCCCAAATCTTAACGTGTTTATGACTCGGTTTCCTTTCTTTCCATATCTCATATGGTGTTTGAGGAACAGATTTGGAAGGAACCTTATTCAGTAAATATGTTGAGGTTTCCAATGCATAACCCCATAGGAATACTGGAAGATTCGCATAACTCATCATGGACCGAACCATATCTAACAAAGTTCGATTTCTCCGTTCAGATACCCCATTTAACTGTGGAGTATATGGAGGAGTCCACTGGGAGACTATACCATTTTCTTTGAGATAATCTACAAACTCTCCATTCAAGTATTCACCACGTCAATCTGATCGAAGAGTCATAATACTGTGTTTGGTTTGTTTCTCCACTTCATGTTTATATTCTTTGAACTTTTCAAAGGCTTCAGACTTGTGTTTCATCAAATACACATATCCGAATCTAGATCTATCATCTGTGAAAGTAATGAAGTATGAAAATCCACCCATGGCTTGCGTAGACATTGGTCCACGTACATCTGTGTGTACCAATTATAGCAAATCTGCAGCCCTCTCTCCATGTCCACTAAATGGAGATTTGGTCATTTTACCCAATAGACAAGACTCACATTTAGGATATGATTCAAAATCAAAGGGGTCAAGTAACTCTTCCTTATGCAATGTCCGCAGTCTATTTTCACTAATATAACCTACCCTACAGTGCCATAAATAGGTCAGATTTTCATCATCTCGTTTTCTTTTATTAGTTTGTTCAATCTGAAAAAAATCATGCTCTACGTCACATACATACAGACCATTATTTAAAATGCCACGTCCAAAAAGAACATTATCTCTAAGGATAGAACATTCATTATTCTTAATAATAAATGAAAAACCATCCACATCCAACATAGGAATAGAAATATTATTCCTCACAATAGAGGGAACGTAATAACAATTATTCAAAATAATAGTCTTGCCCGTAGGCATATGTAAACTAAATGATCCTATAGATATGGCCGCAACCCTTGCTCCATTGCCCATACGTAGAATCACCTCATCTTTTTCAAGAGTCCTACTTCCCTTTAGTCCTTGCAACGAATTGCAAATATGAGAACCACAGGCGGTATCTAATACCCAAGTAAAAATTTGACCTAGTGACATATTAACTTCGATCATGAACATGCCTGAATCAGAAGTGGTAGTCTCACTACCCTTCATCTTCAATTCTGCAAGGTAAACCTTACAGTTCCTCTTCCAGTGCCCCAACTTGTTACAGTGAAAACAAACAACTAAATTAGGACCAGTCAACTTGTGAGCATCTAGTATGCTCCGGAGTGATAGTGCAGAAGACATGACGAATATAGTAAATCTGTAAATGATAAACACATAACAACACTTAGCAAATATTCAATTTCATTTCAAAACACTATATGAATCGGGTCTTTATTCATAAGTGTCTCCTACTAGTTTATCTAATTTTTTCAACCCCTAAGTGAAAATTAAGCATTCATAATGCTAGTGGGAATAGGGATCCTACATTCCATCACACAACCTCGGTTGTGGCACGAAACGTCATGTGATGTTCAATAGGCAGAAAACTCTTGTCAATTACATCTTATGTTATTCCCTAATATAAGTTTAGCCTCTTGAATAATTGAGTCACGGCTGTGGCACGACAAACTCAATATTCTAAGTCAAGTTTAACCCAACATTTCGTACAATTGAATCAGTCTCCAACGGCCCACAGCACATACCGACCTTTAAATTCTAATTCAATGTACATATATCTATGTAATAGAAAAGTGTTTCTTATTTCGAAATCAAAGCCCTCGGCTGTAGCACGAAACGACAATGATTTAAAAATAAGAACCACTTTCTACCATGTTGGAAGGCTATGACCGACACAAGCCCATTGTGTCATTGGCCAATTACTATTTGATATTATTTAATTTTAGAGAAATTATATTACGTTACAACCATAATCATATTATAAAGAGATTCTTCCTTTTAAATTAAATATTTCAAATCAATAATCGATAATCAGATGATTCCCAAATCGGGTGGAGCATTGTCAAGAGGCGTCACTTAATAACCCTTTCTTACAGATAAAAATCTGTTGTTGACAGAATCATCCTTTCTCTCAACATTGAAAATTCATATTCAATTACATGTTTCATAAATACAAGAATCTCATGATCGTATTCATAATATTTATTGTTAAGGCAAGAAACGATTCCTATTCTAGATTTTCTAGAGCACGCCTTATATTGATTTAAGTTCACCTAAATCTATCATCGCATGGTAAACATAGACATATATCTCATATATAAAATTAAATAAACAAGTAAATGTAAAGTGCAATAAAGTAAATGTTTTTGGTTATGGCCCCATCCTATGTGATCTTTATCAAGCTCATGATAAAGATCAAGGTCAATCTAATATGGTGATGGAAATAAATACAACTCATATTATATAAGTCTTCTTCTTTGTTTAGACTTCTTGTATGCCTCGTCTTCTTCTTTGTATCACCTCCATTGGATAGCCTTCTTGAGTCTTCAATTACATTACATGAATGAAAGTAAAACTAATCTAATGAACTTACAAGAATAACTCGAGTTACATTCGAGATTTATGATTACAAAGATTGACGACATGCAAGTCGTATTTAAAACCAAAACCAAAACCATTACACTAAGGTTGAAAGGCCATAACCATCCACCATGCTCATACAACATATAAAAGCATGTTAAAAGAGATAATCTGATCTTAACATATCATATTATCCATGATCTAATAATTAAAAGAAAATATGACAAAAATCAGAAAAATCAGAATCAAATCAGAAAAACAAGAATCACTGTTTACGGGCAGTAAACGATGTCAAACGCCTTACAGAAGAGTCGTTGATAGCAAAAGCTATCAGTTTTGTTCAGACGCTCGTTTACCTATGGAATAGGATATTCGCTTGCATAAATCGGACACCAGGCCCAGATTTCAGCAAATCTGCAGCAGCCAATTCAGAATCCGTATCCAATATGATTCTCATAATTAGAACAAACATAAATCATGTATATATCAGTATATATACAGATTAAATAATCATCTTATGATTATACAACTCATATGAATATCATATATTCAAAACCATGCATATATAAGCATATTATATCAACATCAAATCATGGTGAATCACCTACATGCTCATATATCGAAAACAGTTAAACACATAAACGAATTAAAAACTTTTCGCAAGTAGCTCTGATGCCAATGAAGGGTTTTTATCACATAAACGCAGCGAAAATGTAATTTTAAATCTTAAAAAAAACCGAAACCCTCCGCAGGATCCATGCGAAAAATAATATTTAATTCGTAGTTCAGTATGTTTACCTTAAGAAGCTTTACGTTAATGGAAAGATGGAGGTCTTCAATGGCGATCGAAAAACGATGAACGGAGGTCCTTAGCAGCTGCTCCTCAAGTGTGAAGCACTCCACCGGTATCCACCAAAAAACGATGTAATGAAGGAGGAGGAGATGGAGAGAATTAGGGTTCTGTAAATCTTTTTGGTTTAGGCCCAAATAGGGTTTATAATACTATATTTATAGGCAAAATTTTCAGCTGAAATTTTTCCCATAAAATATTATTATTATTAACCCTTTATTATTCTCACTAATAATTAAAACACCTTTTAATTATTAATCCTTTTTCTAAACTCTTTAAAATAATTCTCTCACTTGATTTAATTTCCAAAAATTAAATTCTTAATTAATAATATTAAGAACGTTTTTTTAATTAATTTATAATCAATTAAATCTCATTTAATCAATTATTAAATTTTCCAATTAATTTTTTATTTCATAAATAAATAATTATCATCCATTATTAATTAATTTCTCCACCATTAAATCATTCTCTTTTATGGTGTGACCCTGTATGTTCAATATTAAGCCGATAGTAGAAATAAATAATAATAAAACTATTTTATCATTATTTATATAAATTCTCTAATTCATTAAATATGATTAATTAATTAATCATATTTATTCTACATCGTGAGGGATACTTCTCAGCATATCGCGGCTATCCGGATAATACGAATTCACTGCTTAGAATACCAAGAACCTATTCAGTGAGTAGTTACCGTACAATTAATTCCTTCTACCCTGCAATGTCATGATTAAATACAAGGCATGGAACTTGTGTCAAGCCTATCTTATTTAATCACTTGCTTTCACATTCACTATGCTTAGTTCTATTTAATGTAAATTAGAAACTCCTTTCTAATTTTATTCACTCTGGCCAGAGATTCCTGAACTAACATAAGTGGATCAGCATTGAACATTCTCTTCCTATACTGGAAGGGGTAGATCCTTTATTGATCATACACTATCTTCGTGTACAATTTCCTAAACCAGTAGAGCCCTTATAATTGTCCCTTACGTCTTCTTACGTCTTCTCCTTAAGCTCTGGTATGTCTTGTTATGAAAAACGATCTTAAGTTATCATTATATAGTAGCCCGGATCAGTAGAGAAGTCCAAAAATTAATCTTTTATTCAAAACAGGATTCTTGAAACTCGACCTGGCGCGACCGCACGCTTCACCAGCGTGGGCGCGCTGTCATTCTGTTCAGCCGGTGCAGGCGCGCGCTACTATAGCGCGGGCGCGCTGACTTTCTGGAAAAAACTTTGATTTTTATTTTTCTGGCTGGTTTGAGATGGCGATCCGTGAGCTTACTTCCTGGACACATTCCTAGCACCAACTTAGCACCAAAATAATCCAAATCTCCTGACTCTTTCAACTATGCTTGAAATGCAAAAAAATTACAAAACACATCAAATACACAAATAACTCGAGTACAAAACACCAGTTCAAGCCTTTATAGAGCATTCTAAGTGGACATAAATGCCACTTAACACACCCCTAAACTTGAACCAATATTTGTCCTCAAGAATAAACAGACTCAAAGAACAAGAAATAAAAATGAATGAATGCAACTAATATGAATGCAACGATCCCCTCAGAATAACTAAACCAACCAATGACCAACATCTCAACAAATGCAGTTATTCACATAAAGATCAATCAAATCTCACAAATCAACTTACAAGCTAGAAATGTGTGTGTGTGCAAATGGTTAATCGATATACTATCATAACTAGATCAATAATTACGACTCACTACTCATCAAGGCAATCACAAGGTTATAAATAGAATAAAAGCTAAACTTAAAATGACTGACAACACTTCAATTTTTATATCGGAGTTATATAAGGATTCATGCTTTTATTCACAACACATAAAAAATCACAAATACGCTTATTTGATCGTGCAATGAGTGAGGTCCACAAAAGACTTATACAATAATACCAATATAGCGAGCGTTAGCTTAGTGGATCCCATACTATAAAAGCCTTAGGTCACTAGGCACAAAGTCCCCTAAGAACTTAAAAACTCAAGTATTAAAAAGCCCACTCGTGATCAATTTTGCATAAACACATATTTTTTCCTTTTCTCTTTTTTTTTTCTTTTTTTTTTCAATTTCTGAACGAGTGTGTTTCGCTCCATCTCGCTCAACCCTAGACTACTCATATAAAATGATCCAGCTACTAGCCATTTGACACCTAGCCATAATAACTAGCAATGAAATCCAATTATTTTCTCTAATTTTTAAATATCCATGTTATATTATCATTAAGAGAATATCCTAAATTTTAAATATAAACAAGTGATTAAACCTCGACAAACAAATAAACCATGACCATGACCTAGCACTTAAGCAACCTATAAGACTTAGTGAAATTTTTATTGCTTCTAGCATGCAAATCAACTTGATAAGACTTAACATCCCTAAACACGACATTACTACACTAGCATCAATATCACAAATCAGTCGGAAAAGCAAACTTAAGGGATCATGATATAATGCACATGAATGAAACTATATGCAACATACTATCATGCAAAATAAAAAAAAGTACTATATGGCAAATATGCAACTATATGAACTAAACTAGAATGAATAAGCAAACTATATGAGACACACACATAACATATATTCCTTAACTACTACCCCCAAACTTAATATATTTAATGTCCTCAGTAAAGGTAATAGTAAGGAATTAGGCATACCTACTCAGAATCAAGGTCATCACCCTCATGGGGTGGAGTGTCAGGAGTGTCTGGAGGCGGGTACACATAGTTCTCTCCGAATACTGACCACTGGATATCAGTTGGTGCCTCACAAAAAGCAATCCACCCCATCTCCATAATCATCTCCAACAACTTACCATCCCTCCCTGATGGCAGAAAACCTCACTTCTTGGCTATGGGCTTCAAAACCAGCCACATATACTCCGCCCCAGCCTCCGGAGTTGAAAACCTAGGCCTCACACCACCAACACTAGAAGAATTGCTAGTGATGCTGCTAACTTGGGTTCGTTGTCTTTTGGGTGCCATTGGAAGTGAATAAGAGAGAATAAAAGATGTGTGTATAAAAGAAATTTATGTTTGAGAATTTGAGAAGTGATGAAGTAGTTTGTGTATAAGTGTATATATATATATAGGAGATTAGGAATTAGTTATGGAAAAGAACTGGGATTAATGGGAGTAATGTAATTAATTTGGAATAGAAATTATGGGAAGTGGAGGAGAGAATTTCGGGTATGAATTGATTTTGTATTCAAATTCCCGATTTTCTGCTTTTTTCGGGTCCAGGAAGCCAGCGCGGCCGAACTGCCTGGCAGCGCAGGCGCACCCTGCTTCTGGAAAACCAGCGTGGCCGCCCCGCATACCAGCGCGGGTGCGCCGTGCTACTGGAGTTTCAGCACGGCCGCCCCGCTCTTCAGGGCGTGCTCACCGTGCTTCTTTAGTTGGCACTGAATTTTTTCTTTTTCTGATGTTTTTGTGTTTTTCTCCTTTTTTCTTCTTTCTCTATTTACTAATGTACCACAAACTTGGGTTGCCTCCCAAGAAGCGCTTTGTTTACGTTGTTATCTTGACGTGAACTCGAGATCAAATGGACAATAGAACGGCACTAACAACCTCACGGTTTGTCATATCACCATAGTAATGCTTCAACCTCTATCCATTTACCTTGAATGCTTGGCCTGAATCATTCTCAAAAATCTCCACCGCTCCATGTGGAAACACAATTTTGATAGTAAACGGCCCTGCCCACCTCGACTTCAACTTTCCAGAAAAAAGACGAAGACGAGAGTTGAACAAAAGAATTTGTTGCCCCGACACAAATGATTTGAGCACTAGACTCCTATCATGCTACCTCTTGACTTTCTCCTTATACATTTTTTTGTTCTCATACGCTTGAAGTCGAAACTTATCGAGTTCATTCAATTGAAGCATTCTCTTCTTACCAGCTGCATCCAAATCAAGGTTTAACTTCTTCAAAGCCCAATATGTTTTGTGCTCGAGCTTCACAAGAAAATGACACCCCTTACCATAAATATACTGAAAATGGTGACATACCTAGCGGAGTCTTATATGTTGTTCGATACACTCAAATAGCTTCATCTAGCTTCAAAAACCAATCCTTCCTTGATGGACACACCACTTTCTCTAGAATATGCTTGATCTCCCTGTTAGACACCTTAGCCTGACCATTAGTCTGAGGATAATAGGCTATAACAATGTGATGATTCACATTATACCTTTGCATCATAGCAGTGAACTTGTGATTACAGAAATGTGATCCCTCATCACTGAATATGTCTCTTGAAGTCCCAAATCTTGTGAATATCTGCTTATGAAGAACATTCAGCACTACCTTCGCATCATTCGGTGGTAAAGCCTTGACTTCCACCCATTTCCAGACATAATCAACCGCAAACAAGATATACCGATTATTGCAAGATGAGACAAATGACCCCATGAAGTCGATTCCCCAAACATCGAAGAATTCAACCTCGAGAAGCACATTAAGGGGCATCTCATCCCTCTTAGACATATTACCCACACACTGGCAGCGATCACACTTCAAAACAAACTGATGCGCATCCTTAAACAATGTAGGCCAAAAGAATCCCGCTTGAAAGATACGAGCTGCTGTCTTCTCTCCACCATAGTGGACTCCATAAACAGTTAAATGATAGTCTCACAAGATACTATCCGTCTCGCTGTACGGAATACATCTCTTAATGATCTGGTCAGCTTCTTACCTAAACAATAATGGCTCATCCCACATATACCACTTCACCTCATGAAGAAACTTCTTCCTTTGAGCAGAAGACAAGTCTGGAGGAATGATATTGCCCACAAGGTAGTTCACAATGTCCGCGAACCACGGTTCTTCCTCTTGCACCCCAAACAGATGCTCATCGGGAAAAAACTCATTTATCAAGGTCTTATCCTGTGAAGTCGCACTTGGATCTTCTAAATGAGAGAGATGATCAACAACTTGATTCTTAGTACCTTTTCTGTCCTTGATCTACAACTCAAACTCTTGAAGTAAAAGAGCCTAATGAATCAATCTAGGCTTCGAGTTCTTCTTCGAGACGAGATAGAGAATCGCAGCATGATCAACGAAAACTGTCACCTTCGTCCCAAGAAAATAAGAGCGAAACTTCTCAAAACCATAGACAATGTCTAAGAGTTCTTTCTCAATAGTAGTATAGTTTAGTTGAGCACTATTGAGGGTCTTACTAGCATAGTAGACCACATAAAATATGTTGTTCTCTCTCTGCCCAAGAACTGCTCCAACTGCATAGTCACTTGCATCGTACATCATCTCAAAAGGTTTATTCCGATCGGGTGCAGTTATGACAAGTGCCGTGATTAAATTCTTCTTTAAGTTCTCAAAAGCAGCTCGACACTCATCATCAGACTTAAAAGGGATATCTTTCTCTAGAAGATTGCAGAAAGATTTAGAGATTTTAGAGAAGTCCTTGATGAACCGCCTATCGAAACCCGCATGACCAAGAAAGTTGCGGACTCCGTTAACAAAAATTGGTGGGAGAAGGTTTTCAATGACCCCTACCTTGGCTTTATCCACCTCAAGACCTTTACTAGAGACCTTGTGCCCAAGAATAATGCCCTGTCGCACCATAAAATGACATTTTTCCCAGTTGAGAACCAGATTGGTCTCAACACACCTTTTAAGAACTGCGCCAAGATTCTGCAAGCACTCGTCAAAAGAATCACCGAACACAGAGAAATCGCCCGTGAACACCTCCACATTCTGATCAAACATGCCAGAGAAGATAGCCATCATGCATCTCTGAAATGTGACAGGTGCACCACACACCCCAAAAGAAACTCTTCTGAAGGAAAAAGTACCGAACAGGCAAGTGAAGGTAGTCTTTTCTTGATCTTCCAAAGCAATGCAAATCTAATTATAACCCGAATAGCCATCCAGAAGACAGTAGTACTTATGCCCAACCAACCTGTCAAATATCTGATCAATAAAAGGAAGAGGGAAGTGATCCTTTCTTGCCGCTTTATTCAGCTTCCTATAATATATGCAAACTCTCCACCCCGTGACTGTTCGAGTAGGAATGAGCTCATTCTTCTCATTAGTAACAACTCTGATTCCTTCTTTCTTTGGCACACCCTGAATTGGACTCACCCGAGAACTGTCATAAATAGAATAGATGATCCCCACATCTAGCCACTTAAGAATTTCCTTCTTCACAACCTCTTTCATGATCGGATTAAGCCTTCTCTGTTGCTCAACATTCAGCTTGCTTCCTTCCTTTAGCAGAATTTTTTGCATACAATAAGAAGGGCTGATTCCCTTGATATCTTCTATAGTCCATCCAATTGTTGATTTGAACTCTCTCAGAATTCTCAAGAACTTTACCTCATCACTACCTGAAAAGTCAGATGCAATAATAACCGACAAAGTATATGCATCACCTAAAAAAGCATACCTTAAGTGTTCAGGAAATGCTTTTAGTTCTAGTGTGGGAGGTGTCTCAATAGAAGTCTTGAGTCGCCCCTTTACATTTTTCAGTTTTGACATTCCAAGAGATTCAAAAGGAATATCCGGCCTTCTCTTCCAAGAAGAAGCATTCAGATACTGCAATTTCTCATCACCTTCGTCATCTTTGCTATCTGAATTCCCCAACAAGGCCTTCTCTAAGGCATCAGACCTTAGCATTTGATCTAGTTCTAAAGTAACCAACGATTCGACCAACTCCGCTTTTACACATTCCACATTTTTGGTAGGGAATTTCATGGCATTGAATATATTGAAAGTCACATCCTGATCCAGCACTCGCATAGTAAGCTCACCCTTCTGCACATCTATCAAGGTTCGGCCTTTAGCCAAGAACGGTCTTCCCAAGATTATAGGAATCTTCTTATCCTCCTCTAAATCAAGAATTACAAAATCAGTAGGAAAAAGGAGTTTGTCCACTTTGACCAAGACATCCTCCACAATGCCTCGTGGATATGTAATAGAGCGATCGGCCAACTATAAGGACATATAAGTAGGCTTTGGATCGGGTAAATCCAACTTCTTGAAAATAGAAAAAGACATCAAATTGATGCAAGCTCCCAAATCACATAAACACTTGTCGAATGACAAGTTTCTGAGAGTGCAAGGAATAGTGAAGTTTCCAGGATCTTTAAGCTTCGGAGGCAGCTTCCGTTACAGCACTGCGCTCCTCCGTGAGAGCAACGGTCTCTAAGTCATCAAGCTTAAATTTCTGAGAGAGAATACATTTCATAAACTTTACATAACTAGGCATCTATTCAAAATTTTCACCGAAAGGTATGTTGATATGAAGTTTCTTGAACACCTTCAGAAACTTCTCAAACTGTTTATCCAGCTTTTTCTTCTGTAGCCTCTTAGGAAAAGGAGGTGGGGGATAGATCTGTTTCTCCCCTGTATTACCCTCAGGAGGAGTGTGTTCCACAGTAGTCTTCCTCAGTTCTACTTCTGCTTCCTTCTACATAGTCACTTCTTCCTCTGCCACAGCTTCTTTTTCCGAAACTTGAGATATTTCGGAATTTGCAACCAACCTAGACCTCAATGTGATTGCCTTAACCTGCTCTTTAGCTTCGTTCTTTCCTGGAACTTCTATGTTACTAGGTAGTGAGCTAGGTTGACGATTCAGCAAGACATTGGCAATCTGTCTAATTTGATTCTCCAAGGTCTTGATAGATACCGCTTGGCTCTCGTACATGAGCCTCAATTCCTCCAATTCAATTTTCTTATTAGATTATCACAGCTGGAGTTGTTGTTTTGGTGCATATTGCAGTTGCTGAAAACCAAGAGGGTTGTATTGCTTCATAGAATACTGCTGATAAGGCTGTTGCACCGTATTCTGAGTATTGGTCCAGCTGAAGTTAGGATGATTATGGTTGCAGGGATGATAGGTGGCTAGAACTGGTTGTTGTGACCTCTGAAAGTTGCTCACGAACTGAGCTGAATCACTAGAAATAGCACACTGCTCTGTCTCATGGGCACCAGCATAAAGCTCACAGACACTAGTGATCTGATTAACTCTATAATTAGCCAAATAATCCTCCTTCATCATCAAATCCTTAAGTTGAGAAGCTATAGCAGTAGCTGTATCTACCTCCAGAATTCCTACTACCTTGCCTTGAGTTAGTCTCTGAGAAGGATTCTGGTATTCATTAGCAGCCATCAGTTCAATAAATTCATAAGCTTCATCATAGCTTTTAGCCCATAAGGCTCCTCCCGATGCTGCATCAAGCATAGGTCTAGAAGTTGCATCCAAACCATTATAGAAACAATTAATGATAATCCAGTCAGGCATCCAATGGTGAGGACACTTCGTAAGCATCTCCTTATATCACTCGCAAGCCTCACACAAAGACTCTCCAGACTGCTGCTCAAAATTAAGTAAGAGCATTCTTAATTGCAGCTATCTTCGCCATAGGAAAGAACTTAGTAAGGAACTTTTGATCGAGTTCTTCCCATTTAGTGATAGTGCCTGGTGGTAGAGAATGTAACTAGATCTTAGCTATATCCCTCAGAAAAAATAGGAAAAGCCTTAGCTTAATAGCATCTTCAGTAACATTGTTGAATTTGAAAGTGTCGTAGATCTCGATGAAATCTCTAATATGCATGTTGGGATCTTCTATTGGAGAACCCCCAAACTGTACTGAATTTTGTATCATCTGAATCGTGCTAGCCTTAATTTCAAAAGTGTTAGCCGCGATAGCTGGTCGGACAATGCTAGACTGAATGTCATTGATTTTGGCTGAGAATAGTCCATCAAAGCCTTTGTATTCGCTTCTGGTTCACCCATTGTAATAAGAGCTTCTTCTTCAACTCTTTCCACAACCAAGATTTCTTCAACGACTTCCTCCTCTGCTTTTTCCAGTGTTCTCTTTCGAAGTTGAGAACGCGTTAGCATACATGCTCTCTAGAGTACCTGAAAAAGCAACAAACAAATAAGTAAGTAAAATATCCAAGTCAATGAACTTTAACGAACACTGATGTCAAGCACATAAACTTAAAATTAACACCGAGTCCCCGGCAGCGGCGCCAAAAACTTTTTAGGATGAAAACATGCGCTAATATTCATGCAAGTATACGCGATCGCAAGTAATATAGAATTAATACTAGTTCGTTCCCACAGAGACTGGTTTAGGTTAATTTTAATCAATGTACCTGTGCAACAATGTTATGGTTATTATTCAATGTTATGATGATCACAAATTGGGATTGTTTATAACTACGATTAACTAGATATTATACTAACTAACACTAACTAAAAGAATTAAAAGTTAATTAATTATATGACACAAAAACATGGGATTCTAACTTCATTACTACTTCATTCAATAGCCTTTTCATTCTTAACTTTAGCATGCAATAGTGAGGACGCTAATCAGATAACACAAAACTAGTAAACGCCAACTTTCGTTGTACGAATACCCTACTACCTGACATCCAAAAAAGAGATAGAAGCTGAATAGACACCAATTATGTTGTGACCCTATATGTCTATAAAATTTGAAAATATATCGGTTTAATGTGCAAGTTCTCTATCATGATTATATAAGGCAAGTAAGATGGTTAAAATACCTACGAATCATGCATATCAAATACATAAACCTATGCTAGCATGGTAAGTTCTAAACCCCTATATTCACTTTCGCTTCAATAGAGATTAACACGTTATCTTATAAGTTCGCGACGCTCATAAGACGAATAAGCACAACCAAAACTAGGCTATCATATAATCACCACACACTAAGGTATCAAAATATATTAACTATTGAAATCCATAAGTAAATCCGCTAGAACCCCACGATAATGATTAGCCCATAAACGAACTCATCATAACCGTGCGTTCCGATGAAAGTATGGTATAATAAACTAAGTCTTTATAAATATGAATAATAAACCAAGTACGTTAGACAAGAGTTAGGTTCAACAAATAAGAAAACTAGCATCCAAGATTACAACGTAAAATAAAGAATCACAAGAATAAACTAGATCATCTTCGCCTTGGTTAAATTTTGCTATACGGTCTTCTTACATCTTCTCCTTAAGCTCTGGTATGTCTTGTTATGAAAATCGATCTTAAGTTATCATTATATAGCAGCCCTGATTAGCAGAGAAGTCCAGAAATCAATCTTCTATTCAAAACAGGATTCTTGGAACCAGACCTGGCATGGCCGCGCGCTTCACCAGCACAGGCGCGCTGACCTTCTGGAAAAAACTCTGATTTTTAATTTTCTGGCTAGTTTGAGATGACGATCCATGAGCTTACTTCTTGTACATATTCCTAACACCAACATAGCACCAAAACAATGCTAAATCTTCTGACTCTTTCAACTATGCCTAAAATGCAAATATACTACAAAATACATCGAATACACAAATAACTCGAGTACAAAACACCAATTCAAGCCTTTATAGAGCATTCTAAGTGGACATAAATGCCACTTAACAAAGGTGCACGCTCCTCTTAAAGAGGACGTACCCTCCAAGGATGATTTCCCTTATCGAGGTAGACGCTCCTCTTACAGAGGACAAACCTTCCAAGTACGATTCTCCTTGTCAAGGTAGATGCGCCTCTTACAGAAGTTGTGCCCTCTAAGGATAAAAACCTTGTTTAGGTAGACGCGTCTCTTACGGAGAAAACTCCCTCCAAGGAAGAATACCTTTGTTGAGGTAGACGCGGCTCATGTAAAGGACGTGCCCTCGGAGAATGCAAACCTTATCAAGGTATACACTCCTCTTACAGAGGACGCGCTCTCCAAGGATGTTACTTTTATCGAGGAAGACACTCCTCATAAAGAGGATGCACCCTCCAAGGATGTTAATTTTATTGAGGAAGACGCTGCCACTCTAAAATGTGTGCCCTCTAAATATTGGTGATTATATGAGACCCTAAAAGCCCCGACTTTGACTTGGATAGATGAATCACATTATTTATTAAATAGATTAGATCATTGGTTTAGAATTATAATTTGGAAAGAAGTAAGAAGTCAAAATATGAAGTAACAGTTAAAAGAATTATATTTGTGTCATCAGTGGAAGGATCACTCTCACTGACAAGTCACGTCCTCCTTGCATCTAAGATTATTTATTAGTTGAAGATTAGAGATATAGTCTTATATTCTAGTTACGCCTTGCCATTTATGATGACCCTTTCAGTTTAAGGTGCGCCTAGAGGAGACCAATACTGGGATGAAAAAGTTAGAGAAAAGCCTCAAATGGATTATATTTTTCCAAGGTATGCGAGGTACACACTTTTGATTTCTCTTATTTTTTACACCGAGTTAGGTCATGTAAGCTTACAGATGTGGTGAATAAGTGATAAACCTCTCTTTACAAACCAAGTTTAAAGTCGTCAAGAAGAGAAGTGGTAGAGAGTGACAGATGTTACGCTAAGGGGTGTAAAGTTATTTTACAAATTCATGAGATGAACATTCATCTAGGGCGCACCCTATTATCTTTAAAGAAGAAATGGAGGATGATGATGAAAGGGGAATGAATAAGTTCATAAGGGCACACCCTCAAATTGGTAGACACTCATACAAATCTTTTCAAGTTTTCTAGGGGGTTGAAAATTCCAATCCCATTTCTAATAGCATATAGAATTAGGGGGGTAGATGTTATGATTAAAATTTGGTATAAGTTCGGTCAAAGTTAGGTCAATTGGACAAAATTAGGGCAAAATTATGAAGATCACATCAGATTAGGGCTTTGCCCCTTTCTGAGAAAGAAAGATCGCGCCCTCCAGGGTAGGAGATCAGGGGCGCCCTAACTTATATAGATGTTAAGGCGCACCCGGTGGTTTTGCTAGCAACAGATGGATTTTTAGGCAGATTCTGTGCACACATTGTGAGGATCGGAAGATGATGAATGATTATTACTAACATGTTTTATGAAAGTACTCTTTTAAAAAACTCCTTCCTGTAATGCAACCATAGTGTCCGTGGTCAGAGACCTCTAGGGGTATGCCTGGATGGAAGTGTGATATCCCGTATTTTTCAGAATTATTATTATTATTAATATTTTAATATATTTATGTGATTTTCTGATTTGAAAGGAGTAAAATGGTGGATATTTTATTCCTGTTTGACGATTTCGTGTTATTAAATGTTAATGTGCTAATTGTTAAGTGTTGTATCAATCCTTGTTAATTTCTGAAAATATTTATTAAATGTATTATCTTCAAAAGTTTATTTGAAAGCCGATCATTTTACTGATATCGGTAAATGGAGTTCGTTTTGTAATATTAGGGATATTCTGTCAGCTATGTATTGTATATAATATTAATTATGTGTGACTCAGTTGTGATTGAGGATTATTTATATTATTAATTAATGAGTCGTCTCATTTTGTTTTTGTCTTTAAAAGTGATTTTGTCGAAAATTTATTGTAATAACCCCAAAATTTTTCAACTTTTTGTAACCCTTGTGAATAGTGTTTTAGCTGAATGAGAAAACTTTTCACGCCACACTATGTAGGGGTTCTGTTATGGATATTCTGGGATTTTATTAGTACTCTATGAAGTATATAAGTGTATGTAAATATCGTCAGAATCCAATTCCGAACACTTTGGTTTTTCCCGGAAATCCACAAGATACGGAGAGAATTGAGTATAAGGTAACAGGATAAAAAGGATTTAAATTTAAGGATTATATAGAGGATCATAAAAAAGGAATATAATGTATTGAGAAAGGTTAAGGGAACCTAAGTAATAAGATCCCGGGTATGATCCTTCAAACGATAAACGAGAACGAAAGTTAAGCGAACCGTATAACAGATCAGCGGTCATTAGGCAAACGATTAGGAAGTTAATCAAAGGGATTAATGGGAATGATGTCATCCAACCAATAGAAAGAAGACAAGGAAGGAAGGATGACATCATGAGGATGAGGTAAGCATGACATGGGAAGGAAGGAGGTGTGGTTGAATAAGAACCACACAAATTCAAGGGCAAGGTAGTAATTTGCTAAATCAAATACAAATCAAGTCAACCAAGCTAGCAAAATCATTTCATCAAAAATCAAAAACAACCAAGGCATTTGTTCTTCACTTTGCTCTCGGCTTTTACACATTTTCAAGGCTAGATTTTTCAAAAATCAAGATCCAAGCATCCTAAATTGGTAAGAAAATTCCCTAATCATCTTTATGCTTAGTTATGGCTATATCATGAGTTTAAGCCATTAATTCTTTCTCTAACTTCTTCATTTAATCAAAGAAGAAGACAATGAATAGTGTTTTCAAGTTTTTAACTTGAACTTTTTCTTGTTTTTCTTGAAGATCCAAGCTTTCCTAAGGCTTCTCAAAGCTTCTTAAGGCTTCCTAGCTCCACCCACCACTTCAAGGAAGGTATACCATTTCCAAACCCTAGGTTCATATATATTATAAGGTGATTTTGATGAGTGGGATGCTATTGTAGTTGTTGTTATGATTTAGAGTTTGAGATTTGGTATGGTAGTGTAATGGAATGGTAATTTTGTGGTTTTGATTTTAAGGAACTTAAGTATGATTAAAGTTAGGTTTAAGCATATGTATGAATGATTAAAATTGAATTGGTTGGGATTGTTATGATGTGATAAGGATGGATGTTTGTTGTGTGTTGGATTTGAGGATGGTTTGGGTTGATTGTGGATGGTTTAAAAATTTGGAAATCGCGTAAACATAGCCGTCGTAACGTCCGATTTTCTTTGGACTGTTTTTGTGCATAGCATTAGGACCCGAGAACCCCCTGCTAGATTATGACCACTGCCATGTTTAGATAGCTCATGTTACGAGCTTCGTTTTGATATGTAGTTCGTTCGATTCCGATGCACGGTTTAGGAGAAACGACCGTTTCAAGTAACGGCGTTTCGCGAACGAAACTTTTTCCCTCTCCTTACTTTGAAACATAGGTTAAAGACCAAAAAGGGTTAATTAATGTGTGAAACATTTATGGTAAGTGTGTTAGGCAGTTGGTAAGTCATTCGCGAAGGAATCGCTTTAAAACTCGTAAAGGTTAAATTATTAAAAATGGCGGAGCCGAGGGTACCCGAGTGACTTAAGCGAATCGGTGAGCGCCAAACAAGCGTTAGAGTCTAAGTTAGTTAAAGTATAGGTTTACAAGTGATTTTGGTTTAATTCCAACTTACTTGTTGTTTATAGGTGATCAGACTCGTCCCGAGCCTTTCTCACCCCCAAGTCGCTCAGGCAAGTATTCTATCCGTTATACTGTTGTTGTGATGAATATATGTATTTGCATTATCTTGCGATAGATGCATGTTGGATAATTAGCAAATGATGCGATATATTGTAGCATGTGATATAGTATGTATGCATGCCTGTTTCATATTCTTGGAATATATATCTGTTGGTTCAGTTGATAATACCTATGCTAGAGGATAGCGGTAACTTGCATATACCCTTAGTATAGGGACCCAAAGGTGAACATATTTCTAAACCGGGAGTCGATGTTCCCGAGTATATTATATATATATATATATTTATATATATATATATGGTTATAGTTTTTTTTAAAACTATGGATCGAATAAGGTTTATTCGATAACTTTAAACTTTATTTATTATTGAATATTATTTCGAATATTATTCGAAGGCGTATGACTCCTTTTATTATTTATTGAATATTATTTGAATATTCATTCGAGGGCTTATGACTCTTTTATATTATTTATTGAATATTATTTGAATATTCATTTGAGGATGTATGACTCCTTTATTTTATTTAATGAATATTATTTATACTATTCATTCGAGGTATTATGACTCAGCTTATTTTATTTATTGAGCATTATTTGAATATTCATTCGAGGACTTATGACTCTTTTATATTATTATGAATATTATTTGAATATTCATTTGAGGATCTATGACTCCGATTATTTGCTGAGGTATATTCTTTATTTTATTAAAGAATAAGGTGTCAATAATCAAACTTATTTTCGATTATTCAAATAAAGATAATACTTTCATATAAGTATATCTTTGGTTATTTAATACTCGTTTCAAGTATAAGTTTTAAAACTTCTACTTCAATTATTTTTATAAAGATTATTCTTTATGGGAATATTATTTAATTAATAATATTCAGTCATTTTCTAAATATTCTGGGGACTGATTTACTTCATTAAATCAGCTTTACTCCAAACACTCTATAAAGTGTTTTCGAGTCTTCAAAATGATTTTTAAAAGATAGAGCGGATCCCAAAACTCATTTTTATATTTAAGATCTTCCTTTTAAGGGGATTTAAATACTCGTTCAAAACCTGAGGGATCCGGCTCTATGGTGTATTTTATATTCGCAACAAGTTTGCAATTTTGGTAAATGATAGTGTAAGTGGCTCAGTGGGAGTCCATCAAATGCATAAGTGGCTGAGTGGCAGTCCAGCATAAGGTTCTAATTATGACCAGGGTGATGACCAGTGGGGAATTCGTCCATCTACTAGTAGAAAAGGTTACTAATGGGTATCTTTGCCTGATCAGCAAGATATCTAGTTTATGCCAAAATTCTTTTCCTTTCCAAAATTCATTGGATGTTTCAAACTCTGTTCATACTTTACATAACAGAGGTTCCAGGAAATGTTTTCGGGATATATATATGTGGATATATATATATCGGGACTAAATAAAGTATCTCATAACTTTTTCATTCAATAATATTTCAAAGATTGAATCCATTCAAGTCTTAACTTGTGGTCTCATCTATGGGATGTTTTTCTTAAAACTCTTTATACTTTGAACAGTGGTAGTTCAAGTAAGCTTTATAGATGATATAAGTGTAGTGAAGTATTTGGTAACTTCATTTCTTGTTTTTTTCTTATATCTAGTAAGTAATTATCTTACGCACGATAAAGACTCTATTAAGTATCCATTTAGATACTTATATTATTGTTATCACTATATATTATCTTGCGAGCTGTAAGGCTCACTCTTGTTTTATTTCTTCATCACACAACAACAGTTAGGAGAGATGGCCAGACTCCAGCAGACCCAGCGCAAGCGCGTGGGAAGCGCCCCGCGTCTTCCCGATGATGTTGTAGCTGCTATAGCTGCAGAGGTAGATCTATTGTAGATCCTACTATCTACTTTTGAGAATCAAATTATGTATAATTATAACTTGTGGCAGATAATGGCAATTAACTGTAAATTTATCAAGTAATCATTTTGGGTTGTAATAATTTTAAATTATGGATTCAAAGACTTGTACTTATTTCAATTTCATCTCTGAGACTATAACGGGTTGTGGTGTGTGTTAGTGTGGGGTCACATCATAAGGTTATTTTTATTAATTAAGTGAAGTGATATTGTGGAAAGAAAGACCGTGACAACCCGGATCCCCGACCCCGGATCTGGGGGTGTTACAGAAATGGTATCAGAGCTAAGCGTTATAAACCTCAGAGATGATGCGACGATATAATAATAAACTCACAAAGATAATAAGAACTCTTGCCAAGTTCATGGTCGGACTACTTAAAGTAGTGCTGACAGTTAAAACCCTTACGGGAACCCTTATAAGTATCATGATAGTAACTTAACTCGTTTAATGTGTAGGCGCCTGAGATAGAGGACCCAGAGATGTTCGAGCGTGAGCATGATGAGGCATTGCTAGATGTTGAGGATCAGGAGGAGCCTGAGATGGAGGAGGATGACGAGGACCCCCCAGAGGAGCCTGAGACGGAGGTCATTGCTGTTTCAGATGAGGAGGACCCCTCAGAGGAGTCAGAGATAGAGGTTATTGCTATTCCAGATGAGGAGGACCCGGATGAGGTCCCAGTAGCTGAGGAGCGTGTTGGATCTATGGTAGTGTATGCTGGTATCCCTTTACCCACACTTCCGGTGGTCAGAGCCCCTACCCCTCCACCATTATCTTGGATTCCTGATGATGACAGCTCAGAGACCCATACTTCCGAGCCTAGGCAGACCGAGGAGGCACCCTCAGCGGCTCCGGATTCACCACCTCTTGACCCTGCCCAGAGGCAGTCTTCGTTAGCTCATGGATATGTTCAGGATGTTCTGAGGACCCGAGTGGCTGTTGCCGAGGCCCGATTGGATGAGGCCAGGAGGGAGTTGGATGCAGAGAGGGCGGGTAGGCGTACCCGAGCTTATGAGACCAGGGCTTCTATACCCCGATCCTTGAGGAGGGAGCTTACTGGGATAGAGCTCACGTCCCGAGCGAGACTCAGATCTCTCCAGGGGGACAGGCATGGTAGGATCTCCAGGCGGCAGGCCGACTATATCTTCCGTCGTGCGATGGAAAGGGTTTGGGAGCTGACCCGCTCCGGTGTGTGATTCAGGATTGATGATGGAATAGTCTAGTTGTCTAGTTAGCCGAGGCCTTAGTAAGAGCCAATTTTCCGGGATAGTTGACTTGTATATAGCATCCCTTTTTCTGACTAGACAGATAGACTCTTGTGTATCACTTTTGGGACAGATGACTGTAGCACTGTTGTACTTTTGACCAGATCAAACTATGTATTTCTCGCATTATGTATATATTTGTTTCCTTTCGGTTCAGTTCCATAGTGACGGGATCACTGTTTTATTATTATATTTACTGCACTTCGTATTAGAACTTTCTTAAAATAATAGAATTGTGATATACGTTCTCCCCATTATAAGAGCTGTGCAAGGCACAATGTTGTATATGATTGTGACCTAACGTTGAATTTTTCCCAATAATTGTTTTTATTATTATCAGAATCATGCCGCCAAGAAAGATTGGAACTAGGGCGAACCCTGGGTCTGAGGACCAGGGAAGCCATAATCAGGACAATAGAAACCAAGAACACAGTGAAGAGGAAGATGAGGATTATGTGGAACAGGATGACTCCCTGTATGAAAAGGAAGAGGAAACATATGATGTTGAGGGATTTGAGATAGAGGCTGAAGAAGGAGAAACCGAGGTTGAGCAACCAGTACCAAACCCAGGCATGGATCCCATGAGCCAGTTCATGCAACTCCTAAGGCAGAATTTGGAACGTCAACCCAACCCACCCCCTCAAGGAAGTAACAATTCAGTGGCAAACTCTTTCAGGGCTTTTAAGTCCCTTAAGCCCCCTGAGTTCCACGGATCAGCCGACCCAGTTGAGGCAAGGGCATGGTTAAAGGAAATGGAGAAATCTTTTGAGATTTTGAGTACCGAGGAGGCACAGAAGACTGTATTTGCTACCTACCTTCTGAAAGGAGAAGCTAACTACTGGTGAGAGGCCAAGAAAAACATGGAGACAGGTGCTATTATAACCTGGGAGAGAGTTAGTCAGTTGTTTCTGGGGAAGTATTTCCCGAGGTTTATGGAAAGCCAGATGGAGCTCAAGTTCTTGGAGCTAAAGCAGAATAACTTGTCTGTAGCAGAGTACGAGGCGAAATTTACTGAGTTATCAAGGTTTGTGCCGGAGTTTGTGAGCACCGAGGAAAAGAAAGCTAGGAGGTTTCAGCAGGGGCTGAAACCGTGGATTCAGAATAGGGTGGCAATCCTTGAGCTTACGGACTATGCTACTCTGGTGCAAAAGGCAACGATTGTAGAAGTTGGAAGTGAACAGATGCAGAAGGAAAGAGAGGAGAAAGGAATAAAGAGGAAAAGTATGAGCACGGGTGGAGGTTCCGCAGGAAGGAGCTTCCCAACTAGATTTAATCGAGGAGCAGTGTCCCTGCCAGGAAGGAACACTGGGTTTAAGCGACCAATGAGTGTGAGTGTGAGCCAGGGCGGCCAGAAGTCAAGAATGTCCTATTCCAACCAGTCTCGACCCCCATTGCCAGCCTGTAACATATGTGGAAGGAATCACACGGGGGAGTGTAAAGAAAGGCCAGTAACCTGCTTTAAGTGCGGTCGGGAAGGCCACTATTCAACTAGGTGCCCATCATCAACCCCTGCCGTCGTTCCAACCACCAATTGTCATCGATGTGGACGCCCGGGTCATTGGAAGAAGGAATGCCCAATGAACAAACCAGCAGCTTCGGGAGCAAGCAGGGCTGCTTCTAATAAGCCACCTACTGCGAGGACTTTCAACATGACAGTCCAGGATGCTATGAAAGATTCAGATGTGATAGCAGGTACCCTTTCTCTAAATTCAGTCAGTGCAAATGTTTTATTTGATTCGGGAGCAACTAAATCTTTTATATCAAAGGACTTTGCGCGTAAGTTAAGACTTAAGGCTAAACCCTTGATAGAACCCTTACAAGTAGAAATAGCCAATCATGAAATTATTCCTGTTAACCAGATTCACCCCGCCTGTGAGATAGGCATAGGGGAGCAATCTTTCCGTGTTGATCTGATTCCTTTTAAATTAGGGGAGTTTGATGTGATTTTGGGAATGGACTGGCTATCTAGCAACGATGCTCAGATAGACTGTAAAGGGAAGAAAGTTAAGTTAAATATCCCCGGGAAGAAAGAAGTTATATTTAGAGGAAAGAGGCAGACGCAGAAATTTTTGACTATGGCCCAGGCCAAAAGGATGCTACGAAAAGGAAGTGAGGCCTACCTAGCCTATGTGGTGGACACGCAGAAGGAGGTGCCCAACTTACAAGATATTCCAGTAGTCAACGAATTTGAAGATGTATTCCCCCAAGACCTTCCGGGATTACCACCCGATAGAGTGATTGAATTTGCTATTGAGTTGGCCCCAGGGACGGCGCCAGTTTCAAAAGCACCTTACCGGTTAGCCCTGTTAGAAATGAAGGAATTAGCTATCCAATTGCAGGAACTCTTGGATAAGGGTATGATAAGACCCAGTGTGTCCCCGTGGGGAGCACCAGTTTTATTTGTTAAGAAGAAAGATGGGAGCATGAGGTTGTGCATAGACTATCGAGAGTTGAACAAGCTAACCATAAAGAACCGGTACCCATTACCTAGAATAGACGATCTGTTCGACCAGCTAAAGGATGCTGTTTATTTTTCCAAGATCGACCTGAGAACTGGATATCACCAACTAAAGATTAAACCCGAAGATATTTCCAAGACAGCGTTCCGTACCAGGTATGGGCATTATGAGTTCTTGGTAATGTCCTTTGGATTAACCAACGCCCCAGCGGCTTTCATGGATTTAATGAATAGAGTATTTAAGAAGTACTTGGACAAGTGTGTGATAGTTTTTATCGATGATATTTTGATCTACTCAAGGACTGAGGCAGAACATGCAGAGCATTTGAGGATAGCTCTAGGAATACTCAGAGAGGAGCAGTTATATGCCAAATTCTCGAAGTGTGAATTCTGGCGGAATGAAGTACAGTTTTTAGGACATGTGATCAATAAAGAAGGAGTATTGGTCGACCCCTCCAAGATAGAGGCGGTCTCAAATTGGGAAAGGCCAACCACACCCACAGAGGTAAGGAGTTTCATAGGATTGGCCGGCTACTATCGTAGATTTGTACAGGACTTTGCGAAGATCGCAGCCCCTTTGACACGACTTACTCGTAAGACAGAGAAGTTTGAATGGACGGAGAAATGCGAGAACAGTTTTCAGGAATTAAAGAAGAGGTTGATAACGGCTCCGGTATTGGCATTGCCGGACGGAAAAGGAGATTTTGTGATATATAGTGACGCGTCGCACAAAGGATTAGGATGTGTGCTTATGCAGCACGGTAAAGTTATCGTGTATGCGTCGAGACAACTGAAGGAATACGAGGTTAGATATCCTACTCATGACCTTGAGCTCGCGGCAATAGTATTTGCTTTAAAAATTTGGAGGCACTACTTGTATGGAGAGAAGTGCGAGATTTTCACAGACCATAAGAGCCTCAAGTACATATTTACGCAGAAAGAGCTCAACATGCGCCAGAGGAGATGGTTAGAACTAATCAAGGACTATGATTGTGAGATTCTCTATCATCCAGGGAAAGCCAATGTGGTGGCTGATGCCCTTAGTAGAAAGGAAAGACTCAGAATGATAACGACTTCGGAAGAGTTGATGAGGGATTTTGAGAGAATGGAAATAGAAGTAAAGGTAACCGGAACCGGAACTGAAAAGCTTTTTGAGATCTCAATGCAGCCAGAGTTATTGGAAAAAATCAGATTGTGCCAGGAGAAAATAATGAATGAAGGCAGAAAGTCAATGACTGGAGAGGAGATCCATACTGAAAAAGATGATAAGGGGATAATGAGGTACTCCTACCGAATTTGGGTTCCGAATGTTCAAGAACTTAAAAATGAGATTTTGGACGAAAGCCATAGTTCGAGGTATTCCATTCACCCGGGAAGTACCAAGATGTATAGGGATTTGAAGGAATATTACTGGTGGCCCAACATGAAGAGGGACGTAGCAGAATGGGTAAACAAGTGTTTGACTTGCCAAAGAGTAAAGGCAGAGCACCAGAGACCCAGTGGACTTTTGCGACCCCTGGAGATTCCCGAATGGAAATGGGAACAGATAGCGATGGATTTTGTTGTAGGCTTGCCAAGGACGAAAGCCAATCACAACGCCATTTGGGTAATTATAGACCGACTGACAAAGTCAGCTCATTTCATTCCTATCAATGAGAGATACACAGTCGATAGACTGGTGGACATTTACCTTAAGGAAATAGTAACGCGGCATGGAGTCCCAGCGTCCATTGTCTCAGACCGAGACCCAAGGTTCAACTCCAGATTTTGGAGGAGCTTTCAGGAATGTGCGGGGACCAAGTTAAATATGAGTACCGCGTACCATCCCCAGACGGATGGACAGAGTGAAAGGACCATCCAGACACTAGAGGATATGTTGAGAGTCTGTGCAATAGACCTTAAAGGAAGTTGGGATGATCACTTGCCGTTGATCGAGTTTTCTTATAACAATAGCTTTCATGCTAGCATCGGAATGCCGCCTTATGAGGCCCTGTACGGAAGAAGGTGTCGATCTCCCTTATACTGGGATGAAGTAGGAGAGCGGAAGATGTCCGGACCCGAAGTGGTCCAAAGGACCAAAGATATAGTGGATCTTATCAGAGGGCGACTTGTAGCAGCCCAAGACAGACAAAAGAAATATGCAGACCTAGCCCGAAAGGACAAGGAATATGAAGTAGGGGACTTAGTATTGCTGAAAGTATCCCCTTGGAAGGGATTAATGAGGTTCGGAAAGAAGGGAAAACTAAGCCCAAGATACATTGGACCTTTTGAGATATTAAGACGGATTGGAAAGTTAGCTTACGAGCTAGCCCTACCCCCTAATTTGCAACAAGTTCATAATGTGTTCCATGTGTCAATGCTAAGGAGGTATCATCGGGATGCCAGGCACATAGTGGAGTACGAGCAGGTGGATATGCAGCCAGATCTAACTTACGTGGAGAAGCCAGTAAGGATCATAGATAAGAAGGAGCAGGTGCTTCGGAACAAGGTGATCAAGCTAGTCAGAGAACTATGGCAGAATCATAATGCGGAAGAATCGACTTGGGAACTAGAGAGCGCAATGCTAGAAAAGTACCCCCATTTGTTTTCTGTTTGATTCCGGGACGGAATCCTTTTAAGGAGGGGAGACTGTAATAACCCCAAAAATTTTCAACTTTTTGTAACCCTTGTGAATAGTGTTTTAGCTGAATGAGAAAACTTTTCACGCCACACTATGTAGGGGTTCTGTTATGGATATTCTGGGATTTTATTAGTACTCTATGAAGTATATAAGTGTATGTAAATATCGTCAGAATCCAATTCCGAACACTTTGGTTTTTCCCGGAAATCCACAAGATACGGAGAGAATTGAGTATAAGGTAACAGGATAAAAAGGATTTAAATTTAAGGATTATATAGAGGATCATAAAAAAGGAATATAATGTATTGAGAAAGGTTAAGGGAACCTAAGTAATAAGATCCCGGGTATGATCCTTCAAACGATAAACGAGAACGAAAGTTAAGCGAACCGTATAACAGATCAGCGGTCATTAGGCAAACGATTAGGAAGTTAATCAAAGGGATTAATGGGAATGATGTCATCCAACCAATAGAAAGAAGACAAGGAAGGAAGGATGACATCATGAGGATGAGGTAAGCATGACATGGGAAGGAAAGAGGTGTGGTTGAATAAGAACCACACAAATTCAAGGGCAAGGTAGTAATTTGCTAAATCAAATACAAATCAAGTCAACCAAGCTAGCAAAATCATTTCATCAAAAATCAAAAACAACCAAGGCATTTGTTCTTCACTTTGCTCTCGGCTTTTACACATTTTCAAGGCTAGATTTTTCAAAAATCAAGATCCAAGCATCCTAAATTGGTAAGAAAATTCCCTAATCATCTTTATGCTTAGTTATGGCTATATCATGAGTTTAAGCCATTAATTCTTTCTCTAACTTCTTCATTTAATCAAAGAAGAAGACAATGAATAGTGTTTTCAAGTTTTTAACTTGAACTTTTTCTTGTTTTTCTTGAAGATCCAAGCTTTCCTAAGGCTTCTCAAAGCTTCTTAAGGCTTCCTAGCTCCACCCACCACTTCAAGGAAGGTATACCATTTCCAAACCCTAGGTTCATATATATTATAAGGTGATTTTGATGAGTGGGATGCTATTGTAGTTGTTGTTATGATTTAGAGTTTGAGATTTGGTATGGTAGTGTAATGGAATGGTAATTTTGTGGTTTTGATTTTAAGGAACTTAAGTATGATTAAAGTTAGGTTTAAGCATATGTATGAATGATTAAAATTGAATTGGTTGGGATTGTTATGATGTGATAAGGATGGATGTTTGTTGTGTGTTGGATTTGAGGATGGTTTGGATTGATTGTGGATGGTTTAAAAATTTGGAAATCGCGTAAACATAGCCGTCGTAACGTCCGATTTTCTTTGGACTGTTTTTATGCATAGCATTAGGACCCGAGAACCCCCTGCTAGATTATGACCACTGCCATGTTTAGATAGCTCATGTTACGAGCTTCGTTTTGATATGTAGTTCGTTCGATTCCGATGCACGGTTTAGGAGAAACGACCGTTTCAAGTAACGGCGTTTCGCGAACGAAACTTTTTCCCTCGCCTTACTTTGAAACATAGGTTAAAGACCAAAAAGGGTTAATTAATGTGTGAAACATTTATGGTAAGTGTGTTAGGCAGTTGGTAAGTCATTCGCGAAGGAATCGCTTTAAAACTCGTAAAGGTTAAATTATTAAAAATGGCGGAGCCGAGGGTACCCGAGTGACTTAAGCGAATCGGTGAGCGCCAAACAAGCGTTAGAGTCTAAGTTAGTTAAAGTATAGGTTTACAAGTGATTTTGGTTTAATTCCAACTTACTTGTTGTTTATAGGTGATCAGACTCGTCCCGAGCCTTTCTCACCCCCAAGTCGCTCAGGCAAGTATTCTATCCGTTATACTGTTGTTGTGATGAATATATGTATTTGCATTATCTTGCGATAGATGCATGTTGGATAATTAGCAAATGATGCGATATATTGTAGAATGTGATATAGTATGTATGCATGCCTGTTTCATATTCTTGGAATATATATCTGTTGGTTCAGTTGATAATACCTATGCTAGAGGATAGCGGTAACTTGCATATACCCTTAGTATAGGGACCCAAAGGTGAACATATTTCTAAACCGGGAGTCGATGTTCCCGAGTATATTATATATATATATATATATTTATATATATATATATATGGTTATAGTTTTTTTTAAAACTATGGATCGAATAAGGTTTATTCGATAACTTTAAACTTTATTTATTATTGAATATTATTTCGAATATTATTCGAAGGCGTATGACTCCTTTTATTATTTATTGAATATTATTTGAATATTCATTCGAGGGCTTATGACTCTTTTATATTATTTATTGAATATTATTTGAATATTCATTTGAGGATGTATGACTCCTTTATTTTATTTAATGAATATTATTTATACTATTCATTCGAGGTATTATGACTCAGCTTATTTTATTTATTGAGCATTATTTGAATATTCATTCGAGGACTTATGACTCTTTTATATTATTATGAATATTATTTGAATATTCATTTGAGGATCTATGACTCCGATTATTTGCTGAGGTATATTCTTTATTTTATTAAAGAATAAGGTGTCAATAATCAAACTTATTTTCGATTATTCAAATAAAGATAATACTTTCATATAAGTATATCTTTGGTTATTTAATACTCGTTTCAAGTATAAGTTTTAAAACTTCTACTTCAATTATTTTTATAAAGATTATTCTTTATGGGAATATTATTTAATTAATAATATTCAGTCATTTTCTAAATATTCTGGGGACTGATTTACTTCATTAAATCAGCTTTACTCCAAACACTCTATAAAGTGTTTTCGAGTCTTCAAAATGATTTTTAAAAGATAGAGCGGATCCCAAAACTCATTTTTATATTTAAGATCTTCCTTTTAAGGGGATTTAAATACTCGTTCAAAACCTGAGGGATCCGGCTCTATGGTGTATTTTATATTCGCAACAAGTTTGCAATTTTGGTAAATGAATTGATTACTTACCCAACGTTCGGGAAGTAAGTCCATCTATTGAGTCGGCATAAGCAACATTGTCACACCCCCAACTTAAATAGCAAAATAATTATAGCTATTACATCATTTTATTGAGTACTACACAACCAAAATCCAAGATCTTACAGTTTAGGGTTTGGAACAGCCCAACACTACCAACTATTACATCTGATTACAAATACCGAGTCCTCACACAACTATTATTACTTATTCTACCTGGGCTCGAACATAAGCATCCGCATCACAGGTCTTACGGGCAGTCTGCTTGAATCTAACCATGGCTGTTAGCTGTAATATCAGGGTAAAGCAAGAAGTGAGCCAAAAGCTCAACAAGTGCTAACAATACAACGCAAAGCATAAATCGAGATATACCTTTAGGAATGACAATGGAATGACATAATCAATGATAATCGAGAGATAAAACTTATGTGAGTTGGCATCATTTTGCTTGCATCAAAACAAATTTTAAAACCATTCTTAATCAAAATCATTTTATGACGCTACGGATTACAGCCGGTGATCAGCCGCGAAGTAATCCCGAACCTCGCTGGGTTCTAAAACATTATTGGGAATCCCTAGGCAACTTTTAAGCCTAATATAAGTGTGGAAAGGACTCGCGTCTCAGTCCAGATCCACCATTCAAGAAAACATTTGTCCCCCTTTGGGACTGAAAAATCCACGTTTTAATCATTTTAAAAACTGATGCCGATTTATGACAAAATCTCTTTCGACTGTAATTATTTTTATCAAGGGATTATAGATCAACTTGAAACACTGGGAATATGACACTAAATCTCAGGGCCATGATCTACTAGACTTTACTATATTAGGGTAATTGAGAGGTTTCCATAAACAAGAACTTAGACAAGGAAATTAAGCCAGGCTATTGGATAAGATGAAAGAGTAATGCCAAACTAGGCTTAAAGCAACGGTTGTAGACAAGATATAGGTATTAGAACATCAAAAGATAGGCATCACTGGTTCCAATAGGATAAAGGGGTTAAAATATAAAGAAAGCGATCATCAGCTCAGTATATAACAGGGTATCAAGCTTTAGGGTAAGGATAGGGTTATCAAACAATCATGAATGTATTTAAGAAATGATTGGCTTTTAGGTATCAAGATAAAGTTTCTATCGAGGTTATTTCAAGAGTTGAATCAAAGCATCAGGGTGCAACATCAAGATTTCTCAGGGATCAATAGCATGATAAACAAAAGGATCAATAAGATATTATAACGCATCTCTAATTTATCATGGCATTAAACTATCATGAAAGACTTTTGAACTACTTGCAATATGTACTCGAGGGTTCATGGCATCTCTATGTAACTCAAAGATAAACAAAAGATACGCTTGATTTAAATACATCAAGATGTCTCAGGATAATTGCATCGATATATATATATGAACTGTTTACAGCAAATACGAAGGTCAAGTTGAATCACTTGCCTTGAGATAGACTGGTCTGGTCTGACTGGTAGGAGCAACAACTGGAGCTTCACTCGACTTTTAAGGCAAGTTTTCCCTCGTCTCGAGATCCTACATAAATAATAATAATCCTCATTATAATATATTCTTTCCATCTTAACCTATTTACAACCCGAAATTAAACATGGATGGCACTTAGGCCTATACACACTTAATTCATATCCAACATTTATATTTTTAAATATACACACGTAGCCACATAATCACATATCGTATATTAATACCAAATAACATCACATACACCATAACGCCACACTAGGCTTGGATGATCTCGACTCACCACTTAAATTATTTGGTCGCTAACTAAGCGAAGTCTTCGAATTTGGGCTTCCTAACTCAATGTGCCTTTCCTAAATTATCCAAAACCTATTGACCCTCACTTGTGCCTTTTGTTCTACTGACCTTATACTATCTTACAACTATGGTGGTCGACCTAATACTCACTTCTAAGTGTCCTAAAACTATGTGATAAGTGAAAGTGCTCACTGGTGTAAATTTCAGAATGGTAACTAAGGTTTCTTGAGTGCATTAGACACTCTTAAACTACAAGTTTTTCTTCAAAATTTTTACACAAGACTCTCCTGACCTAAGGGCATCTCATAAGCTTGATGTGGCTCAAAGGCCTGGCTTGGGCCTTCTTGGGCCTAAGCTAAAAGTCCAAGGTTCCCCTGTTTTTCTGGGCAGAAAATGCCCTGACTTGAATTAACTTGTGGCACATGGTTCTAGCTCATATCCTATGAACTATGGTTGGAAAAACTTCTCTGACATACCCTCTAACTAAGGCCCAATTGGGCCTAATGAGGGCCTACCCATGACATGGCCAAATCTCCCTATTTCTAAGTTGCAACAAAACTGTCCCCTGCTGGACAGATTTTGTTATTCTACTTGTGCACCTAACCAAATGACATGCAAACCTCCAACCAACTCCTAAAACCTATTATATACTCCCCATACTAACTTCTGGTGGCTTGGGCCTCAAAGTGCACATCAATGACATGGTCAAAACTCACTCTAAACATCAGGGTACTAAACTGATTTTTCTGCAGAAACTATAACTTCTCATTTTCCAAGATTTTAACTTGACAAACCCAACTAACAACAACTAAATACTTAAACCAAGACTTATACTTGGTATTCTACTGAACTAACTCCCTTTTTCTTAAAATACCCTTGGTGAGATCATCCTTACCTAAGGTGCAACTATGGCAAAACAAAAGAGACTACTCTTAACAAATCGCAAATCTTCATGCCTTTGAAACAACAAGATATATATTTTTATAAAAGATAACCACAAATTATTACCATGCAACAAGAAGCATAAATCAATATTATCACATTATTCCTACTGAAATTAAGGCTCACTAACAAAATCTTTCCAAATAATCAAAATTTCACAACAAACTAAGAGAATTCCACATGCATGCATGCCTTCGGGTTTTTCAAACCAAAACAACATGATTTCCAAATAAATTTTTATCATAATTCAACATGCAAGCCTAACATGGATTACAACTAAATGATCAACTAGCATGCAAAAGGATTTTATCAAGACTTTACTACAAAATTCATGTTATCATCACAAAATACACAAAAATGTTAACAAGGCAACAAAACACCATCCATTCGGCTCCTATCAAGTCATGGCCGAATGGATTAGGGTAAAAACAGCATTCGCATAGGTGTAACACTCTTATGTCTAGCCATTCTTGACCCTATGATACTATAACTCATGGTGAAAGCCTTAGATTCACAAGAATCAAGGAGGTTCACTTTGAGTTTAACAAAAACATCACCATGCAAGGTCAAAACATAGGTTTTTCACTCTATACTTTTGAAATATATAAGAATAACATATAGGGAGTAAAATTACTTGAATATAAGATGATTGTTTGGGTGAAAGAATGAAGAAATGAAGGGGATGGAGGGCCTCGGCTATGGGATGGCCGAGAGTGAGGGTTGAGCCGAGAGGGAGGGAGGAGAAAAGGGGAGGGTGGAGTGAAAATGGAGTGATCATCACTTTAGTTTTGTTTTTATGTCTTTGACTAGACTAAATGTGAGTGGATTTAGGAAATGACAAGAGTAACCCTCTAGCTAAAGTTAGGCAAGTTTGCATGCAAGGTCAAGGAGGTAATTTGGCTAGCAAAATGTGAGTTAGTGGGGTGGAGAATGTCTTCTTTGCCCTTTGGTTAAATAGAAGAGAGTTTGCATGCAAGGTTATTCATGTAATTTGATAATTATTAAGCAACTAATTTCCAAAGATTTATTTTTATATAATAAAGTACAAGTTCAAAAATTATAAAATTTATACCATAAAATAACTTGGATTTTTAGAGACTTTATAAAAATCATTTTCAAAATTTGTGTACAAAATGTCTTTTAAAAGAAAATTTTTCCAAAGCTTAGAATATTCCTTATAAATCAAAAATAAAGAAATTAAATAAATTCTTGCTTTGAAAAATCATATACTACCCAAAGCAAATTTATAATGCAGAAATTTTCACTCACACAAACGTACAAGCATTGAATATATTTTTATTTAACTTAATATTATTCACAAATAATATTACATAAAATGCCGGTCGTAACAAACATGGGCGCAGTGGGCGTCCATGATAGTGTAAGTGGCTCAGTGGGAGTCCATCAAATGCATAAGTGGCTGAGTGGCAGTCCAGCATAAGGTCCTAATTATGACCAGGGTGATGACCAGTGGGGAATTCGTCCATCTACTAGTAGAAAAGGTTACTAATGGGTATCTTTGCCTGATCAGCAAGATATCTAGTTTATGCCAAAATTCTTTTCCTTTCCAAAATTCATTGGATGTTTCAAACTCTGTTCATACTTTACATAACAGAGGTTCCAGGAAATGTTTTCGGGATATATATATGTGGATATATATATATCGGGACTAAATAAAGTATCTCATAACTTTTTCATTCAATAATATTTCAAAGATTGAATCCATTCAAGTCTTAACTTGTGGTCTCATCTATGGGATGTTTTTCTTAAAACTCTTTATACTTTGAACAGTGGTAGTTCAAGTAAGCTTTATAGATGATATAAGTGTAGTGAAGTATTTGGTAACTTCATTTCTTGTTTTTTTCTTATATCTAGTAAGTAATTATCTTACGCACGATAAAGACTCTATTAAGTATCCATTTAGATACTTATATTATTGTTATCACTATATATTATCTTGCGAGCTGTAAGGCTCACTCTTGTTTTATTTCTTCATCACACAACAACAGTTAGGAGAGATGGCCAGACTCCAGCAGACCCAGCGCAAGCGCGTGGGAAGCGCCCCGCATCTTCCCGATGATGTTGTAGCTGCTATAGCTGCAGAGGTAGATCTATTGTAGATCCTACTATCTACTTTTGATAATCAAATTATGTATAATTATAACTTGTGGCAGATAATGGCAATTAACTGTAAATTTATCAAGTAATCATTTTGGGTTGTAATAATTTTAAATTGTGGATTCAAAGACTTGTACTTATTTCAATTTCATCTCTGAGACTATAACGGGTTGTGGTGTGTGTTAGTGTGGGGTCACAGCATAAGGTTATTTTTATTAATTAAGTGAAGTGATATTGTGGAAAGAAAGACCGTGACAACCCGGATCCCCGACCCCGGATCTGGGGGTGTTACATTTATTTTCATAAATATTTAAATTATCTTTAAAATTATTTTTATGATTTTATCATTTCAATAATTATTTATAGGAATTTATAAAATTTAGAAAGTAATATTTTACCAAATATTTAGCTTTGCATGATTTTCTGATTGTATTTAAATGCGGGTTCAGTGTTAAATTCAAAAATACTTCAAAAATTATGAAATATATATTTTATCAGTATTTGAATATTTTGAGAATTTTAAAATTATTTCAGAAATTTTTTGAATTATATTTACCTGCATATTTGTTCGTTAACTCGTAAAATGGGGGTATAGCACGCGAGTCAAAATACTTTAAAAATTATGAAAATTTTATTTTATTAGTTTTAAATATTCCGAGATTTTTAGAAGTATTTTGGTAATTTTTCGAGTTAGTTTCACTAGCAAGTTTGTTCGTTAAATCACGAAATGCAGGTCTGATGTTAAACTCAAAAATGTTTTAAAAATTATGAAATTTTCATTTGACTAGTTTTTAATTATTTCCAGAATTTTAAAATTAATTTGGTAATTTTCCGATTTTTATTTACTTGTAAATTTATTCGTTAAAACGTAAATCGCGGGACGGAAGTGAGCTGCTGGGAATTCAAACCAATCCTATTTCTACGTGGCAATTTTTCAGGATGGATTGTGACACGTGTACAAACTTCATACATGGTCATCGAATAAAGGGAATAAAACAAAAAACAAAATAAACAAAAAAATAAAAAAAAACTCACGCACAGCTTTCTCTCTATCCTCCCTCACTCTCTTTTCTCCTCTCTCTCTACCTTATTCCCCGCGCCCACTCAATTCCACCACCACCCTGTTTCCTCCCACTTTCTTTTTTTACTTCCATTTTCTCTGTGTTCGTGTATTATATACACCAAATATTCAAAATTTCATATCTTCTACACCGTTTATCCAAATTTCAATTGTTATATATATAATTGATTAGCGCTTCGTAAAAAAAACGATCTGCGCTTCGATACCTACGCAGGTATATATTTTGCGAAGTTTTAAAAAGAAAATTTACGGAGCATATTTTTCATTTTAATTTATTTTTGGGGCGTAGAAAAGGAGTTTGACGGTGTTGATTACTTCACATGGCGTTTCAGCGTGTTGTTACCAAATTCCTCCGTCAACATTCATAATGCTTATAATATCTCTCTTAAAAGGCAAGCCGAGTAAACTTGTAGCTTTCAGGTTTATAGTATCATATTGCACCATATTCGTAAAAGTTACACTTCTCCTTATATTTAGAGTTAATTACATTTTTATCAAGTAGTTATAAATTGAAGTAAAACGAAATTTTGTGAGTACATATATACATGTAAACACGTATCCCGTGTCATTATCAGAAATGTTAACATTTATAACCTCATTTGGGTTGGAATTGGAATATTCCTACTAATAACTAAAATTTCAGATTAATTAGAATATTTACATTACTGCATTTTTTTTATATGAAAGAAATAGTAGTTATTTTCGATTATTCCTCCGTGAAATTAATCATGACACTAAATAATTAATAAATATTTATCAAGCAATATATATTAATCATAGTTAATCATAGGTTTCTGAAATTATATATCTTTTAGATCGTTAAAAATTATGTTGAGTAAAATTTAAAATAATTGATTAAACTTTTTTTATAATCTGAAATTCTAACTTTTAGTTTAATTTTGAGAATATGTTTAGCATGAAGTATGGGGTTTGAGCTTGATTATTTCATAGTTTATAGTTGTCATAATGCCTGATTTTCCAATGACTGTTTTCATAGTTTATAGGGCCTTAATTTTAATTAGGGGTATTATTTTCATTACTATAAATACCATAATTTTTATTTAATTATTTATAATTAATTATTAAAAATTCTGAAAAAAGAAATTCTCTGCAGTCAGGTTAGGGTTTGCGATTCGGGTCAGAAATTTAAGCTGTGATTTTAATCGATTTTGAGAATCAAATCAAGTCGTGTAAGTACTCAAAACGAAACCCTTGATCTGTTCTTTCGGTTTATAGTGTCAATTTCAAGTTTTGATTCATGTATTTTTTATTTCGATTTTAGGGTTCATAACTGAAAATTGGGGATTTTAGTTCTAGGGGTTATTGAATGATTTGATGATTGATATAGCTTCTCTGTGATGTGTACAATCGACTCATGCTATCAATTTTATCAAACGATTGCTAGATAGTTGAATTCAATTTCCAAGGTTTATGCTAATTTTCAAGTGATTATTTTTTATTTTACAGCTATCTGAGGTATGTATGGACATAGGGGTTTGATTGTATATGTTTCAAGCTTTATTTTAAGCTATAGATCATAATTTCTATGTACAAATCTGTGAATTCGATAGTTGGCCGGAAAAGTTTGAGCTTTGATCGGAGATGGAGTTCCAGGGGTTATTCAGGGAAGTTGTGGCCGGAGTTGAGTTGCTTGTATGATTTGGAATTGAACCCGGCTTAAAAATGAACCAAATGGTTACGTTTTTGGCCTGAAATTGGATCACCGAAATCCTGGCCGGTGCCGGATTCTGGGAATAAGTCGGTCATGTTCGTCATGACCCGGATGGTGACCCTTTGACCCGTTCAAACGACCCGGTTTTGATCCGTTTTGTCAGAAGTTCATTTTCTGACAAATGTTTCTGAGTTTTTATTTTTATTTTATATTTATTAATTATAAAAATCTGTTTTATTTATTTTATAAATTGATTAATTAAGTAATTTAATTAATTGATTTTTTTATAAATAAATCTGAAATATTTTCTAAAAATCAGAGTTTATTATTTCTTCAATTATTTATTATTTATTATCATTTATTAAATATTTAAAAATGATTGATTGATTTTTCAATTATTTTTTAATTCCAAAAATTATGGAAAAAATATTTTTAATTCTGATTTTTCTAAAAAATTATTTAAAAATATTTTTGAGGTTCAATTATTTTGAATAATTAATTATATTGAATAATAAACTGATTTACCCTTATTTATTAAATAATAATCAAACCATTTATCCAATTTAAACGAAACGAAAGCCCTTTAACTCGAAAAAATGACCTGCTTTCATTAAAAATAGTTTCAAAATGTTTGAAAACGAGTCGGCTTTCGATATTTATGTGCTTTTAAACCCTATTACTTATAGAGACGAGTCCAATAAATTCCAAAAATTAGGAAACAAGCCAGAAGTTGTTCGATAATGCGAATATTGATTCGGTTTTGATTCTAAAAATTATTTTAAGCCTAAAATGATTATGTGACTTATGTGTTATGTGAATTATGTGGTTAGTCGAGTCTTAATAGTTAGTAATTATTATACTAGTCGATTATAAGCGTATGGGCTGACGATAAGGGTTACATGACGTCGGTTTGAGACGCGTTTAAGATATGTGTTGACTAAATAAGTATCTTTCTTTGATAGAGATGAAGCCAATAAGGCGGACCAAGCCAGTGTTAGAGAACTGTGATATATTTGCGGTAAATCGCGTAACATGCAAGTTTTCCCCTATTCTAAGTTTAGAATAGTGAATCATTTTCTTCTATTCAGATTCTCAACTCGATAAGCACTGATAATTCATGTTCACATACACTGATACACAATTATTGTTCTTTTATTTATATTTCATTTCTATTCGTGATTTCTCTTGATTTACTAAATACGCTATTCATATTCCAATAGAGTATATACATATATCCTGATATATTCTGATGTTGGGATACATCAAAGCATACTGATTATTCCGGTTGCTTATCTGTGGACTGGATGGTGATGATTAGGATCAGGTATACACTTGATCCTATGGACCGGGAACTAACTGGATCCTTGTTGTGGGCCGTAGTGCCTGGGTACCCGACTGGGTCTATATATAGAGGTATAGATCTGCATTATATCCTGACTGATCAGCAGGATATAGGTGTGAACTTGTATCCAGTCTAGTTTATTGTTACTCATCGATAGTGGCCTTCATTATCTTTTGCGAAAATACATGATTACCGATACAATCAGATTACTGGTTCATCTAGCTTTATTATAATACTGTTTATATATTATTGACTTGTTGAGCAAAAATTTTAGCTCACCCCCTTTGTTATTATTCACCTTGTTTGTTTTCATTCAAGAAAGAGATTGAAACATATCCGGACTCGTACGGTAAAGCAGCGTGTCAGGCAGCAGGAACCTCTAATACCAAAAGTGCTAATTCCAATTCAAGAAGAGAGCTTTGAGCTACCTGAGCAGGTGTAGTATAGATAGTTGTGGCATGAATTTGAATAAAATGAATTTAGCTTCAAACTTGTTTAGATAATGGTTTGTAATAAAGAGAGTTCTATGAGATTTTATTTTTAAGTTTGTAATAAAGTTAGTGTGTTGTTCTTGTTTTCATACCTCAACCTTAAAAGATCCTATATAGAGAAAAAATGGGTTAGTTATATGTTTGTATGATTACTATATAGGTTTATGTTATGTTAGAGATTAACAAGTAACCCCTAGATCTAGACCCAGGATTTGGAGGGCGTTACAGTTAGTAAGGCCCTCGCTAAGGTCTCGCGTTAAAAACGATAAGTGTCGGTTTTATAAAAATGTCGGAGCCAAGGGTGCGCAAGCGAGTAATGTTAATTAACAACTTGAAAACGACCGGTAGTGTTTAGAAGAGTAAGGTTAGTTTCATAAGAGACCAAGCACTAATCCCGAGTCATGTTATTTTTTATAGGTTATCGGACCAATCCTAGAAACACTACCACCCCTGGACATTCAGGCAAGTCTTCGAACCCTATTACTGTTGTTGTGATAATTGTATGAAATATCTTGAGATAAGATGCATGAATGTTTGAAACATAGTTTTGCGATATAAATCCATGTATAATTTGAATTAAATCTTATGACATAAATGCATGCATGTTTTGAAAATATGATATTTCGATAGTTAATTAAAATTGTTTAAAGTAGAGCTCACGAGCTATATAATATCTATGCTAGTGATAAGCGATATTTTGTGTATAACCTTAGTATAGGATATCCGAGTTTGAACATTTTACTTTAAACCAGGAAGCGATATTCCTGAGTATGTTACGTACGGTTTTTAATAACTAGTAATCGAATAAAGTTATTCGATGGTTTAAAACCCTAAAGTGAATATTATTTCGAATATTCATTTAATGATTGTACGTACGATATATTATTATTATTGAAAACTATTTTGATTATTCGAGTATAGATTTTACTCAGAAATAATTATTTATCATTTAATAAATATTAACTTTGAATATTCATTTAAAGACCTTTAAACTCTGATTATTATATTTAAATATTGTTAAGTGGCATTCATGTCCACTTAGAACGTCCTATAAAGGCTCGAACTTGTGTTTCATACTCAAGTTATTTGTGTATTTGATGTATTTTTGTAGTGTTTTGTATTTCAGGCATAGATAAGGGATCGAGGAGTTTTAGCATTGCTTTGGTGATAAAATGGTGTTAGGAAGGTGTCTTGTATAAATGCTCATTGAATGCCATCAAGAACCAGCAATTAAAATAAAAATCAGAAGTTTTTCCAGAAGGTCAGTGCGCCTGCGCTGTGTTAGCACGCGGCCGCGCCGGTTGTTAGAGTTGCAGCGTGCCCGCACTGGGATAGCACGCGGCCATGCCGGGTCGATTTCCAGGAATTCTGTGTTGGATAGAAGATTGATTTTCTGGGCTCTTGGACGATTTGGGCTGCTATATAAAGATAACTTAAAGACGTTTTTCATAACTGAGACTAAGGAGAAGACAACGAGAAGACCTACGAGCATAAATACAACCAAGGCGAAGAGGATCTAGTTTATTCTTGTGATTCTTTATTTTAATTTGTAATCTTGGATGCTAGTTTTCTTGTTTATTGAACCTATTACTCTTGTTTAACGTACTTTGATTATTATTCAGTTTATAAAGACTTAGTTTATTATACCATGCTTTCATCGGAACCCACGGTGATGATGAGTTCAGTTATGGGCTAATCGTTATCGTGGGGTTCTAGCGGTTTTACTTATGGATTTCATTATTTAATTTGTTTCGATACCTTAGTATGTTGTGATTGAATGATTTCCTAGTATTGGTTGTGCTTATTTGTCTTATGAGCATCGCGAACTTATAAGATAGTGTGTTTTCTCTATTGAAGTGAAAGTAAATATAGGGGTTTAGAACTTGCAATGCTAATATAGGTTCATGTATTTGTTATGCATGATTCGTAGGTAATTTTAACCATCTTACTTGCCCTATGTAATAACAATAGATAACTTGCACATTAAACCATTATGTTGTCAAATTCTATAGACATATAGGGTCATAACATAATTGGTGTCTATTAAGCTTCTATCTCTTTTGTGGATGTCTGGTAGTAGGGAAATCGTACAACGAAAGTTGGCGTTTACTAGTTTCATGTTATCTGATTAGTTGTCATCACCATTGCATGTTAAAGTTAAGAACAAAGGCTATTAAATGAAGTAGTAATGAAGTTAGAATCCCATTTTTGTCTCACATAAGTAATACAACCTCAATTCTCTTAGTTAATTGCATGTTAGTTAATCATAGTTATAAACAATCTCAACTTGTTATCATCTTAGCATTGAATAATATCGAAAACATTGTTGCATAAGTGCATAGATTGAAGTTAACCTAAACCAGTCTATGTCAGAACTAACTAGAATTAATTCTATATTACTTGTGAACGCGTATACTTGCGTGAATATTAGCGCATGTTTTTGTCCTAACAAGTTTTTGACGCCGCTGCCAGGTACTTGGTGTTAATTTTTAGTTTATGTGCTTGACATTAATGGTTGTTAAAGTTCACTGACTCAGATGTTGTACTTACTCGTTTACTTGTTCCTTTTTCAGGTACTCTAGAGAGCGTTTATGCTAACACGTTCTCGATCTCGAAAGAGAACACTGGATAAAGCGGAGGAAGAAGTTTTAGTAGAGGAAGAAGTTCTTGTAGAATATGAAAAAGTTGAAGAAGAAGCTCTTGTTTTAATGGGTAAATCAGAAGCAAATGAAAAAGCTTTGATGGACTACTCTCAGCCGAAAATCAATGATATTTAGTCTAGCATTGTCAGACCAGCCATCACGACTAACACTTTTAAAATCAAGGCTAGCACGATTCAGATGGTGCATAACTCGGTCCAGTTTGGGGGCTCTTCGACGGAAGATCCCAACATGCATATTAGAGATTTCATCGAGATCTACGACACTTTCAAATTCAACAATGTCTCTGAAGATGCTATTAAGTTGAGGCTTTTCCCATTCTCTCTAAGGGCTAAAGCTAAGTACTGGTTGCATTCTCTACCACCAAGCTCTATCACCAAGTGGGAAGATCTTGCTCAGAAGTTTCTCACTAAATTCTTTCATATGGCAAAGACAGTTGCAATCAGGAATGCTCTTACTCAATTGACACAGCAATGGGGAAAATCTTTATGTGAAGCTTGGGATCGTTATAAGGAGATGCTTAGAAAGTGTCCTCATCATGGGATGCCTGACTGAATGATCATTAACTGCTTTTATAATGGGTTGGGTACGACTTCTAGAGCCATGCTTGATGTAGCATCAGGTGGAGCCTTATGGGCTAATAGCTATGATGAAGCATATGATTTAATTGAACTGATGACTGCTAATGAGTTCCAGAACCCTTCTTAGAGACTAACTCAAGGAAAAGTAGCAGGGATTCTGGAGGTAGATAAAGCTACTGCTATAGCTGCTCAGCTTAAGGCTTTGATGATAAAGGTGGATTATTTGGCTAATTATGGAGTTAATCAGATAACTAGTGTCTGTGAGCTTTGTGCTGGTGCGCATGAGACGGAGTAGTGTGCTATTTCTAGTGAATCAGCTCAGTTCATGATCAACTTACAGAGGTTGCAGCAACCAGTTCCAGTCATCTATCATCCCAATAACTGCAATTATCTTAACTTCTACTGGAACAACACTCAGAATATGGTGCAGTAGCCTTATCAGTAGTATGCAGCAAAGCAATATAAACCCTCTTGGTTTTCAACAACCATAATATGCACTAAGGAAATAACTCCAACTGTAACAATCTAATAAAAAATCTGAATTGGAGGAGTTGAGGCTCATGTGCAAGAGCCAAGCGGTTTCTATCAAGACCTTGGAGAATCAAATTGGGCAGATTACCAATGCCTTGCTAAATCGAAAACCTGGTACACTCCCTAGTGACACAGAAGTGCCAGGAAAGAAGGAAGAAAAAGAGAAAGTTAAGGCAATTATATTGAGGTATGGGAAGGTTACAAACCAAGAAAAAGCTCAAGTTCCAGAATCTGAAGATGTGGCTGAAGAAGAAGTGTAGAAGGAAGATGAAGTGGAACCAAGGAAGAAAACTGTGGAACACACTCCTTCTGAGGGTAATACAGAGGAGAAACAGGTCTATCCTCTACCTCATTTTCCTAAAAGGCTGCAGAAGCAAAAGTTGGATAAGCAGTTTGCGATGTTTCTGGAGGTGTTCAAGAAACTTCATATCAACATACCTTTCGCTAAAGCTCTTGAACAAATGCCTAGCTATGCGAAGTTTAAGAAAGGTATTCTCTCTCGGAAAGTGAAGCTCGATGAATTAGAGACTGTTTCTCTCACGGAGAAATGTAGTGATGTGCTGTAACAGATGTTGCCTTCAAAGCTTAAAGATCCTGGAAGCTTCACTATTCCTTGCACCATCAGAAAAGTGTCATTCGACAAATGCTTATGTGACTTGGGAGCTAGCATCAATTTGATGCATTTGTCTATCTTCAAGAAGTTGGATTTATCTGATCCAAAGCCTATTTATATATCCTTGTATTTGGCCGATCGCTCTATTACATATCCACGAGGCATTGTGGAAGATGTCATGGTCAAGGTAGACAAACTCATCTTTCCTGTGGACTTTGTAATTCTTGATTTTGAGGAGGATAAGAAGATTCTCATAATCTCTGAAAGACCATTCTTGGCTACTGGTCGAACCATGATTGATGTGCAGAAGGGTGAGCTCACTATGCGAGTACTAGATCAGGATATGACTTCTAATGTATTCAATGCCATGAAATTCCCTACTGATAATGATGAGTGCTTAAAAGTGGAGTTGGTCGATTCTGTGGTTACTTCATAACTTTATCAAATGCTATGGTCTGATGCCTTAGAGAAGGCCTTGTTGGGAAATTTAGATAGTGAAGACGATGAAGGTGATGAGCAGTTATATTATTTGAATGCTTCTCCTTGGAAGCGAAGGCTGGATATTCCGTTTGAATCTCTTGGATTGGAAGAGCTGAAAAATTCTCCAAAGCGCCTCAAGAGATCTATTGGGGAAGCCCCTACAGTAGAGCTTAAACCATTGCATGAACACTTGAGGCATGCAATTTTTAGGTGATGCATCTACCTTTACTGTTATTATTGTATCTGACCTTTCATGCAGTGATGAGGAAAAGCTCTTAAGAATTCTAAGAGAATTCAAATCGGCAATTGGATGGACTATAACAGATATCAAGAAAATCAGCCCTTCTTATTACATGCATAAAATTCTTCTAGAGGAAGGTAGAAATCCTACTGTTGAGCAACAGAGAATGCTTAATCTGATCATGAAAGAAGTTGTGAAGAAGAAAATTCCCAAGTGGCTAAATGCAGGGATCATCTATCCTATTTCTGATAGTTCTTGGGTGAGTCCAATTCAGTGTGTTCCGAAGAAAGGAGGTATCACAGTGGTTGCTAATGAGAAGAATAAGCTCATTCCTACTCGAACAGTCACGGGGTGGAGAGTTTGCATGGATTACAAGAAGCTGAACAAGGCCACGAGGAACGATCACTTCCTTCTTTCATTTGTTGATCAGATGCTTGACAGGTTGGCTGGGCATGAGTATTATTGTCTTCTGGATGGCTATTCGTGTTATAATCATAGTTGCATTGCTCTAGAGGATCAGGAAAAGACTATCTTCACTTGTACGTTTGGTACTTTTGCTTTCAGAAGAGTTTCTTTTGGGTTGTGTGGTGCACCTGCCACATTTCAGAAATGTGTGATGGCCATTTTTTCTGACATGATTGGTCATAATGTGGAGGTGCTCATGGACGATTTCTCTGTGTTTTGTGATTCTTTTGACGAGTGCTTGCAAAATCTTGGTGCAGTTCTTAAGAGGTGTGTTGAGACCAATCTGGTTCTCAACTGGGAGAACTGTCACTTTATGGTGCAACGGGGCATCATTCTTGGGCACAAGGTCTCTAGTAAAGGTCTTGAGGTGGATAAATCTAAGGTGGGGGTAATTAAAAACCTTCCTCCACCAATTTCTGTTAAAGGAGTCTGCAGCTTTCTTGGTCATGCGGGTTTTTATAGGCGGTTTATCAAGGACTTCTCTAAAATCTCTAAACCGTTGTGCAATCTTCTAGAGAAAGATGTCCCTTTCAAGTTTGATGATGAGTGCCTGTCTGCTTTTGAGAGCTTAAAGAAGAGTTTAATCGTGACACCTGTCATAACTACACCTGATTGGAATGAACATTTTGAAATGATGTGCGATGCAAGTGACTATGCAGTTGGAGCAGTTCTTGGACATAGGAAGAACAACATATTTCATGTGGTCTACTATGCTAGTAAGACCCTCAATGGTGCTCAACTGAACTATACTACTACTGAGAAAGAACTCTTAGCCATTGTATATGGTTTTGAGAAGTTTGGATCGTATTTTCTTGGGATGAAGGTGACAGTATTCACTGATCACACTGTCATTCGCTATCTCGTCTTGAAGAAGGACTTGAAGCTTAGACTGATTTGATGGGTTCTTTTACTTCAGGAGTTTGAATTGAAGATCAAGGATATGAAAGGTACTAAGAATAAAGTTGTTGATCATCTCTCTCGGTTAGAAGATCCGAGTGCGACTTCACAGGATACGACATTGATAAATGAGTCTTTTCCCGATGAGCAGTTGTCTGGGGTACAAGAGGAAAAATCGTGGTTCGCAGACATTGTAAACTACCTTGTGAGCAATATTATGCCTCTAGACTTGTCTTTTTCTTAAAGGAAGAAGTTTATTCATGAGGTGAACTGGTACATGTGGGATGAGCCATTTTTGTTTAGGCAAGGAGCTGACCAAATCATCAGGAGATGTATTCCGTACAGCGAGACGGAGGGTATCTTGCGAGACTGTCATTCGACTGTTTATGGAGGCCACTATGGAGGAGAGAAGACAACAGCTCGTATCTTTCAAGCGGGATTCTTTTGTTCTACATTGTTTAAGGATGCCCCCGGTTTATTTTGAAATGTGATCGCTGCCAGCGTGTTGGTAATATGTCTAAGAGGGATGAAATGCCTCTTTTTATACTTTTTGAGGTTGAGGTCTTCGATGTTTGGGGAATTGACTTCATGGGGCCATTTATCTCATCTTGCAATAATCAGTGTATCTTGTTGGCGGTTGATTATGTGTCGAAATGGGTTGAAGTCAGGGCTTTACTGATGAATGATGCAAAGGTAGTGCTTAATTTTCTTCACAAGCAGATATTCACAAGATTTGGAACTCCAAGAGTCATAATCAGTGACGAGGGGTCACATTTCTGCAATCGCAAGTTCACTTCCATGCTGCAAAGATATTATTTGAATCATCGCATTGCTACAGCCTACCATCCTCAGACTAATGGTCAAGCTGAGGTATCTAATAGAGAGATTAAGTGTATTTTAGATAAAGTTATATGTCCATCAAGGAAGGATTTGTCTTTGAAGATGGATGAAGCTGTGTGGGCGTATCGAACAACATACAAGAATCCGCTAGGCATGTCACCGTTTTAGTTGGTTTATGGTAAGGGATGTCATTTGCTTGTGAAGTTAGAGCACAAGGCGTATTGGGATTTGAAGAAGCTGAACCTTGATATGGATGCAGCTGGTAGGATAAGGATGCTTCAATTGAATGAACTCGATGAGTTTCGACTTCGAGCATATAAGAACAATAAAATGTTTAAGGAGAAAGTCAAGAGGTGGCATGATAGAGGTCTAGTGCTCAAATCATTTGTGCCGGGGCAACAAGTTCTTTTGTTCAACTCTCATTTCTGTCTTTTTCCGGGGAAATTGAAGTCGTGATGGTCAGGGCCATTTGTAATCAAAACTGTGTTTCTACATGGAGCGGTGAAGATTTATGAGAATGATCCAGGCCAAGCATTCAAGGTAAATGGACAGAGGTTGAAGCATTACTCTGGTGATACGGCAAAGCGTGAGGTTGTTAGTGACATTCTATTGTCCGCTTGATCTCGGAAATTCTACGTCAAGTTAGTGACATAAACCAAGCGCTTCGTGGGAGGAAACCCAAGTTTGTTGTACAATAGTAGATAGAGGAAGAAGAAAACAAGAAGAAAACTCCAAAAAAATAAAAGAAATGAAAAAATTGGGTGTCAACTACAGTAGCACGGCACGCCCATACTGTGAAGTAGGGCGGACACGCTGGAAGTACAAAGACTGTGTGCGTCCGCGCTGGTATGCGGGGTGGCCACGCTGGTTTTCCAGAAGCATGACGCGCCCGCGCTGCCAGGAGGGGCGGCCGTGTTGGCTCCCCGAACCTGAAAAAAATAAAAAATACAAAAATATCAAAAACAAATCATATCACAGCCGAATATCCCTCTCCCACCTTCCATATTTCCCTCTCCAAATTAGTTTCAACCACCCCATTACTCTCATTACTCCCATTATTCCCATAATCAATTCCCGCTTCTTTTCTAAAACTAATTCTAATCCCTAAACCTTATGTATACACACACTTATACACAATCTTCTCTATCACTTCTCAATTCTCAAACCTAAATCTCTCTTATACACATCTCTTTTCTCGAACTTATTCGAATTCAATGGCATCCAAGAGACAAAGAACTCAAATTAGCAGCAGCAACACCGATTCTTCAAGTGTTGGAGTTGTGAGGCCCATGTTTTGTACTTCGGAGGCTGAAGCAGAGTATACGAGGTTGTTGTCGAAGCCGATAGCCAAGGAGAGAGGTTTTCTACCATCGGGTAAGGATGGTAAGTTGCTTGAGATGATTCTGGAGATGGGTTGGGTCACTTTTTGTGAGACACCTGCTATTGTGCCCATGAGTGTGGTTCACGAGTTTTACGCGAATGTGATGGCAGATAATAATGGTTTTACTGTGGTGAGGGGGTTGACGGTGGATTACAGTGCAGATGCTATTAGGAAGGTGATTAACCAGCCCGAGAGGAAGCCAGAGCAGGAGGATTGGAATGCTAACACGGGGGATGGTTTTAACTTGGACTTGATTGTTGCTACGTTATGTGTGCCAGAGACTCACTGGAAGTTCAAGAGGGGCACAAACGAGTATGCCACTTTCCCTACCTCGTGCATGAATAGGTTTGCACGTGTATGGAATTCTTTTATTTGTGCAAACATCATGCCATCTTCTCATATACATGATATATTATGAAGCGTGCACGGTTATTTTGGGGGATTCTTCAGGACGATTATGTGGATCTCGGGTCGGTGATTTGTCAAGGTATTCTGAGGTTTCTGCGAGGCAGCACTGCAGGCTCTATTCCCTATGCGTTCATTGTGACGAAGCTATGTATGCCCGTTGGACTTTATTGCCCCACACACGAGTAGCTTCAGCTGCCTAGTGCCCCTATTGACAGTTATACGCTTCTAAGTATGCAGCAGTGATAAGGTGGGAAGCGTGATCCGAAGAGGCTTGGCGACACATATGATCACTTGCCAGGTGGACGACCAGCTAATCAGGCATATGATGGTGGTACAACTCAGGCCAGCAGAGCAGCTTGGAGACATCAGTTCGGTGAGGTCGGTCCTTCACAGTCGTAACATCAGGATGTTGAGGATAGTGTTGGTTTGGGTTCAACACAGTATAGGCGCTTGATGAGGAGGATGGATGCGATGCATGACATCCATAGTAGGTTTGTACAAGACCTTACCCAGGCATTGGGGACTGGATTTAGAGCCACAGGAGTTGGCATCCAGTGGCCAGTATTTGGTGAGGATTCTGTGTACCCCCTCCTGACACTCCACACGTTGAGGGTGATGATCCTGATTACGAGTAGGTATGCCTCGAGTATTTTCGTATTATTTAAAAGTGTAATTATGGAATTATTAAATAAATAAAATATATGTATAGCTTTTGTCAACTATGTGTTGTTTTATTATTATCTATGTGTAATTTATGGTGTACAGGGTTGTCCGCGTAATTAATTATTGAGTAGTACTGAATTGTTTTCACCTTCAAAAGTGGATTTAATGCAAATTTATTTTCATAAATACTTGAATTGTCTCTAAAATTGTTTTTATAGTTTTATAATTACAATAATTATTTTTGGGATTTATAAAATTTAGAAATCAATATTTTATCAATTATTTATTCCTGTATGATTTTCTGACTGCATTTATATGTAAAATCCGTATTTAATTCCAGAATTCTTTAAAATTTATGAAACTCATATTTATTGAAGTTTGGAATATGCCGAGAATTTTAAAATTATTTTGGAAATTTTTGGGATTAATTTCACCCGCGCGTCGATTTGTTTAATTGATAAAAGCGGGTATAAATTGTATTTCAGAAATTGTTTTAAAATTACGAAATTTATGTATTTATTAACTTCGGGATATTTATAACATTTAAGACTATTTTCATGATTTTCTAAATTTGTTTTAAGTGTAGCTCGGTTCGTTAATTGTGAAATGCGGGTACGAGTTGCGTTTCAAAAATGCTTTAAAAATTATGAAAATTTTATTTTATTAGTTTCAGGATTTTTATAAAATTTTGAAACTATTTTGGTAAATTTTCGATTATTTTTATCCGCGTTTTGGTTCGCTAAAAATGAAATTTTGAATCAGGGAAGCCGGCTGCAGGGGTACGTGTCCATATTTATATACACGTATCAAATTTTCCACAATTACCAGAAATGTGCCAACTGCAGATTGGATAAAAAAATAAAATAAAATAAAAAGATATAATAAAATAATAAAACAAAAACCTCGCACCTGTGACCCCCCCATCTCTCATCCTCTCCTCTGAATTCACTCTCCTATCTGTATCTCTCATCCCTCCTGAATTATCCTCTCTCCCGTTTCTATTTGTCTATGCTTCTTCTGTTCTTATCCCGTGGTTTTGCCTCTTGTTTCTTGGTATCTCTCCCTGTGTCGTTCTGTTTTCTTTCCGGTGCCGCCCTCCTTGCTTTTTCCGGCGAGGGGTGGTGGTGTGTGATCTTTGTGGTGTTTTATGTTTCCCCTGTTGCTTTATTTTCGGTATCTTTTCCGGATTTATGCGCGTGTATTAATTTGGGGTATTTTTTTATACATATTTTGCAGGAAAATTATTGATTAGTCTTCGTGATATAAATAAAATAATTTCGTTATGGAATTTTAATTAATAGGCAATGATTATTCTTTGTTACCGTCGATAATGAGCCTCGGTGAGCCGACGGTGGACTGTAATGATTATTCTGAGTCTTAAAATTATGAATAAATAATTTAGTTCGTAAAGTTATTATTCGAGAAGAAAAAAGAGTTAATCATTTTAGAAATTTTATTGGCGTTTGGGATATGAATTTGGTCTGGATTGTGGATTATGGTTGTGAGTTGTGATTGACATTAAATTGCTTTGACGAGTTAGTCCGATAAATAGAGGAAATGCTGTCGATTTTTTGAGAAAATTTAATTTTAAAATATTGGTTCACTCTAGTTTTGTACAAAACCGTAAATAGATGGATTATGACATGGTGAAATATTTCGCAAAATGTACTTGTGTATTGTGATAAAATATTCCATAAAATAGTTAACAACCCTGTTTTCTAAAGTGAAGAGTATATGCATTTTCCGAAAATGATTATCTATCCGAATTTTGAGTATGTGAATCCTGATTGATATGTGCATTATAGTTATGTAAATAAATACGAGTCGGGAATTGTTATCGTTTGGGTAGAAGAGCTAGCGAGGATATGTCAAGCATACCTAGACGTCTAATATAGAATATTTTGAATCTACAGGTTCTAGTCGGAAAGCCTGAGAATTGGCATTGGACGAAGGATAGTCTGATGGTCAATTGATAAGCTCAGTAAGGTTCCAATTAAAGGACTTGAGTGTTGAGGTCGAATCCAGGGTGATCTAGTGGATAGACGATAAAGCCTGAGCATTCGAGTCGGCTCAAAGTTAATTAATAATAGTTGTAAAGCTCTGCAAGGCAAGTACCCCCGACCATACTCTTATGGATCAGTATATATGAATAACTATTGTTTTATTCTCGTAATGGAACATAATCTTTTAAGTTATGTATCCCCTGTACTTGGAAATGTTGTTTAAAAATATGTTTTAGGGAAAAGTAACATTTGAAAGCACCTATCTCTAAACATGATTAAAATGAAAAGAAGTTTTGAATAGTATGCTGTGACAGAATGGTTTTAAAAAGAGATAGGTGATAGTGATTTTGGAAAACTGGTTAAAGGAAATGTTTGGATCCACCTACGTCGTGGAATTTTGGAAAGAGGTAAAAAGGGAATTCAGTTGATCTATTGGAATTGAGTAGGCATAAGTGGCTAATTCGGTTGGGCGCTCTTTGTAGCCAATTAGTCTAGCGTGGGGGAAAGACCTAGCTAGTCTTTTCCCAAGTTCTGGAACACATTCCTTATTGTGGATGGTCGTTAGTCACTGTCCGGTGAGGATTAGATCAACTATATTCACCCGTTGAACATCCAATAGATTTGATTGATTCAGTTTTGAAATTGTTTAACAAATCAACTTGTTGAGACAGATGATCTGAAAATAAAATAGCATGCTAAGATTTAACTCTGATATTTATACACAGCACACGACTGATATTGTTGTTCATGCTAGTTTTGAACATCCAGTTTATGAATGTTTACCATGTTTTGTAAATGAGCTATAATCTCTGTTCCTATCACTGTTTTATCATAAATTGCTTTGCTTGTTATTCATATAGTGGTACTGCTGAGCAATTGATTGCTCACCCTTGCAGAATGTTTTATATATGTATTACAGATGCCTAGAAGATTCTTCCGGGGTAGTCAGGGCAGAGTTCCAGTTCCTTTCATGTCAGGCTCCTCTAAGGTAGTTGTGTTGGACCAAAGATGCTTTATTGAGTTGCTGTATTAAGTTAGTTGCGTCGGGATGGTTTGTTATAAGTCGGTTTTGTAATAGTTGTAACCTAAATCATACTAAACCTGGAAAAGGTCTTGGTAAAGGGGTCATGGTTATGTATACTTAATGATTTGGATTATATTATTTTTATTATTATTATTGTTGGTGACGTCAACTCCTGACCCCGGGGTTGAGGCCGTCATAGTTATTATCAGAGCTACAGGTTTGAGTCCCTAATTTAGGTTAGGAGTAGAGTCAAAAGAGTGAAGAAAGGTTTATATATAGATGTGAGTCAGCAACTCAATCAGAGGAGCGATTCTATGAGTTTAGTCAAGGGTTCGGAGGCGTAACCCTGATGCTTGTTGAGGATTGGCTGGAACTGCCCTAACTTTTAGTACATCTTCTTCGTATATGTATAATTAGTAATGTCCGATAGAGATTTCTAGTTTTCCTCTCGAGAAAAATAAATCTGGTCGCGAGAGCTCAGCCTTTGAGCGGACCCTGGATGTGTGGACTAAAGAGACACCAATATTATCCTTATATATCGTACCTTTTATGTCTAAGTATTGTGGTTGGGCCGAGTGTGTGACCTCGTTGAGTTCGGATAGTACGATAGTAGTCGGTGGCTACTATGACAGCCAAGTTTTGTGGTGTATGGGGATCAGTATTGTTGTTATATCTTAAACCTTATATGCATTTCTTGAGACTTATTCTATTTCCCCGAATGATTGTTTATTTTCTAATAAGTTCCTTGTCTATCCGTAAGGAAGTCAAACCTGAAGCAAGCGATTTAAGGTTCTATTGATTTATCATAAATCAGATTTTCTCCCTCCCTATTTGTGAATTTTCTAAACATTGTTTCTTTCTTCGGTGACCCTTTTGGTTGATTGGGGAAAACAATGCATATGAGTTGACCATTTGTGTGTCTGACAAAAGGGTCTTGTGGGATGCCACCGAATTATGTGTTGTAAGTTGTGCGGTACTAAGACTGGCCATCTTATGTACTTATATGGTTGCTCTCAGTCATACCTACATCTTCTTCACTGTTTCTTCTTATTTGATTCCCTTAAGTTGGAAATTTCATTTGATATTCTATGATAATGAATTTCTGCGATTAGAGGGTCCTCGTTGTGGCGCCCTCCAAACCCGGGTCAGAAGTTTGGGGTCCACACACACACCTTAATTATAACCTGCTTATAATAATAATAAAGATAATAATAATATATGCAGTGACCCTACTTACCAATCACCACGGACCGCAACAGGTTAAAGTATGCACACAAGCCAAACACACTAATATATTACAAACCGTTCAAATCCCAACTATTTCAAACTCAAACTGAGTATTAAACATTATTACAAACTTTTACAAACTTAAATTATTCTAAAAGAAGCCTACTAGCTCCGCTTTCTCAACCTGAACCCCTAGCTATCGCGCTGGACTGGGGATCCTCTTTACCAATTGGTTCCTTTTTAACTGGAAAGAATATAAGCAACATCGCACAAAAGAGCTAACTAGCTCAGCAAGTCACAATGACAAAACTGAGAATAATGATCATCAGATGAATATGGTTATGATATCAAGTGAACAATGGATTATGATTTAGAATTGGATATTATAGTTTTAATTTAAAAACCAAGGTTAGGCTGCTGATCAGTCACGCACTAACCCCGAGCAAGGCACACAACATTGCTCTAACTACTGGATCGAAGGCTCACATTGGCCTAACTTGACCATTATATGGTCTGACCACGAATCTGGTCCTCAATTTTATAAAAACAATCCAATTCTAACATAATAACAGAATATGCAATAATAAATAATAACCGAAATCATTAACAACAATAAATGTTTAACAATGAAAGGGTTTCAATCCTTGTAAGGATTAATAAGGCAATTTAAAAGCTTGGATGCTGGGTAATGAAAGAATTGGATAACAAAGGAATCAACGTTTCAAGGTTTCAAGGATTTGGTCTTTCCAAGTATAAGATACCATGGGTTGAGTATATAATAGTTCATTTCAGTGTTTGGTATTTAGTTTGTATGTATTTGTGGAGTAGTATCGTAGATTTGTGGTTCTTGTTTGGGTATACAATAATCAATGGATTAGAAAGAATATGATTCATGGCTCAAGAATAATAACTGAAATCAGGATTTAGGTTTCTGTGCTTCAAAGTACTTGTAATATCACAGGATTATCAAGTACTACAATATTTCGAGAAAGTTCAGAACACTTGCCTGATATTAGCTTACTACACTGCACTCGTTTCCAATCACAACCGTCTTACTCTTCAACTATCTATTTCCCTTTCTTACGTCTTGCCTCTTCTGCTCACATATCATAAGCATCTATCAATAATTTACTAATGGAATTCTATTCAACACATACTTCTATCTACCCTTCGTTTTACCCAAATCCGGTTGACGGATTGAAAGTTATGCAATAATCAAGTAAACACCAAATATATAGACCGATAGTCAATTAACAAGTCACATATAGCACATAATACATCACGTAATCAATGATATATTATTTATAAAGAAGTCTCGGGTCATAAATAGGCTTTCTGGTATTTAAAATGATTTTTAAAACATTTTTCGAAATTAAAACGGGTCGTTGGATCAATTTCGGGTTAATAAAAAGGGTTCGGTTGGCCCATTCTGGCTCCGAAATAATTTTAGAATAATTCTCGAGCCTTGGAAATAATTTAGAATAATATTTTAAAGCTCGAAACTATTTTTCAGAATTTTTAAATCATTTTTAAATAATAAAATCTAATTAAATAATTAAATAAAATCAATTAATAATTAATTAAATCAATTAATCAATTAATTTTCGAATTAATTGACCAATTAATCAATTATAAATTAACTGAAATTAATTAACTAATTAATTTAGATTTATTTATGAATTAAAAATAATTCTCAGAATTAAAATAATAATTTTTAGAATTTTCAGAATTTAAAAATGAATTTTTATAATAAAAATAAATAGAAAATATGATTTTTAAACATTTTATAAACAGGAATCCTAAATTTGCAAAGTCTGGAAACTTCAGGGACCGAACTGCATCGTTTTCAAAAGTTGGGGTACTAAACTGTAATTTTCCAGCCCTTCGCCGGAAAACAGTCGGGTTCGCCGGAGAACACGTTCCCGGCGTCCTCACCCCACCAACACCTCCAGATCAGATCTACAGAACACCAGGAACACAACCATGCAATCAATTCATCCTAACAATCCCTGAGTTGGCCGGAATTTGGCCGTGAAGTTTTCCAGTTTCCGGCGAACATCGAAAAACTTCAAAACACAACTCCCTTCTCTACAGACTTCGTTGGTTCATGAAACTTATACGACTAGATTGTAAATTTCACAGAGAATACAACCCACTATAACACAACATCAATCTATCAGAGAATAAGAAACCCCCAAATTTCAATTAAGAACATTCATACGGGTTATAAACCCTAATTTTGAAATTCGAAAATTAAACCCACTTTTGAGCATGTGATTGAACTCCAAATCAGACGTATGACATATGAAAATCATCAGGAAAACAAGCTCTACAACATGCAATCATCAAATCATACTAACAATCATCCGAACAAAAATTCATATTTTTAATAAAATAAATTCGAAAATAAATAATTTTTTTAGAAAAATAACCTTGATTTCTGCAGTGAAACAAAGCTCAGAATCTGATAGAACACTTCAAATCCTTCGTTTTGGTTACTCAAGCTTTGAAAACGGAGATCGGTAACGCCTTCGTTTTGCTGTTTGATTCTTAGAACAGTTTATGTAATTAGGGCTTTTCTCTGAAAATTATATAATTATCTGTCTGCAAATGATTTTGATACGAAATAAAATACGGTAAAAGGCTATTTATAATTACGGAAAATTAGTATCCCGTTGGATCATTCCGGATATAAAACGGTACGTTTATTTGTAAAAACTAATCCAAGCGGTATCGGTTTTCGGGATAATTATCCAAATCAGTACAATTTGTACTGCGATCTTGGTCTCAGCGCCTGGTTACACGTATTACGAAGTGATAATTGGGATAGTTTAATAAAAAGCTCCCGTTTATCGAAAATACGGGTTTTATTGATTTACCGAAACGAATATTGTATCGAAAAGGTTGCGCCGGGACCCGCGCAGGACAAACCGTACGCCGGATCGAAAAAGTCGAAACATGGAATATGCTCGGAATATTACAATAAGGTTAAGAAGGAGTTCTCGAAAGAGTTTCGGGTTCCAAAAACGTAATAAGGGGTGACGTCGGTTGGTTCCCGTTTTTATAAAATAGATTTTAATTACCCGGATAAAGATTTTAGAAATTTCATATGATTCTTATAAATCCATAAACCAACATAAAAATAATTAGGAAGATATGACAATTATCTATATTTTATTTTGGACATATAAAAATTAAAATACTCAATTAATATTATTTTTGAATATTCAAGTACAGATAACACTTAACAATTAGCTCACAGAATAGATACTGAACACACATAATAATTATATAATAGCAAAAATAATTACACGATATATCCCGGATATTACATCCTTCCCTCCTTAAAAAGATTTTGTCCTCAGAATCTCTAAGAAAACAAATGAGGGTACTTTTCTCTCATATCACTTTCTAACTCCCAGGTTGACTCTTCAACCTTTGGGTTTCTCCACAATACTCTTACTAACTTTACCACTTTATTTCTCAATACTTTCTCTCTTTCCTCTAGAATCTCTATCGGACTCTCTACATATGATAAATCTGCTTGAAGTTCTATTGGCTCATATTCTATTATATGCCTGGAGTCTGGATTATATTTCTTAAGCATTGATATGTGAAAAACATTGTGAATGTGCTCCATGTGCGGAGGTAACGCCAACTCGTAAGCTACCTTGCCAATACGCTTTAGGATTTCAAAAGGTCCGACATATCTTGGGTTTACCTTCCCTTTCTTCCCAAACCTCATTAGTCCTTTCCACGGTGATACTTTCAATAATACCAAGCTTCCTTCTTCAAATTCCATGTCTTTTCTTGACTGGTCTGCATATTTCCTTTGACGATCTTGTGCGGCTATTAATCTTTTCTGGATAATTTCAACAACTTCCTTTGTCTGCTGCACCAATTCAGGTCCGAGTATTTTGCGTTCTCCTACTTCATCCCAATATATTGGAGATCTACACTTGCGTCCATAAAGGGCTTCATAAGGTGGCATCCCAATACTGGCGTGTAAACTGTTGTTATAAGCAAACTCTACCAGGGGTAAATGCTCGTCCCAACTTCCTTTGAAATCAATAGCACAAACACGTATCATGTCCTCGATTGTCTGGATCGTTCTTTCACTTTGGCCATCCGTTTGGGGGTGATAGGCTGTACTCATATTCAGTCTTGTTCCCAAACATTCTTGAAAACTCTTCCAAAATCTTGAATTAAATCTTGGATCTCGATCAGATATAATAGACACTGGAACTCCATGACGAACTACAATTTCTTTCAAGTATATATGAACTAACTTGTCGAGCGAAAATCTTTCATTTATAGGCAGAAAATGAGCTGACTTGGTAAGTTTATCTACTATAACCCAAATGGCATCATGATTAGTCCTTGTCCTTGGTAATCCAACTATGAAATCCATGGTAATATGTTCCCACTTCCATTCTGGAATCTCCAATGGCTGTAGCAATCCGCTTGGTCTCTGATGATCTGCTTTAACTCTCTGACAGGTATAGCATTTGCTAATCCATTCCGTAATTTTCCCTCTTCATATCTGGCCACCAATAATTCTTTTTTAAATCTCTGTACATTTTGGTACTCCCTGGATGGATGGAATATCTTGAACTATGTGCCTCTTGTAAAATTTCATTTTTCAGTTCCGTCACTGGTGGAATCCAAATTCTTGAGGAAAACCTAAGAATACCTTGATCATCTTATTGCGTGCATAATTCCTCACCTACCAAACTATTTATATCTTGATCCATTACCTCTTTCTGGCATTTCTTTATTTTCTCCAATAACTCCGGTTGGAAAATCATACCGTACACTTTTGCTTCCTCAGGCTTGCAAATTTTAATCTCCAATTCCAATTTTTGAAATTCTTTATATATCTCTTCAGGTACGGATAATATATTTAACTTTTCCTTCCGACTTAACGCATCTGCTACAACGTTCGCCTTACCGGGATGATAATTAATCGAGCAATCATAATCCTTAATCAATTCTAACCATCTCCTTTGTCTCATATTAAGTTCCTTCTGGGTAAATATATATTTCAAACTTTTGTGATCCGTGAAAATCTCACATTTTTCTCCATACAAATAATGTCTTCAAATCTTCAAAGCGAAAACTATAGCTGCTAACTCCAAATCATGAGTATGGTACTTCTGTTCGTGTGGTTTCAATTGCCTTGACGCATACGCAATCACCTTGTCGTGCTGCGTAAGAACACATCATAATCCTTTGTAAGAAGCATCGCTATAAATTACAAAATTCCCTTGATCGTCTGGAAGTGACAAAACAGGTGATGTGATTAATCTCCTCTTCAATTCCTGAAAACTTCCTTCGCACTTGTCATTCCATATAAACTTTTCATTCTTTCGTGTAAGTTTTGTCAATGGTGTTGCAATTCTTGAGAAATTCTGAACGAATCGTCGATAATATCCTGCCAATCCCAAGAAACTTCTTACCTCAGTGGGTGTTCTCGGTCTTTCCCAATTCATAATTGCCTCGATCTTTGCCGGGTCCACTTTGATCCCTTCGTTACTGACTATGTATCCTAAGAACTGAACTTCCTGTAGCCAAAACTCACACTTCGATAATTTAGCATATAACTTCTTTTTCCTTAAAATCTCCAAAGCTGTCCTTAAATGTTCCGCATGATCCTCCTCCGTCTTTGAATAGATCAAAATATCGTCTATAAATACTATAACGAACTTGTCCAAATATTCCTTGAAAATTCTATTCATCAGGTCCATAAACGCTGCTGGGGCGTTGGTCAATCCAAAAGACATCACTAAAAACTCGTAATGTCCATACCTTGTTCTGAAAGCTGTCTTTGGTATATCTTCTGGTTTGATTTTCAGTTGATGATATCCCGATCTTAAATCGATTTTGGAGAAATACTTGGCTCCCTTCAATTGGTCAAATAAATCATCAATTCTGGGTAACGGATACTTATTCTTAATCGTCAACTTGTTGAGCTCCCTATAGTCGATGCACAATCTCATGCTTCCATCCTTCTTCTTGACAAATAATACCGGTACACTCCACGGGGATACACTGGGTCTAATTACTCCTTTCTCTAAGAGCTCTCGCAATTGTTTTGCTAATTCTTTCATCTCAACGGGCGCCATTCTATACGGGGCCTAGGATACTGGTTCGGTTCCAGGTGTTAAGTCGATTGCAAATTCAATTTCTCTATCTAGAGGAAGTCCTGGTAACTCGTCGGGAAATACGTCTGGAAATTCCATCACAACTGGAATATTTTCAAGTTTTGCTGGCTCCTGACTTCTGTCGATCACATATGCTACAAAATGCTCACATCCTTGTCGTAGTAACTTCTTGGCTTGAATCATCGTTAAGAACTTCTTTACCTGCTTCTGTCCCTTGAACGTTACTATTCTTTCGTCTGGCATTTTCACCATTACTTTCTTATTTCGACAATCTATCTAAGCATTATGCTTAGATAACCAATCCATCCCTAATATAACGTCAAATTCTCCTAACTTAAATGGTATCAAATATACACAAAATTTACTACCAAAAATCTCAATCTCACAATTCTGACAAACTTGGTTAACAGTTACACGTTCTTGATTTGCTAATTCCACCGTCATTATTTCATTTAAATACCCAACTGGACAATTTAACTTACTAACAAAATCTTGTGAAATAAATGATCGAGTTGCTCCCGAATCTATTAACACTTTGGCACATAAAGAATTCACATTAAGCGTACCTGCCACGACATCTGTATCCTGGATCGCATCCTTCACCGACATGTCAAAAACACTAGCCCTCGGAGTCTCATTCACTGTTGGGGTAGATCCCATAATCCTTAATGCATTACTGACTGGGGCTGGTGTCTTGCAATCCCTGGCCATATGTCTTGGCTTCCCACATTTAAAGCATGTAAATCCAATGGCTGGAACCTTCACTGCTGGATTCCGGATAGGCTGATCCTTATTCGCTGGCTCTCTTGCTGGCTGATTTCGGCACTCTCTCGAGTAGTGCCCTTTCTGGTTGCATTTAAAACATACCACATTCAACTTGTTACAAACTTCTCCATGCTTCTTTCCACATACTTGACAATCTGGAAAAGGTAATCTCAACAGATTCGGCTGATTCACATTAGCTGGACGATTGCCCTGGCCTCCGTCTCCTGCATTTTGTCTCCTGAAATTAAAATTTCTCCCTGGCTGAAACTTGCCCTTCTTAAAATTTGGAAACTTCCCTGTTTGTGACTGACCCTCACTTCCCTCAACTTTCCTTTTCTTGCTTTTTTTTCTTTCTGGAACATCTCACTCTCTGTCTCTGCGATCAGAGCTTTCTGTACAACCCCGGCATAGGTATCCAATTCAAAAATAGCTACCTTCCCTCTGATCCATGGCTTCAAGCCTTGCTGGAATCTCTTAGCTTTCTTTTTATCAGTATCAACATACGACGGCACATACCTCGACAATTCCTCAAACTTCCCCTCATAATCTGTTACCGACATGTTCCCTTGCTTTAATTCTAAAAACTTCAGCTCCATTTGATCCTGAACAAACTGAGGAAAATACTTTTCTAAAAACAATTCCTTAAACCTTTCCCAAGTAATAACATCTGTGCTTTCCAATGTCTTCACCATCTCCCACCAATAGGTGGCCTCATTCTTCAGATAGTAACTTGCAAATTCAACCTTCTGCTCCTCTTTCACTTTTACCAAGGCAAATGCCTTCTCTATTTCCTTTAAGCACACATTTGCTTCAATTGGCTCTAAGGAACCCTTGAATTCTGGTGGGTTTACTGCCTGAAAAGTTTTGAAAGTTACCTGGGGATTGGTCTGTCTCTGCTGTTGTTATGCCAGGTGAACTGTTTGTTGGGCCAAGATTTGAAGAATCTGGGCTATTGCTGGGTCCATGGATCCTGGGTTCACATTCTGGTTTATATCATTTTGGTTGTTATTGTTGTTGTTGTTGGTTTCTTCATTCTGGGTGTTGGTGCGGGTATTTCTTCTGGGAGGCATTTTCTGTAAAGAATCAATCAATTTATTAACTTTTGAATCAAATCTTTGTATAAAAGAAAAGTTTTGTAAAATAGAAATATCTCTTTTTGAAAACAGTTGTAACTAAGTAAATTGCATGCTTCTTTACAGAATATAAACAGTTATGGAAAACAGGGTACATGGTATCACAGGGTATACTGGTGCAATAAATAAGGTAAAGTAAAATAGGTGCGATAAAGTAAATGACAGTGTTGGAAAGGAAAAGGTACTGATATATAGATCAAAAGTTTTAGGTAGTACAAGCGTAAAGACGCTTCAAAAGTAAAAGCAAAAAGGGTACAACAACCTACTCACTAGTCAGCATCGCTAGTCTATAAATACAACTCAAAAGTCTATTGATACACACTACACACTAATGTCCATACTACATAACCATAACAACACTGCTCAGCATCGCCATCTCAAAATCTCTGGCTCATGGAAAATCTGGACCTCCTATTTCCTCAAGCTCCTCTAGAACCCACTTAGCCCACTCCACTAGAAAATCAGGGGTGATGTCCTCATGTGTAGCCTCAGCAATCCTCACAGCAGGTGCTCTACGAAACGCCTGAAGCCTCTCCCTAAGTCACCTCTCACCACTCCCCATCTCTCTGGTACGCATGATATACAATAACTCCTGGATCTGACCCTGTAGGAATCGCTGCTGCATAAGGCAAGCCTTAAACTGATGATATGGGACAGGATAGGAAGAGAACTGGAAAGGTACTCCTGTGACTGAATGACTAGTAAAGCCTGAATCAGCAGGTGGGGGTCCTCTGACAGGTGGCCTCATGCCTGGAGGTGGAATAGCCTGCAATGGTACGGGCTGCAACACCGGTGGAGGTAGAATAGCCAATACTGGTGGAATCACAGGACGTGGATCCGATGCTGGTGCTCCAACTGAAGGCTCTGAGTGATCAGCTGATACGGGAATAAAAGAGTCGGCCATCTCTGCTATCTGAAATCATATCGTAATATAAGAATCTCGTACCACGACGCAACCTATACTAATACCGGTTATACCATAACACTCAACCTCTCGACGTTCAATCATTCTATACCTTACTTCTAATCCTATCCCTCTACCCATTCTCGTCAACCTAGGCTTGTGTCAGTGACTTATAACCTGTAGCTCTGATACCAAACCTGTGGCACCCTCCAAACCCGGGTCAGAAGTTTGGGGTCCACACACACACCTTAATTATAACCTGCTTATAATAATAATAAAAATATTAATAATATATGCAGTGACCCTACTTACCAACCACCACGGACCGCAACAGGTTAAATTATGCACACAAGCCAAACACACTAATATATTACAAATCATTCAAATCCCAACTATTTCAAACTCAAACTGAGTATTAAACATTATTACAAACTTTTACAAACTTAAATTATTCCAAAAGAAGCCTACTAGCTCCGCTTTCTCAACCTGAACCCCTAGCTCTCGTGCTGGACTGGGGATCCTCTTTACCAATTGGTTCCTTTTTAACTGGAAAGAATATAAACAACATCGCACAAATGAGCTAACTAGCTCAGCAAGTCACAGTGATAAAACTGAGAATAATGATCATCAGATGAATATGGTTATGATATCAAGTGAACAATGGATTATGATTTAGAATTGGATATTATACTTTTAATTTAAAAACCAAGGTTAGGCTACTGATCAGTCACGCACTAACCCCGAGTAAGGCACACAGCATTGCTCTAACTACTGGATCCAAGGCTCACATTGGCCTAACTTGACCATTATATGGTCTGACCACGAATCTGGTCCTCAATTTTATAAAAACAATCCAATTCTAACATAATAACAGAATATGCAATAATAAATAATAACCGAAATCATTAACAATAATAAATGTTTAACAATGAAAGGGTTTCAATCCTTGTAAGGATCAATAAGGCAATTTAAAAGCTTGGATGCTAGGTAATGAAAGAATTGGATAACAAAGGAATCAACATTTCAAGGTTTCAAGGATTTGGTCTTTCCAAGTATAAGATACCATGGGTTGAGTATATAATAGTTCATTTCAGTGTTTGGTATTTAGTTTGTATGTATTTGTGGAGTAGTATCGTAGATTTGTGGTTCTTGTTTGGGTATACAATAATCAATGGATTAGAAAGAATATGATTCATGGCTCAAGAATAATAACTGAAATCAGGATTTAGGTTTCTGTGCTTCAAAGCACTTGTAATATCACAGGATTATCAAGTACTACAATATCTCGAGAAAGTTCAGAACACTTGCCTGATATTAGCTTACTACACTGCACTCGTTTCCAATCACAACCGTCTTACTCTTCAACTATCTGTTTCCCTTTCTTACGTCTTGCCTCTTCTGCTCACATATCATAAGCATCTATCAATAATTTACTCATGGAATTCTATTCAACACATACTTCTATCTACCCTTCGTTTTACCCAAATCTGATTGACGGATTGAAAGTTATGCAATAATCAAGTAAACACCGAATATATAGACCGATTGTCAATTAACAAGTCACATATAGCACATAATACATCACGTAATCAATGATATATTATTTATAAAGAAGTCTCGGGTCATAAATAGGCTTTCTGGTATTTAAAATGATTTTTAAAACATTTTTCGAAATTAAAACGGGTCGTTGGATCAATTTCGGGTTAATAAATAGGGTTCGGTTGGCCCATTCTAGCTCCGAAATAATTTTAGAATAATTCTCGAGCCTTGGAAATAATTTAGAATAATATTTTAAAGCTCGAAACTATTTTTCAGAATTTTTAAATCATTTTTAAATAATTAAATCTAATTAAATAATTAATTAAAATCAATTAATAATTAATTAAATCAATTAATCAATTAATTTTCGAATTAATTTACCAATTAATCAATTATAAATTAACTGAAATTAATTAACTAATTAATTTAGATTTATTTGTGAATTAAAAATAATTTTTAGAATTAAAATAATAATTTTTAGAATTTTCAGAATTTAAAAATGAATTTTTATAATAAAAATAAATAGGAAATATGATTTTTAAACATTTTATAAACAGGAATCGTAAACTTGCAAAGTCTGGAAACTTCAGGGACCTAACTACATCGTTTTCAAAAGTTGGGGTACTAAACTGTAATTTTCCAGCCCTTCGCCGGAAAACAGTCGGGTTCGCCGGAGAACACGTTCCCGGCGTCCTCACCCCACCAACACCTCTAGATCAGATCTACACAACACCAGGAACACAACCATGCAATCAATTCATCCTAACAATCCCTGAGTTGGCCGGAATTTGGCCGTGAAGTTTTCCAGTTTCCGGCGAACATCGGAAAACTTCAAAACACAACTCCCTTCTCTACAGACTTCGTTGGTTCATGAAACTTATACGACTAGATTGCAAATTTCACAGAGAATACAACCCACTATAACACAACATCAATCTATCAGAGAATAAGAAACCCCCAAATTTCAATTAAGAACATTCATACGGGTTATAAACCCTAATTTTGAAATTCAAAAAGTAAACCCACTTTTGAGCATGTTATTGAACTCCAAATCAGACGTATGACATATGAAAATCATCAGGAAAACAAGCTCTACAACATCCAATCATCAAATCATACTAACAATCATCCGAACAAAAATTCATATTTTTAATAAAATAAATTTGAAAATAAATAATTTTTTTAGAAAAATAACCTTGATTTCTACAGTGAAACAAAACTCAGAATCTGATAGAACACTTCAAATCCTTCGTTTTGGTTACTCAAGCTTTGAAAACGAAGATCGGTAACGCCTTCGTTTTGCTGTTTGATTCTTAGAACAGTTTATGTAATTAGGGCTTTTCTCTGAAAATTATATAATTATCTGTCTGCAAATGATTTTGATACGAAATAAAATACGGTAAAAGGCTATTTATAATTACGGAAAATTAGTATCCCGTTGGATCATTCCGGATATAAAACGGTACGTTTATTTGTAAAAACTGATCCAAACGGTATCGGTTTTCGGGATAATTATCCAAATCAGTACAATTTGTAGTGCGGTCTTGGTCTCAGCTCCTAGTTACACGTATTACGAAGTGATAATTGGGATAGTTTAATAAAAAGCTCCCGTTTATCGAAAATACGGGTTTTATTGATTTACCGAAATGAATATTGTATCGAAAATGTTGTGCCGAGACCCGCGCAGGACAAACCGTACGCCGGATCGAAAAAGTCGAAACATGGAATATGCTCGGAATATTACAATTGGGTTAGGAAGGAGTTCTCGAAAGAGTTTCGGGTTCCAAAAACGTAATAACGGGTGACGTCGGTTGGTTCCCGTTTTTATAAAATAGATTTTAATTACCCGGAAAAAGATTTTAGAAATTTCATATGATTCTTATAAATCCATAAACCAATATAAAAATAATTAGGAAGATATGACAATTATCTATATTTTATTTTGGACATATAAAAATTAAAATACTCAATTAATATTATTTTTGAATATTCAAGTACAGATAACACTTAACAATTAGCTCACAGAATAGATACTGAACACACATAATAATTTTATAATAGCAAAAATAATTACACGATATATCCAGGATATTACACTCGTTATTGGGAGTAAATGAAAGTTGACTGTCAGGAAGAATGAAAGTCCTATATCAGGATATTATTTAAAAATAATGGTAACAACGAGAGTTCAGGACCTAATGGTGGAGTTATAGCCTCGGTAAAAGTAACTCAATGGTTGATGAATCACTTGTGGGTGATAAGTAATCATCCTTAGAGGAATGGTTGGTTGAAATTTGGACTATGGTGCCTAGAAGAGTCCAGCGTTCCTTAAGTTGACCTGACTTACCAGTTTGTTCTATGTAATTGGTGGTTGATATAGCCAGCCCAGTCTCATAGTATATCAGATGAGTGTTGATGTGGTAATTGAGTAGTGATGAAAAGTTAGTTAGTTGATGTTGTAGTAATGAGCCATGCTACGGTGATTAGTTTCTTTATAATTCAGTTTTCTTGTACTGTTGTTGATTCTGCTACTGTCATCATTGCTATTGTTGCTAGTGCTGTTAATCTAGATCTCTTTTATAAATAGACTCTGATATTAAAGACATGGGTATTGTGATTGGGCAGCATTTTCTAGATACAAGTCCACCGTTTAAACAGTGATATCTTTCGTCAAATATTCTTGTTATGTTTTTGAATAAATCCAATGCTATATTTCAGGAAAATGCTACCCAAGAAAGCTACCCAGTCTAAAGAAAATAATAGTAGTGTTTCTGTGGGTCCAGTTATAAATGAAATTCCGGATTTGTTACGCCAGAAGTAGCAACAACTGTTGCAGCTAATCCAACAGGTTCAGCAGCAGCAACTACTGTTACAGCAGCAACAACAAGGAGTAAACCAAAGTGCTAATTTCAAATCCTTTCAGAATGTTAAGCCTCCTGAATTTAAGGGTGAACCTAATCCAGTAGCTGCTGGAGCATGGTTAAAAGAGGTGGAGAAAATTTTCAACCTTGTCCAAGTAAGCGATAATCTTAAGACTGAATATGCAAGCTATTTCTTGAAAAATAAAGCGAATTATTGGTGGGAGTCAACCAGAGCGTTAGAATGAGAAGGCCCCATTCCATGGGCTAGGTTTACTGAGTTATTCTTGGAAAAGTATTTTCCTGACTGTGTGAGGAATCAAATGGAGATTGAGTTCCTAGAATTGAAGCAAGGTGATAGAAGTGTAGTTGAGTATGAAGCTAAGTTCACAGAGTTGGCTAGGTTTGTACCAGACTATGTGCACTCTGAAGCTCAGAGGGCAAGAAGGTTTCAACAAGGATTGAATCCTGAGATTCGCAGCGGAGTTGTGGCATTGCAACTCAAGACGCATCCTTCCGTAGTTAAGGCCACCTTAGTAATTGAATTTAATCAGAAGTTGGCCTCTAGAGAAAAAGAAGATAAGAAACGAAAGATAGATGATGTGGAAGGAGCATCAGGTCAAGAAGGATCTAGCCGGAAGTCTTAGGAAAAGGTTGGTAGGAATAAGAATAAAGAACTTAGAGGACAAATTTTTTTTTAAACAGGATTAGTAACACCTCAGTCAACTCTAACCAAGCCAAATCGGTCAAGTCACCTATAACGGAGTGTAAGCAATGTGGTAAAAGGCATGATGGAGTGTGTAAGGTAAATACTAAATGTTTCAGGTATGGACAGAAAGGACACTATGCATCAGAGTGTAAAGTGGCTTATCCAGGAGTCACATGTTATAATTATGGCTAGGTGGGGCATATTGCCAAGAACTGTAGAAGTGTTTCCCGAGATAGCATGGGAGGTAGTGCATCAAAAGGTCTGACATCCAGTACACCCAAGGTTAAGACTTATAATATGCGTAAAGGGTCAACTGCTCAAGACCCTGACAAGGAACCAGGGCAATGATTGATTACCAAAAGAAACAAATAGTAATATTTCCGGAAGCTGATATTAGGATGAGTATCCGAGGGCATAATCAAGAATGTAAGGCATAACTAGCGCATGCCGTGGATACCAAGAAGGAAGCACCTAAGTTGAAAGGAATCCAGATAGCAAGTGAAGTCCCAAAGGTTTTACCGGATGACTTACCAGGGTTACCTCGGAGCATGAGATAAGGTCTATCATTGGTTACTGTATAGAGTCGGGCTGATGTTAAAAGCCTCGTATCGTATGACCTAGTAGGAACCAAGTAATCAGTTAAGGAAACTTCAGGATTTTGGGATGAAAGAATAATGAGACAAGGTGTATTCCGTGTTGTGCACTGATATGGTTTATAGAAAAGAAGAATGGATGTATGAAGTTACGTGCTGATTATCAGAAGTTGGAAAAGTTAACGAATAGGAATAAGTAATCCCTGCATATAATTGATTATCTATATGGTTCAATTAAAGGAATGTGTTGGTTCTTGAAGGATGACTTAAGATCAAGCTACCGTCAGCTAAAGGTAAGCATGAGGTCATGCTAAAGACTGTGTTTAGAATAAGGTATGGACGTTACGGGTTCTGGTGATATTATTTGGATTTGAAAATGCACCAGTCACGTTTAAAGATTTATTGAACAAAGTGTATAAAGGAGTAACTGTAAGAGTATAAGTGTGTTTATTAATAAGGGGGCAACTGTATGTTGAGATTTCAAGGTATGAATTTTGGTTGAGGTTACCAAAAGATTATGGTTACCCTATTAACGATCACTCAAACAAAGCTAGTGTAGTGAAAGATATGTAAAAGAGTGGAAGTTGAAGTTTGAGTAACTAAGGGTGATAAGAAGCCAATGTATGAAGTTCATCCTCAGTCTAAACTGATTGAAAAGATAAGGGAATTGTCAGGTCCCGAACTAGTTTACTAGATTGTGAATATGGAATATTGATTTGGGAAAGGTTAAAATTGACTCATGATATACAAAGAGTGAATGTGGATTCGTGTCGGAAGGATATAGAGATAAAAGTTGGAACGTTAGTCTTGTTGAAAGTTTCGCCTTGGAAAGGAATAGTGAGATTTAGGCATAAAAGTAAGCTAAGCCCCAGGGATATCAGATTGTTTAAGATATTGAGGAAACAGGTAAAGTCGCATATAGGTTAGCGCGGCTGCCATAACTGCAACATACTTGTAGTATATTTTAATGTCTTTATGCCAGTGGAATATATCCTCGAATTGAATCAATACCATGTGTACGAACCAATTTTAAACCTAGATTGAGACCTCGGGAATGAATTTATATTTATAGTAAGTATGCTTTAAATAAATCCTCAAGTAGAAGAGTCTACTCGGGAGTTAGAGTTAGATATGCTTGACTATTATCCTCACTGGTTTAGTTAGATCAGATTCTGAGGATAAAATCTTTTTAAGGGGGAAGGATATAACGACTCGCATATTTTCGTATTATTTAAAAGTGTAATTATGGAATTATTAAATAAATAAATATGTGTATAGCTTTGGTGAGCTATGTGTTATTTTATTATTATCTATGAGTGATTTATGGTGTACAGGGTTGTCTGCGTATTTATTTATTGAGTAGTATTGAATTGTTTTCACCTTTAAAGTGGATTTAATGCAAATTTATTTTCATAAATACTTGGATTGTCTCTAAAATTGTTTTTATGGTTTTATAGTTACAATAATTATTTTTGGGATTTTATAAAATTTAGAAATCAATATTTCATCAATTATTTAGTCATGTATGATTTTCTGATTGCATTTATTTGTAAAATCCATATTTAATTCCATAATTCTTTAAAACTTTTGAAACTCATATTCATTTAAGTTTGGAATATGCTGAGAATTTTAAAATTATTTTGGAAATTTTTGGGATTAATTTCACCCGCACGTCTATTCGTTTAATTGATAAAAGCAAGTATAAATTGTGTTTCATAAATTGCTTTAAAATTAAAAAAATTATGTTTTTATTAACTTCGGGATATTTATAACATTTTAAAACTATTTTCGTGATTTTCTGAATTTATTTTAAGTGTAGCTCGGTTCGTTAATTGTGAAATGCGGGTACAAGTTGCGTTTCAAAAATGGTTTAAAAATTATGAAAATTTTATTTTATTAGTTTCGGGATTTTTATAAAATTTTAAAACTATGTCGGTAAATTTTGGATTATTTTTATCAGCATTTTTGTTCGATAAAAATGAAATTTCGAATCAGGAAAGCCGGCTGCAGGGGTACGTGTCCATATTTATATACACGTGTCGAATTTTCCACCATTACCAGAAACGTGTCAACTACAGATTGGATAAAAAAATAATAATAAATAAATAATAAAACAAAAACATCACCCCTGTGACCTCCCATCTCTCATCCTCTCCTCTCGATTCACTCTCCTCTCTGTATCTCTCATCCCTCCCGAATTCTCCTTTCTCCCGTTTCTATTTGTCTGTGCTTCTTCCGTTCTTTTCCCGTCATTTTGCCTCTTGTTTCCTGGTAACTCTCCCTGTGCCGTTGTGTTTTCTTTCCGGTTCCGCCCTCCTTGCTTTTCCGGCGAAGGGTGGTGGTGCATGATCTGTGTGGTGTTTTATGTTTCCCCTGTTGCTTTATTTTCGATAGCTTTCCCGGATTTATGCGCGTGTATTAATTTGGGGTATATTTTTATATACATTTTGCAGGAAAATTATTGATTATTTTTCGTGATATAAATAAAATAATTTTGTGCTGGAATTTTAATTAATCGACGAAATTCGTATGGAAACCCGAATTAATCGGGCACCGAGGAATTTTGTTGTCGTCGGCAATGAGCCTCGGTGAGCCGACGGTGGACTGTGATGATTATTCAGAGTCTTAAAATTATAAATAAATAATTTACTTCGTAAAGTTATTATTTGAGAAGAAAAAAAGTTAATTATTTTAGAAATTGTATTGGCGTTTGGGATATGAATTTGGTCTGGATTGTGGATTATGGTTGTGATTGTTGTGATTGACGTCGAATTGCTTTGACGGATTAGTCCGATAAATAGAGGAAGTGATGTCGATTTTTTGAGAAAATTTAATTTTAAAATTTACGGGAACACATCCTGTAATTATCAGACGTATCGATCGAGTCTATATATATATATTGGTTCCCTCTAATTTTGTACAAAACCGTAAATAGATGGATTATGACATGGTGAAATATTTCGCAAAATATACTTGTGTATTGTGATAAAATATTCCATAAAATAGTTAACAACCCTGTTTTCTAAAGTGAAGAGTATATGCATTTTACGAAAATGATTATCTATCCGAATTTTGAGTACCTGAATCCTGATTATTATGTGCATTATAGTAATGTAAATAAGTACGAGTTCGGAATTGTTATCGTTTGGGTAGAAGAGCTAGCGAGGATATGTCAAGCATACCTAGACGTCTAATATAGAGTATTTTGACTCTGTAGGTTCTAGTCGAAAAGCCCAAGAATTGGCATTGGACGAAGGATAGTCCGGTCGTCAGTCGATAAGCTCGGTAAGGTTCCAATCGAAGGACTTGAGTGTTGAGGTCGAATCCAGGGTGATCTAGTGGATAGACGATAAAGCCTGAGCATTCGAGTCGGCTCAAAGTCAGTTAGTAATAGTTGTAAAGCTCTGCAAGGCAAGTACCCCCGACCATACTCTAATGGATCAATATATATGAATAGCTGTTGTTTTATTCTCGTAATGGAACATAATGTATTAAGTTACGTATCCCCTATATTTGGAAATGTTGTTTAAAAATATGTTTTGGGGAAAAGTAACTTCTGAAAGCACCTATCTCTAAACGTGATTAAAATGAAAAGAAGTTTTGAATAGTGTGCTGTGACAGAATGGTTTTAAAAAGATATAGGTGATAATGATTTTGGAAAACTGGATAAAGGAAATGTTCTGATCCACTTATGTCGTGGAATTTTGGAAAGAGGTAAAAAGAGAATTCAGTTGATTAATTGGAATTGAGTAAGTGTAAGTGGCTCATTAGGTTGGGCACTCTGTTTAACCGATTAGTCCAACGTGGGGGAAAGACCTAGCTAGTCTTTTCCCATGTTCCGGAACACATTCTTTATTCTGGATGGCCGTTAGTCGCTGTCCGGTGAGGATAGACTGATCAGCTATCTTCACCCGTTGAACGTCCAATAGATTTGATTATTTCAGTTTTGAAATTGTTTAACAAATAAACTTGTTGAGACAGATGATCTAAAAATGAAATAGCATGATAAGATTTAACTCTGATATTTATACACAGCACACGACTAGTATTGTTATTTTTTTCAGAGCATGCTGGTTTTGAACATCCAGTTTATGAATATTTACCATGTTTTGTAAACGAGATATAATCTCTGTTCCTATCACTGTTTTATCATAAATTGACTTGCTTGTTATTCATATAGTGGTACTGCTGAGCAATTGATTGCTTACCCTTGCATAATGTTTTATATAAATATTGCAGATGCCTAGGAGATCCTTTCGGGGTAATCAGGGCAGAGTTCTAGTTCCTTCCGTGTTAGGCTCCTCTGAGGTAGTTGTGTTGGACCAAAGATGGTCTATTGAGTTTCTGTATTAAGTTAGTTGTGTCAGGATGGTTTGTTGTAAGTCGGTTTTGTAATAGTAGTAACCTAAATCATACTTAAACCTAGAAAAGGTTGGTAAAGGGGTATTGGTTATGTATAATTAATGATTTGGATTATATTATGTTTATTATTGTTGTTGGTGATGTCAACTCCTGACCCCGGGGTTGAGGCCGTCACATGATTCCTTACTATTACTTTCACTGAGGACAGTGAATATTTTAAGTTTTGGGTGGTATTTAGGAATATATGTTATGTGCGTGTCCATTTAGTTGCATATTCATGATAGTTTAGTTCATATAGTTGCATATTTGTCATGTAGTTTTTTTATTGTGTTTTTTTATTTTACATAATAGTATGTTGCATATAGTTGCATGTGCATTATAACATGATCCCTTAAGTTTGCTTTTTTGATTGATTTGTGATATTGATGCAAGTGTAGTGATGTTGTATATAGTGATGTTAAGTCCTATCGAGTTTATTTGCATGTTAGAAGCAAGAAAAATTTCACTAAAATCTTATAGGTTGCTTGCGTGCTAGATCATGGTCATGGTTTGTTGTTTGTCAAGGTTTAATCACTTGTTTATATTTAGAATTTAGGATATTCTCTTAATGGCAACATAACATGGATATTTAAAAATGGGGAAAAAATTGGATTTCATTGCTAGTTGTTGTGGCTAGATGTCAAATGGCTAGTAGCCGGATCATTTTATATCAGTAGTCTAGGGTTGAGCGAGATGGAGCGAAACGCACTCGTTCAGAAATCATGTGAAAAAAATGGGAAAAAATAGAAAAAGAAAAAGAAAAAAATATGTGTTGATGCATAACTGATCACGAGTGGGCTCTTTGATACTTGAGTTATTAAGTTCTTAGGGGACTTTGTGCCTAGTGACCTAAGGCTTTTATAGTCTGGGATCCACTAACCTAACATTCGCTACATGGGTATTAATGCATAAGTATTTTGTGGACCTCACTCATTGCACGATCAAATAAGTATATTTATATTGTTATGTGTTATGAATAAAAGTATGAATCCGTGTATAACTCCAATAAAATTGAAGTGTTGTCAGTCATTTTGAGTTTACCTTTTATTCTATTTATAACCTTGTGATTCCCTTGATGAGTAATGAGTCATGATTATTGATTTAGTTGCGATAATATATTTGTTAAGCATTTGCACACACATACACATTTCTGGCTTGTGAGTTGAATTGTGGGATTTGATTGATCTTTGTGTGAATAACTGCATTTGTTGAGATGTTGCTCATCGATTGGTTTAGTTATTCTGAGGGGATCGGTGCATTCATGTGGCTTACATTCATGCATTTTCATTTCTTGTTCTTTAAGTTTGTTTATGCTTGGGGACAAGCATCGGTTCAAGTTTGGGGCATGTTAAGTGGCATTCATGTCCACTTAAAATGTCCTATAAAGGCTCAAATTGGTGTTTTGTACTCAAGTTATTTGTGTATTTGATATGTTTTTGTAGTGTTTTGCATTTCAGGCATACATAAGGGATCGAGGAGTTTTAGCATTGCTTTGGTGCTTAAATGGTGTTAGGAAGGTGTCTTGAATAAATGCTCGTTGAATGCCATCAAGAACCAACAATTAAAATAAAAAATCAGAAGTTTTTCCAGAAGGTCAGCGCGCCCGCGCTGTGTTAGCGCGCGCCCGCGCCAGTTGTCAGAGTTGCAGCGCGCTCGCACTGGGATAGCGCGCGGCCGCACCGTGTCAATTTTTAGGAATCGTTTTTTGAATAGAAGATTGATTTTCTGGGCTCTTGGTAGATTTGGGCTGCTATATAAAGACAACTTAAAGACTTTTTTCATAACGGAGACTAAGGTGAGAAGAAAACGAGAAGACCTAGAAGCATAAATACAACCTAGGCGAAGAGGATCTAGTTTATTCTTTAGATTCTTTGTTTTAAGTTGTATCTCGGATGCTAGTTTTCTTGTTTGTTGAACTATTACTCTTGTTTAACGTACTTTGATTATTATTCAGTTTATAAAGACATAAATTATTATACCATGCTTTCATTAGGACCCACGGTGATGATGAGTTCGGTTATGGGCTAATCGTTATTGTGGGGGTCTAGCGAATTTACTTATGAATTTCATTAGTTAATTTGTTTCGATACCTTAGTGTGTGGTGATTGACTGATTTCCTATTATTGGTTGTGCTAATTCGTCTTATGAGCGTCGCGAACTTATAAGATAGCGTGTTAATCTCTATTGAAGTGAAAGTGAATATAGGGGTTTAGAGCTTGCCATGCTAGCTTAGGTTCATGTATTTGTTATGCATGATTCATAGGTAATTTTAACCATCTTACTTTCCCTATGTAATCACAATAGATAACTTGCACGTTAAACCGTTATGTTGCCAACTTCTATAGACATATAGGGTCCCAACATAATTTCTGTCTATTCAGCTTCTATCTCTTTTGTGGATGTCTGGTAGTAGGGTAATCGTACAACGAAAGTTGGCGTTTACTAGTTTCGTGTTATCTGATTAGTTGTCAGCACAATTGCATGCTAAGGTTAAGAACAAAGGCTATTGAATGAAGTAGTAATGAAGTGAGAATCCCATGTTTGTATGATATAAGTAATACAACCTCAATTCTCTTAGTTAATTGCATGTTAGTTAATCGTAGTTATAAACAATCTCAACTTGTTATCATCTTAGCATTGAATAATAACCATACCATTATTGCATAAGTGCATAGATTGAAGTTAACTTAAACCAGTCTCTGTGGGAAGGAACTAGAATTAATTCTATATTACTTGCGAACGCGTATACTTGCGTGAATATTAGCGCGTTTTTTCGTCCTAACAAATATATTCTTTAATCGATAATTATTGAAGGAATATTATTTAAATATTCTTTTAATATTTTAAAATGATATTTACAAGTAATATATATTATTTAAATCGTTTTACCTTAAACGTTTTCGAAAAATATTTTTGAACCTTATAAGATGGTTTTAAGAAGTAAAGAGCGGATCACAAACCCGTTTTCAAATTTGAATCTTCCTTTCGAAGGAGATTTATATACTCGCTCAAAACATAAGGGATCTTGCTCAATGATGTATTTTATATTCGCAACAAATTTGCTGAATAGATATATAGAGTTTTTGATTACTTGCCCAACATTTGGGAAGTAAGTCATGGAACAAGTTCAATCCATTAACAAGCATCGCTTGGGAAATAGTGGTGAGTCTCCCTTTTCCTACTAGATAGGACTTCTTGGTGGAATCCTGTCAACAAGTTTCTACTTGGAGAAAGGAGAGACGAGCTTTACGTTTCAGGGTCATGGAAGAGTGGCGTAGGTGGACGAGTGGTGCCGGTCCAACATTTATTTATTATGGGCCTAATGCTCCCGGAAGTTCCGTACTATCAGTTCATTCTATATGAGTTCAGCGGTCGGTGGTCAAGTAAATCTGAATGTTCTCCTCTACATGTAGGTATTTAGTGGAGTTGTACGACATGCGACTGATAATCGTAAGTTACACTTCTCGCGCGTCAATGCTTCAGAATTGGTTCACCATCCAAATTGGATATTTTCTGCAACATTATCTACAACACCCCGATCAGAAAGTTACGGCTGAGTGACCGATGAATGTTGGCAGGGTCAAGCGTTCAAAATGATGTTTTGAAAATGAAGTATTTTGTAACTTCATCTTTTAAATAATATTTCAAGAATTGATTTTACTTGAAGGGACAAGGGCCCTCAAGAGTTTTACGAAAATGATTTATACAAGACTTACCTTGTAACGTCATCTATGTGATGAACTTTTGGAAACTGGTTATACTTTAAATAATAGTAGTTTTCAAAGAGTTATGAAACAATTATATAAATATATTGAAGTATCTAGTAACTTCTTCTTTTGAACATATAGATATATCAAATTATATAATATTATTTTGTGAGTCGTACTGCTCACTATTTCTTTATTTCTTTATCATAAAACAACAACTAGGAAAGATGACCAGACTCAAGCATACCCACCGCAAGACCTTGGGAAACGTCCCACGACTACCCTCTGAGATCTTAACCGCTATCGTTGCAGAGGTAGATCTATCTGTAGTATAGGCGTTCAACTTTTGGGGACCAACTTATGTATAATTATGACTTGTGTAAAATAATGGCAAAGAACTTGTATTTTGGGTTTGTAATAATTTATAACTTGTGGATCTTATGACTGATATTTATCCCAATTTCATCTCTGGGACTAGGGTGTACACGGATTGGGTTGGAAGGGTTGAGAGAATTTAGCAACCTAAACATTTAATTTGTGTTTTCAAAATTTCAACCCAACCCGAACCGTTTAGTTTTGTAAACCAAACCAATTTGTATACTTCGGTTTGGTTCGGTTTGAATCGGTCTGATCGGTTTATTAAATATACAAAATTAATATAAAAAATTATACTAAAACATAAGGTCTCAAAGTCTAAAATGCTTGAAAATAGTTTAAAACAATATTACAATCATTCATGTTGAATAGGTCTTAAGCATCCAATTTTCAACAACAAAAAGACTGATAATATAGTTTTTAAACTTTAAATATTGAAATGAATCGTTAAAACAAAGACCCAACACTAATCAAATATCTATTGTTGTTACGAAATGAACTATGAATACAGAGGTTATAACTTATATTTAGAGCTACAGATAAATGGATGTATGTAATGGGTCTAAACATATTTATTAAATTAACTTATTAGCATGTACGTATATTTTTTAATCGGGTTGGGTTGGTTTGAAAACATCGAAATCCATATCCAACTCAATTAAATCGGTTTGACATTTTTTCAACCCAAATATGTATCGGGTTGAAACAAATCGGTTTGGATCGGCCGAAATAGGGTCGGTTCAGATTGGATTGGTCGGGTTGGCCAAACCGTGTACACCTCTATCTGAGACTATACGTGTTGTGGATTGTGTATTATTGCGGGTTACAGCATGCAGTTATTTATTTTGATTTAAGTTAAGTGTATGTGTTGCAAAATAAAGACTGTGACATCCCGGATCCCGGGGTGTTACAACATTGATGCATAGTAAAGAAAAGATCACATTCATCCATGTGCGTAGATAAAACCTTTCACACCGAATGCAAGAATCACAGTTGAATTGGTGATTGCAAGAACATCAGTTGAATTTGTTAGTATTGTTTTGAGCAAAGTTATCGTAATTTTATGCGGCAAACTGTAATATGTAGCCTTGTTTTCATCCCAGTTTTTTCTTAAATATACATATTATAAATCCACCATCTTGTCAATCATCTACCAGCATTATGTGATCCAATTTGTACATCAATATGAGCAGACAAAACGTTCCACGACAACAATAGTCTAGACAGAGTTCTGCCGGAACTGCCAAGCGTTGCAATTTTTACAAGATTAAGAATGGAGATAATGTTCAAATCCCCATCATACATTGAAAAAGTCATCAGCCATGACCATAAAGATTTACATAAATATAGAAACGACATGTAATAAGAAAAGCTTAAGAGGAGAAGGTGTCAATAATGGTCGTGTGAAGTGGATCACTTAAATGTGTAGCCCAGTTGTTGAGTGGACCTTTTCCTGTGGCAGCAGCTTGGACGGCAAAGCCTAGAAAGCCAATCATGGCGAGGCGAGCATGCTTAATCTCGGCAAGTTGCAGGGTAGCCTTCTTTTCTGGGTCAGCTGCCAAGCCAAGCGGGTCAAAGTAGCTGCCACCAGGGTAAAGTCTCTTTTCAGGGTCGAGCTCAGCATTTCTTTGAAATTCAATGTATCCGACGATAAGAACTTCGATCCATATCAATGAAGTGATGGAGAATGGGAGTGGCTGACCAAGATAAGAAGATCCCTCAATTAGCTCAACCTGCAAGTTCACATGTTACTTGTAAATCTGTCATCCAAATCCACTTGTAAAGATGTCTCGTGCTAGCTATTTACATAACAATTTTTAAATTAGTTAGCAATGGACTAATGATATAACCTCTATGATCTATCTAATACAAAAAACTCATATGTCAAGATGAACATTTGGCTGATAATAACGGAACAAATTGAAGCTCAAATAAATATATAAAGAGTCCTGATCTACATGCACAGTTGAATAGCCGTCCAAGTTTTCAGCGACAATATTGAGACTTAAGTTCCCTTTCACTGCAATTTTTAGCCGAATGCAGTGTATTTAGTCGTAGAAGCAGGTAACTGGAAATTATGTTAATAAAAATAATACTATGACTGTGAACGCAACCATAAGTGTGCAAAGAACAGCTCGTAGTTAAAATACACTAAACTGTGAATTAATGTGAATGAATGTCGGTGAAATTTAACTCCAATTTTACTTAATTATTCATCGAACAGATTGAAGTTAAAAATGACACAGACATGTTAATAGAACAATTTGTGAAATTTTAGTGCAATTGGTACAAACATTTGACATAAAGTTTTGATCTTCTTAATATTTATAGACAAAGTACCTTTCCGGCATCTTGCCAGGTGATGCCAGTGAGGGACTCAACAGCGAGCGCGCCCAAAGTCGCCAACATAGCCCACCGTCCATGAATCAGCTCACATTCCCTAAACCTCTGCAGCCCAAACACCTCTGCGTAAGGCTGAAATGGTGTGGGCGCCACATCAGAGGTCTCAGTTCGAGTTCCAATAATATCTCCAGCCAAATTCTTAGCTAAATTCTGGTCCAACTCATCCAAATCAAACTGCAAATACTCAGCAGGCTTTCCCAAACCAAAAGGATCGAACCCGTAATCTCCGACTAATGTGCCATCGAGATATTCCGGTGCTTTTGCACCAGGAAACCACAATGGCCTATCAGGTATTATCTTGGAGGCTTTCTTAGGTGCAGCTTTTTTCTTGGTACCAAAACCAAACCGGGCTTGGACTTTACCGGAATTGGAGTGGGCATCGGAGATTCGTGTTCCAATAAAAGAGGAAGCAGCGGCGGCAACAGTGGTAGCGGCCATTAGAGTATGATTGTGCTCTATGAAAATCAGGAATGAGTGTTTGAGTGAGTAGATGGGTTATATGTTTGCTAGTGGATTTTTGGGGTTTGATTTTTTTTATCTGCAAGAGTGAATTATGGAGCGTTGGATTAGGAGGGAAAATCCATCTGATGGCTATAAAAATATATGCCTTATCTGAGCTTATCCGTTGGATTTAAAATTACTGGGCTTTTTATAACAAGACAGTTTGGATTGTGGAGGACACTGATCTGTGTATTTGAAAATACAAACTGGCCAGTAATAATATGACACTTGTCACCACGAATGTTGTACTAGTTATGTAATGACGCATGTCAGTATGCCGCATGTTTCCCTATAGGTATATCTATCTTGGTTTAAAGATTAAAATTTTCAAGAATGTCCGGCTATTAATTACTCCCTCTCTCCCATTTATTTTCGTACATTTTCTTTTTTAAAATATTTCAATTCAATTTTATATATTTTAAAATATATCAAAAATTATAAATTTTATAATACAAAAATTAACTAACTCACTTATTTCTAATATTTCCTTCCACTACATTAATTTTATATATTAAATATTGATCGATCCCACAATTTATTCATTTTTCTTATTTTTTCTTATAATATTATGTTTTTTTTAACATACGTATTCAAACCAAATGTATACAACTGAACGACACGGAGGGAGTAGTAGATTTTATATTAACCATGAAAACACAGAACTTGACCTTCACAGAAGACATAGATGAACAAGTGGTTCGGGACATTGGGAAAAGGTGAATGTACGTGAGAGTGATTAAGCATAAATCTGAGTGTTATTATGTTGGTTGGTAGAATAAAGAGATTAGTCCAGGCAATTTTAAAGTTTTGATTTTTTTCTTCTCCTGTATTTCCTTTATCAATCTAGTGTTAACATTAACTTCAATTAGTTTCTCACCATTAAATAGTGTTTTCCACCGTCATTATTGAAAATATGGCATCAGATATCGATTCTTAGTTGATCTTAAAAAAAATTGAATAGATATTTTCGCGTGTGATGCTAAATGTCACTAGTATTCAACATCGGATATTAGTTGATGTCTACTGTAGAAATACATAATATTTTGCAGATTATATATGATATCTTCGCCACAAAAGTTAACTAAAATTGCAGTATTTTTTTTATTGAATATGAGTATATTATGAACTATATATTCATTAAATATGTAGCCTACAAGCAATAAGGAGCCATTTATATAAATTAATTCGACAATAACGATGTCTAAAGTGAGCAACAACATCGGGATTTTTTATAAACTAATGTGAAAACATGTTAAGACATTTGTTTACGTTCTAAAACTGATGTGGAACATAACTAAATAACAAAAGATCATTTTTAATAAATCGATGTCTAATATAACACAACTAAAAAATAAAGGCATCAATTTCTTTCTCTTTTATTGTCTATAAACCCTTTTTAACGTTAGTTCTTTAGAAATTTTCAATATTATTTGCCTTATTTTATATCGTGTATTTATTCAAAATTGATGTCAAATGTCTATATAGATATCGATTTTTTGTTCTTGTCTAATGCATATAGTTCAATTCAAAACTGATATCTTTTTTATTTTATTAACATCGATTTACAGTTCACATGAACCAAAAAATCTATTTTATACGGAAATATATACCAAACTATTGAACTGAAAAAACACAATAAGAAAAACTTCAATCACCAAAGCTACAATAATCAAATTCCATAACATTCAACCTTTCGATTCTAATAACTAAACATTTGACGTCAATCATATCTAACATTACAAGTCTACAAACATTCCCAAAGTACCTATAAAACCCCGAGTTTATAAAGAACTGAGTCGGAAGGATTAAACATTAGATCTTTGGTGATAGTTCCCAAATCCGGGTCAGGGTTGGGTGTCATCAAACAACTTTAAATAATATAAACCTGTATATTAAAATAAATATAAACATGACCCCTTAATTCTGGATAATATACAGGTTATGGTGTGAAACAATAACCTAACCTTCTTAAATTTATAACAACCAACTCAAAATTTTATTACCTCTTTACCAACTTCCTCGTCTTATTCACTCTAACATCTCCAACTTTCTGCAGGTAGGATTTCTCCAATTTTTACCGCCTATGACCTATTCACTTTTATCCTCATGCACTAGTACATAATGGACTTTTAGCGTCGGTCAAAATTGGTCTAAGACGTCGGTTATTGGGCGTAGTAATGAAGGGGACGCTATAGGTATAGGTCTGTAGCGTCGGCCAACTAGGCGACGCTAATACTGTGTTTGTGTCGGCTGAACAACCGACGCTACAGGTCTACTAACCGATGCATAAAATATGTGTAACAGCATCGGTTCTTTTAAATGGCGATGCTTATAGTCATTACATAAGTGTCGGCTTTCAGAAATGCCATCGCATTAAGTCTATGGTATTTAGTGTCGGTTGTTGAAAAATGTCGTCGCCTTAAGTATTCGTCTTCTAGCGTCAGACACATAATAACCGACACCTAAAGTCTTTTTTTTGGTTGATTGACATTCTAAATAATCTGCTTCATATATAGTCAACAATAAAAGCCACAAAAATAGAAACATAACAGAAATCTCATTTGATTAAAAATAAATTTAAAAGATTTGATGCTATATATCTTATTTACAAGGAAGAAGTACATTCACTAACAAATCTAATAAATTACAATTTGAAGAAGTTCTCTGGCACTCTATTTCCCTTTTAAAATAATGTTGTACCCCTGACTTTTGATGTAAAAGCCGTCCCTTATTGCCATACTTAATCTTCCTTTCTCATATGTATCACACAAAGACGACAAAATACTGAATCTGCATCATAAATTATGGAAAATTTCAAAAGAAAGTTAGTACCAAACAAAATACTAATTACCTTTATAAAATCAGTCAAACAACAATACCGATAACATAATTAATTGTTGTGGCCATACTGATAAGATCATAGTGACCAAATAAAAGATGACTAGAATTATTTGTCAACTCCAAAGAAATTTGGGTGAACCAGAAGACTCTGATTAGGATAGTTTGAAATGCAGCTATAATAACTTAAGCACGAAAATTAAATGGTCTTTTTTTACTCAATTGGCCTTCTTAAGTCTCCTATAAGTTTATATCTTGAGACAGAGATACCATCAGTTAGGTTAGTAGTTACTTACTAGGTTTATAAGTTTCCCTCTCTTAACTTCATATATACACTATAAAAGAAGGTCTTTATGTAAGACTATATATTAGAAGGTCATCAAATTTTAATGTATTTCATAAGGTGTAAGCTCTAAAATCTGAATAATGTTAGTTAAGACATTCTTTTGCACAAAAGACGGATAATCACCTCTCTATTCGATCATTAAACCTCTCATGGCTGGAGTGTTTCTTTCCATCTCAAATTAGAATAGTTCCAAATTGTAATTTTGTAATTAACATCTCAGAACAAACAACATGATTAAACTTAAAGAAAGAGAAGATTTAACCAGACAAACCAGAGAAAAGAAAAATATACTTGTTGCAGAGACAAGGCCGGTAAAGAATTAGATTTCTGCAAGGTGAGAAATGGAGCCTGGAAGAATGATTTAGAGATACCTTGAACCTGTATAGCACAAGTTTATTTTGTGAAGTGAATTTTTTGATATAATTAACTCATTTTCGAAACCAAAATATCAATTAAACCACTGATAAAACCACAACCACTAGTTTCTCTCATGTATAACATATAACACATAACAATTGAACAGTTTATTAAACCATAGTAATAGGCTCACAAATGATGTCGCATTATTAACTAGCAATCCTGCATTCACAATCACTGCTGGTTAGAGTGTCTGGACAACTGCTAGTAGAATCAAACAATACTCACTCTGTTCAACAGTGTTTTTTTTCCCTAATTTACTCTGTTCAACAGTTAAACTACTTGAATCATAATTCAAGTGATGATTTCTGATTAGATTAAGAAAAAAGAAAAAAAATAAAGTAAATCTTTATAATACTGAAAAAATAAGAAGTTTGCAATGGTATATGCATCCCCAATTATACATATAATAATAATCTCATTCAGAAAATGTTGCAGTTGTATCTAACAAGAGGTTCAACAGTAATTTGTTGTCAAATACTAAATGTCTCAGATCGAAGTCCAAGAACTACAATATGATTGATTTAATGATTTTACATGCTATCATATGATTCCCAAATCTCAACTATATGTTACATACAAAATTGCTGAAGCATTAAAAAGAATAGCAAGGATAAAAAGTTGAGGGATACGGACAAGGAAAGTGATGTTATAAGGCATCATTTAAATATGAAGTAAGATCGATCAAGTTTATTATAAATAGGGATTTAGTAGTTATATCAGATATAAATCTGAAAGGTTTCAACAAATTCTACCTCAGTTTTCCATTGTAGGTGCCGCTTGATTTTGATATGTTATCTGCATCCATTGAGATTACATACTCTGTACAGGTAGTTCTTCTAGTTCGTTTTGCAGATAGAAGAAACTTCCCATTTTCTACAAGCAAGGCTGCAAAGATGCATATTAGTGTACAAAATCACGAGACCGTGAATAAAAAATTAACTCTCACCCCATTAGAATACTGCAAGATACCAATGATGGCCATGTAGTACAAGATAACTAACACATGGACAACCACAACAATATTCTCGTTCCGTGCCATAATTCAGTTATTGTATTATAATAACATGAGTAGCAAATATTTTTAGTAGCATCATGCAGTATAAATAATTAGTGGCAAGCAAAACAAATTTCAAATCAACAGAGAAAAGGGGAAGAAATGGTGAATATTAACACATCAATATAATATGTACTGGTTAGCTAGATCAGTGGTGACTGCAAGATTAATTGAATAAACCATCCAAATTTCAAGGCAAGGTCAAGATGCCGAAATACTATCCAGAAAACATAATTCTTGAAGCTCATGAACAGGGCGTACATTAATGGTGTATAGATCTAATTCTTTACCCAGAGCATTTATAGTTTCCACGCCTAATTATTTATTGTAATGCATTTATCTACAACAAATGAAACCATCCCTCTGGCAATCGTAGATTCTGTCGAAGATAGATCTGTACAGATCCGACACATATATTTAAGTAATACACAATTCCATGAAAATTAGTAAACCTGATGCTTCCAACTAAAAATTGTTCCAAGAACACAAGCACATTACATTACTAGAGTCACAGTAATGCAAGTACATCAGCCATAAGTTGACTGCGGTCATTATAGGAACTTCCTAAGTACCATATGGCCGAAGCACATGCACAAAGGGATAATATTGAGATAAAACTAGTAACAAGTTAAAAACATTGAGAGACACTTACCAGGACTGAGACAAAGAAATAGACGGTAAGTCAAATTAGCTTTGTCTCTCTTGATAAAACATTAAGAAATAGAGAGAGAGGGAGGAATAGAGAGAGGGAGGGAGATGGAATAAACCTGGGACGGAGCAGGAAACAGAGATGGAGATGAAATTGACCTGCAGCTTCTTATCGGTAAAACTGGGCTTAATCGGAATAACTGCAATATGGAGATGGAGCTGTCGATTGGAAATTAGGGATTTCTTGGTCGGGTAGGCATTAGACGGGATAAATTTGGGGTATCTCTTTTTTTTCAACTCTTGAATATTTATCCAGACTAACAAAAACTAGTATTTCATCATTTTTAATAACTAAGAAGTGACTATTTATTTTTAATTCCACCATAGAGGTGTTGATAGACTAAATGTTTGTTCTTATCATTTTTTATGAAAAAATAGTTTTAATTTCCAAGACCTTATGACGGATAGAAAATTATTTAATTATGTTTAAATTAAACTATTTTCTATAAATTCTTGTTAAATATTTTTTTATATGTGAACCTTTTAATAATAATAATTAAAATTTGTAAGCAAGATTTATCAATCAATAATAATAATATTCTAAATTGACACAATACTTAATGCAAGATTCATAGTAACTTTTATCTTTAGTTTTTAGATAACTTTACATATTTAAATTAGAATTTTAATAGTAACATATTAATATCTAAATATCAATAATTGCTTACAAATGTAAATTTATCATTCAATTTCTAAGAATAAATTAATACAAAATATTTGTATTAGTAAAATTATATATAATTAATTTCAACAAAATAATATACTTTATAAATTATAATAAATCACTTAAATTGTATAATATAAGTTAGGTGGCGGGATCAAAGATACACAAAAAATATGAATTTGACAAACTCGTCCGACCCAGAAAATATTAGAAAAATTCGATTAACAAAAGTCTACCTGGCTCGCAGACTTAAATAGGCCACATTTTTTTCTTGAAGATGTTGTCGGATATGATCCAGTAAAAACCAAAATTCGAATTTGATATGAAAAAAAGCCCAACATGATCCACATAAAACTCTGATCCGGTGAAAATCGGAATTTTATGCAAACTTTTGGTTTAATAACAAAAAATTGATAACCAAATTGTTTTAAAAAAATGGATTGAAATTATTATTGTAAGGAAATTTGTTGGATAATTAAAATTTTTTTATTCATTATATTTAATTATTTAAGTAAAATTAATTAATTAAGTAAGAAATTATTATAAAAATATTAAAATTGTAATTTATGACCAACTTTCTTAATTTGTACTTCTTAAAGAAGATTAAAATATATCATAAATAATTTAAGGTAAAAGGTAGCTAGCATGAAAATGAAAATAACCTACAGCGTCGGCATTTCTGAAGGCGACACTATAAACAGAACCTTTAGTGTCGGCATTTCTAGACCCGACACCTTAAACAGAACCTATAGTGTCGGTTCCTAATACCTGACACCTTAAACAAAATCTATAGTGTTGGTTCCTAATACCCGACACCTTAAACAGAACCTATAGTGCCAGTTCCTAATATCCGACACCTTAAAACCAACCTATAGCATCGGCATTTTGAAACCCGATGCTATAAAACACTTTTAGGCGTCGGTTTTTCAGTGACAGACACATTTAATGGTTAATAGCGTCGGTTAAATAGGCAACCGATGCTATAGATCTAGAAAAATTTACAAGAGGCGTCGGTTTAACTTATAACCGACGTATAAAAGCAGTATAGGCAACGGTTCCCTATACAACCGACGCTAAAAGTGCAACGCAAAAAAGCATTTTTGTACTAGTGATGTGATACTGAAAGAAATAAGAATTTATAAATCAAGAGTGAGCCAAAAATGCCCAACAAGTATCATAATCGGTTTCCAGGTATCATTATCAAAAGAAACTCTCAGAAACAATCTTTAAATGATTTTATGAATATCTTTATTTATTAGCACAGTTGAGCAAATAAAATATCGACCCTTATTAGACTTCAATCATAGATAAAAAATCAACGAACAGTTCACTGGTTCATTTCTTGAATCAATTCTTTGTTCGATTTTGTAATCATAAAACTTTCAAAGAAAGAATGTCATTAATGGTGATCAATAATTAATTAGACTAGAAACCAGAACCATCAAATGTACTATACTCTGCTGATTAGTCGGAATATATTACGGATGTATGCCGAACCGCATAGACCCATCATCATACCGGGCATCCAGGTCATTCTGGCCTAATAAATCATAGGGTCCAGTCCTTCCCTGGCTCTTAGGGTCCAGTCCATCCCTGACCCTTATCGTAATCATCCAGTCCGTAGAGTATTTTGATGAAAAACCATTTTTGGTTTAAAACATCACGATTCAGGGTTCGCAGATAACCCAAAACAATAGATATTTTCTCAAGACATCACAAATCATAATAATAAAGGATACTTGCATAATTAAGATTCATTGCAGCGAGATATAAAAATATTTAACTATTCTGAATTTAGAATAGGAAAGAAATACTTGCCTCAGTTGATACGCTTTCTTACTTTCAATTACCATTCTATGTTCACCTCAACTCTGTATCAACTCGTCTCATTTACCATATATAATAAGGATTTATTTTTAATTTCTCTGTCTAGCCTTAAACGCCTCAAACTATTCTGAAAGGACATCTTCGGCTAATTATTTATTTTGGTATTCGCATAATTTAACATAAAATTTAAAACACGTAGATCCTCTCCAAATAGGCATTAATTTAATTGACATAATCAAAAGTGAAAAGCCATATCTAACAAGATAGTTTCAAAAATGTTTTCAAGTATATTTATATTGATAAATATAAATATAAGAGATATTCCAATATGCTGAAAAATCAAAATATATATTTAAGGAATATACTCTAAAATTCAAAGTAATGAGATCGTAAAAGAATTATCGGAATATGATCTTTCTTAGGCTCTCTTCCAATATTAATAAGGCAACAAGTATGAAAAAGAAATATAAGAACTTGGATATTCTTTAGAAGGCTCGTGCTAAATTTATTTCAAAAACAAATATTTTTAAAAGGGATAAAATATATATCTTTCACTCCATAAGTATTTATAAATCCAAAAATATATTTTTACACTCTTAGAAATTAATATTTGATAAAGGAATATTAATATCTCATTTTATCCCCCTCCTCATATTTTTCAAAGTAATTTTCTCTCATATCTCAAATATATTATTTATCGGAGAAAATACTTTTAAATACTTAAAAATATTTTCAACACTATAAAAATATTTTATATTCAAGGAAATATATTCTAAGTATTTATTATAGCCCAAACTGAACCAACAAAGTCTATCTGGTTTCATAAAAGATCGTTCATATTTTATTTGGAACGGAACCATGATTTAATCGGTTTAAATCCAAATAAAATACTTCCACTTGCTAGAAAATCTTGAAACTTAAGATTTTTCACTTAAATGGTATTTTCTATGCATGGTTAAAGCTTCGTAATTGTTTTGAGAAATTTTGTAAGGGGTATGATTTTCTGGGGTTGACCAAGACTTTGACCGGGCGTTTGACCAAGCTACCTTTGACCAATATTGACCAAAACTTGCAGATCATGATTTTATGATATTTTAGATAATTATCATATTTTTTGTTGTATTTATTAAAGGTTTTTCAAAGTCATTATATGTAATGGTGCTAATTACTTAATTAATTAAGTAATTAATGATTAATTGAAAAAGCTAAAATACATTATTATATAATTAATAGTTGCTGGGATTTTTGCTCCATAAAGTTGTTTGTCCTATATGCAAGTTGCAAATAAACACAACTAAACCTCCACATCATCAATCCACACCACTCTCTTCGTCCACCATTCATTTTAACTCAATCTGAATAACTCCCTTCACCTAACTCCTTCTATAAATAAACACCCACCCCCGCCATTTTACACACAAGCTAAGAGCTAATTAATTGTTGGACATTTTCAAGAAGTATTCTCTCTACACACTCTCTAAAATCCAAACCAAAATACTTCATCTCAAAAATCTTCTCTCTTACAAATATATATCATATATTCAAGGTTTTTGATCTTCAAGCTTAGTTTCACCAACCAAACTCTATTGTCCCAAGAAAAGCTCATCCAAACCACTTTCTTGCCTCCTGAAGGGCTGCCCAAGTTCGACCAACAAGCCAAAATCCGGCCGAACCTCCGGCAAACTTTTCCGGCAAACTTTTCTGTTCATCTCTTAAAAGTGGTAAACCTCTTAGCTTTTGTCCGAGTCTTAACCGACCACTCTTAATATTCATATAAGAAGCTTAGTATTACCTTCTCTTCATCTCTACAAGTTCTTATATAGAATAACTTAAAGAAAAACAAATCCGTACAAGGATTGTTTTCTACAAATTATACACTTCTAGCATGAAGTAATAATTTCATACAATGATTTGTTTATATTCCTAACTAGCACGCTTACTGTTTCGTGGGAATTGAATTAAAAAGATAGCATTTTATTCTTTAAACTTAAATGCACTTATTTTGGCCATATATTGATATATTTGTTATAATTATTTAACAAGACTTAAGCGACTTCCCTTACTAGCACCTTTAGTGTTTCGTGGGAAAAACTTAAGGCTTATATTATATATATCTATATATATATTTATTATATTTAGTTAAAAGATTTAAGTGAATTCCCTTACCAACACCTCTAGTGTTTCGTGGGAAGATCTTAAAGCTTTTAAGTAAATATGAGTATATATTTATAATCTTATAAGAATTAAGAGATTTCCTTTACTAGCATCTTCAGTGATTCGTGGGAAAAATTATAAGCTTATATTGTATTGTATATATACACATATACATTGTGCTAATATAATTTAAACTCTGCTCTTATATTTTGTGATATATTGTATTTAAATTACGCACCTTTTATTCTCTCGGCCAAATATTTTATAAGTGTAAATAGTTAAAGAATAAGTGTAACGTTCTCGATTTATATAAGTCTACACACGACTATATTGAACGAGAAATTGTTTTATTAAAGATCCGATAGCGATAACGCTTCACGAAGGACTTGATATATTTATTACCTCGGAAATAAGATATATTATTCAAAATGAAGTAATACTAAGTATACTTTAACATTCATTTAATCTAAAAAAAAGTATACACTAATATTCATTTAAGAATATTTGTACGTCATCCGGTCTAGTTAAGTATCTTACTAGTCCAAAATCTTTTTATCTATAGCGGGTATTGTTTCGTAGATATTGTCTTCTTCATTTTGCAGTGAGGTGAAGTATAGTGAGGTGATTCTCATTCTAAGACCCAAGTCCTAGACGTACTAACGGGGAGTTAGTAGTCTTCACACCGTGAGGAAGAGAAAAGACCCAAGACCGACTATTGAGATCCAAGACGGGAAGAAGCTTAGAAGGACAAAGACTACACCAAGGGTCTACATCAACTTTGAAGAAATAACAGGGTGTTATTGTCTAAGATAGGTTGTGTAGGTTTGCACATTTATTTTGAGGTGGTAACCCGGAGTTACGCACCAAGAGAGATATTTGTGGGGTTGTAAAGGCTTCTCCGCCTACGTAAGGAGCAAGGTTATTTTAAGGGAAAAACTCGGGTCCTGGAGAGGAGTTCGGGGATTGGACTTAGGGGTGAGCGAATCTATTAGAGGTTGCGCCATCACGAACCAGGATAAATCTCTCGTGTGGTATTTTTTCCTTGCCTTTTTTTCCGCATATATAATCTGCATCGGTAAAATATTTAAAATGGGATAACTATTTTTAAAACGCCATAATAATTTTTAAATTGGTAATTAAGCTATTCAACCCCCCTTCTAGCTTAAAATAACCTTTTTACGGGACCTAACAATTGGTATTAGAGTAGTGCATTTTATCTTGTTTGTTAAGTGATTTACAGATTTACACGCACAATAAAAAGTGATCTGAAATGGCATATCTAAATTCCATTGGCTGTGGTGAAGGTTTATCTCGCTCTCGCCCTCCTCTATTTGACGACACCAACTTTGCAACATGGAAAAAGAGGTTTTACATTTATGTTAGATCTCAAGGAGTCAAAGTATGGATGACCATAGAAGATGGAGTTATTATTCCTACCAAAATGGTTGATGACATCATCATCGAAAAGAAGGTTGATGAATATAACACAATGGAGGAGGAAAGAATGAATATAGCTGCTAAGGCATAAATGATACTCACAAGTGCACTTGTTGAAAAAGAATATAAAAGAGTAAATAATTGCAAGTTAGCACAAGAAATATGGGATAAATTAGTGGTTACCTATGAAGGAACCACTGATATAAAAGATTCTCGGATGAAAACTTTGATCCAAGAATACGAAAACTTTAAACTCCAAGAAGGAGAAAATATCATCGACATGGAAACTAGATTCACTCGAATTGTCGATGAACTATCTCAACTCGGAAAGAGTTATACACAAAATGAAAAGAATCGAAGAGTTTTTAAATCATTACCTCCAAGTTGGATGGTTAAAGTAACCACAATCAAAGAGATGGACAATCTCAATGATTACAAAATAGATAATCTATTTAAAAATCTTTGTGCATACGAAGAAGATAATCTACAAGAAAAAGTCATTCCAAAAGTGGAAGACAAAAAACATGGCTTTAAAATCTATACTTATTGATGAAGAAGAAAACGACGATGAATTAAACGAAGAAATCCAAAATCTCAATGAAAGCAAAATTGTTTTACTTACGAGACAACTACGCCATGTGCTTCAAAGCAAAGATCAAAGATATGGAAAAGGCTTCCTTGAGTCAAATATTCAATAAAGAGTTTTTAACTCTAATGAAGGCCAAATTACTCTCAAAATTACACTCCTAACTATAAGAGTAATTTTTCGTCAACGGGCTATAATAAAGGCAAAGGTATGCAAAATACTAATGTCTATAATAATAACACTCCTCCCAAACAAAAAGAACAAAATACAAATGAGATACAAGAGGTGTGTTACGAATGTAAACAACCCGGCCACTTTAAACGAGAATGTGCTAAACTTATAAAAGGACGATCTCTCTTGGCTGAGAACAGGTGGGATTTAAGTGAAGATTAAGAAGCTCCATAAGCTAGTGAAGAAAATGTGAATCTATGTTTAATGGCTATCGGGAATGCATCTACTCCAAAGGAAACCTCCACTTCAAATCAAGAGGTAACCTTTTCTTCAAACATCATTCAATTACATGAATCTAATTTGAATCTTGTAGATATGAATAAACATGATTTAATTGAACTCGTGGTAAACATTAACAACAAGTATAAGGATCTTGATAAAATATATCATCTATTATGGTCTGAGAAAATGAAACTCGAGGAAATACATTATAATCAAAGTAAAGAGTTTACTTGGATGATGGACTCAAAAGTCCAATATGAAGATGAAATTTCATCTCTAAATAATCAAATACACTTACTAAAAATTGAGAATAATACTCACAAGGAAAATATTCCCAAACTAGAAGTGGAAAATGTGTCTTTGATATTCTAATCTGAAGAAATGGAAACTAAGAACTTACAAATTAATGAAAATATTAGTAAACTTCACATTGAGTTGTTGAACTTAAAAATACAAAGAGAGTCACTTACTCAAGAAAGTTCAACAACTAAATCTCAAATAAACAATCTTGAAAAAGAGAATGAGCTACTACAAACCAATGAGCTTAAAAAAAAGATTTAGAACTAGAATCTCAACCGTTAAAACAAGAAAATTTTAAACTCATATCTTAAGTTAAGGATCAAGAAATAATTTTAACAACAAGATTGATGCCTTAAACAAAGATAAAGAAAATATTGAAATTGTTATTCAAGATTTACAAAAGGCAATGAGATGTTAAATAAAATGGTAAATTCTAAAAATTCCTTTAACCATGAAGGTTTAGGATATGATAAGAATGTTCAACCAAAGAAAGTTGTTCAACACCATGAACAAAGTAAAAATGATTCTCATAAATCACCTTCATTTACATGTTCTTTTTGCAATAGACACGAACATACCGTTTCATATTATAAATTAAAAAGTGGTGAATTTAAAGGAAAGCATATATGGGTTCAAAAAGGATATAAGTCATCCAAAAATGTTGAAAATAATGTATTCCATCCTAAGGTAGCTAATAACAATCAAAGGCAACCTAGATCTCAATTCTTTCAACCACCTATTAGGTTTGAAGATAATAAAAGAATAAATCATGGCATCTTTCCTAGAAATAATATTTATTATTCAAATGATAGAAGCCTGATATATCAACATGGAAACTCAAAAAATTATGCTAGTACAAGAAGATCAAAATTAAATACCACATATCCACGGGGAACACTTTATAATATTTGGAATGATGCATCTAAAAATCTCTATGTGAATAACAATGCTTATCCAATGCCTAGATTTTTCCATGCAAATTCAAATGTTACTTATGATATACTAACCCCAGGACCCTCAAGACAAAAAGGTACCTATGTATTTAATTGATATATTTTGTAGGTATGTCTTACTGCTAAGCAAGACTTGTGGTACCTTGATAGTGGATGTTTGAGACATATGAATGGTAATAAGTCACTCTTGAACAACATTAAAAAGGTCACTGATGGAAGTGTCACGTTCGGAGATAGTAGTAAAGGTATCATTATTGGCATCGGTGATATCGGGAACGAGCACTTCAAGATATCCGACCTACAACTAGTCACATGACTAAAGTACAACCTTCTATCGATAAGTCAACTTTGTGATAATGGAAATAAGGTAATTTTCTATCCTACTCATTATTATATTCTTAATAAAGATGGAAAATTAGTCCTTACTTATCCTCGAGACAAAAGTGTCTATATATGTGACATGAGTAAGCATGTTAATATATGCCTAATCACTACTATAGATGACCCTTGGTTGTGGCATCGAAGATTAGGACACGCAAACATGAAGTTGATTAAAAATATATCAACTAAAGAACATGTACGAGAAATACCAAAATTAAATTATAAAAATGATCACATATGTGAAGTTTGTGAAATTGGCAAACAAATACGAGCCTCTCACAAAGCAAAATGTTTGGTATCTACCTCACGACCTCTTGAGCTTTTACACATGGATCTTATCGGTCCAGTCCCAGTACAAAGTCTCGGAGGATGTTCATATACTTTGGTAGTTGTTGATGATAATTCACAATTTACGTGGACAAAATTCCTCAAAACCAAAAGTGATGCTTTTGAATCTTTTTCTTCTCTATGCAAAATAATTCAAAACCAACAAAATAATACCATAATCTACATAAGAACTGATCTTGGTAAAGAATTTAAAAATTCAAACTTTACAAGTTTTTGTGAAACTTATGGTATCACTCGTAACTTTTCTGCCCCTTATACTCCTCAATCTAATGGAGTAGTTGAAAGGAAGAACAGAACATTACAAGAAATGACAAATACAATGATAAAAGAATATCTCCGTCCTAAATATTTTTGGGTCGAGGCAATGTCAACTGTATGCCATATACTAAATAGAGTCTTATTAAGACCTATAATATAAAAGACTCCATATGAGCTTTATTTTGGTAAAACTCCTAAAGATAATTACTTTAGAGTATTTGAAAGTAAATGCTATATCTTAAACTTCAAAGATTACCTTACAAAATTTGATCCAAAATCAAATAAAGGTATATTCCTTGGATATTCAACAAATAGCAAAGCTTATAGAGTATTTAATTTAAATTCTCTAGGGGTGGAAGAATCAATGAACATAGCTTTTGATGAATCAAAACCATCACCTAAATACAAAGATCTTATAGACAAAGAAGATGTCACACAAGACAATATTGAGAATTTTATTTAACAATTCAAAAATGTGGAATTTGGCTCATCATCTCCAACAAATCCATTAGAATTATTATAAACATATATTGAACTACCTAAAGATGTTCCAAACATTAAAAGTCATCCTTTGAGCAATGACCTAGGAGACTTAAGTAGAGGAGTTCAAACACGGTCACAAGTTCAAAACGTTATGAATCACCTTAGTTTTCTATCACAAATAGAACCTAAGACCGCTAAAGAAGCTTTGTTAGACGAAGATTGGATCTCTGTAATTCAAGAAGAATTAACCCAATTCTCTCGTAACAAAGTTTGGGAACTTGTTCCAAAACCCAAAGATACTTTCATAATTGGAACTAAATGGGTATTTAGAAATAAGTTAGATGAAAATGGAACTGTTGTTCGAAATAAAGCTAGACCGGTTGCACAAGGCTATACTCAAATGGAAGGTATAGACTTTGATGAAACATATGCACCGGTAGCACGGATTGAATCAATTCTAATGCTATTAGCTTTTGCATATCATAAGGACTTTAAAGTATATCAAATGGATGTAAAATCTGCATTCTTAAACGGGATACTAGAAGAAGAAGTATATATTAAACAACCTCCCGGATTTGAAGATGCAACACATCCAGAATATGTATACAAATTATACAAAACTTTATACGGACTAAAATAAGCACCAAGAGCCTGGTATTAAAGGTTGAACAAATTCCTGTTAGAAAATAACTTTAAAATGGGAACTGCCGATAAAATTTTATTCACAAGATAAGAAACAAATGATAACTTGATTGTACAAATATACGTAGATGACATCATATTTGGTTCAACAAATGATGTACTATGTAAAGAATTCTATGACTATATGAAAAAATAATTTGAGATGAGTATGATGGGTGAATTAAATTTCTTTTTGGGATTGGAAATAAGACAATATGACGAGGGCATTCATATTTCATAATCAAAATATTGTAATGAAATGCTAAAGAAATTTGAAATGGAAAATTGCAAACTAATTTCCACACCTATTTCAACATCTGACAAACTAACCGAAAATCCTAAAGGAATTCCTGTTGACACTAAGAAATATTCATGATTGGTAGCTTATTATATATAACCGCAAGTCGACCCGATATTCAATATAATGTTTGTAAGTGTGCTAGATTCCAAGTAGCACCAAAAGAATCTCATTTATCCGTAGTAAAAATGATATTGAGATTTCTTAAAGGTACCACGAATATTGGTCTTTGATAATATTTGATGGCATAATCTTATAAAGCTTCTTAAGAGCTTCAAATTGACTACAAACACGACCACCTTTGCTTTCCAGATCACCTCAAAATCATTGATTGATTCCAAGAACTGTTCTTGAAACCCTAACCCTAATTTGAGAAATTTTTTTGATTTTTTTTATATTTTCATATTTTTATATAATTAAATAATAAATTAATTTTATTTATAATTATAAAAGTAATACTTTTGAAATTATTTAGGGCCTAATTATATCATTTAATAAAAATAATTAGCCCAAAATTAATAATTAAAGGAGAATAATTTTTAATCCAATAAAATTAAATATTATATCAAAATCCCCAAATATTACGAATAATCTAAAAATGAAAAAATATCGAATCTGACAGTCCCAAAATTTTATAAAAATAAAAATACGATTTTTGTGGTCTTTAACGTCCCGGTAAGGGCCGGGTAAAATCATTTTTGACGAAACAAAACATTTTCTAAATTAACCATATGTTCCGAAAATCAATATGGTAAGTATTGTATTACACAAAATAAGGTCAAACGCCCTGCACGCAATAAAGGATATTAAAATTGATTCTCGAGAGCATAATATTCAATATAAACCTATTTAACACATAATAAAATAGCTGAAAAATATCTTGAATCACACTACATATATATAGCACATTACAGATAACAATTTATGATCAATCATAATTTATAATATCATATATCACATAATAATCATTTAATATAACACAAAACAATCGTAAGTTCCCTATTTTTACATCCTTCCCTCTTAAAAGGATTATGTCCTCAGAATCACGCTATAGAATAGATAATGATACTTTTCAAGTATCTCACAATTTCTCAGGTTGACCTCTCAACCTTACAAATCCTTAATAACTTTAATTCACAATATCAAATTATTACTCAACAACCTCTTGTTGGCATAATATTCTATTAGTTGTTCATACAACTCAATTTAAGTTTCCATCATATATAATAAAGCTAGACTACACTTCCTGAGTATAATTATACATACACATCCTATGAACACGCTCGCATGTGGAGGTAAAGCCAACTCACACACAATCTTCCCTTTATATCTTATTATCTCGAAAGGACCAACATAATGTTTACTAACTTTCCTTTCTTGCTAATTCTAATCAACCGTGTTCATGAACGCTTTCAACATTTACTGGTTGTTTACACTACACCATAAAATGCCTACTGTAACACCAAAAAAATGTTGTATTAGGGGGTATATATGTTGCGCTTGCCCCACTTTTAAGCTAATGTAACATTTTCTTAAAGATAGGTTTTTCAATGTTGCCTTAGGGGTCTAAGGTAACATATGATCCCACTACTGTAACATGTATATTTATGTTACCCTAGACCCCTAAGGTAAAATAAAACATGTCTATTGTAACTTAAATATATGTTTACTTAGAATGGCACAAAGTTTTTAAAAAAATGGGACCCAATGTGGGCCTCATACTGTGATGACGTGGCATTATGACATGGCATTGATGTGGCATTTGTGGGCCCAACAATGCTGACATGGCTTGCAGCCTCTATACTGATATGGCATTTGGGCCCACAGTGATGATGTGGCATGTGGGTCCCACTTTTTTCTTGAATCAATTATGTACCTAGAGTAACATTTTTGTAGCTTTTCTAACATATGTACCTTGGCTATTGAAACATTTTCACAAGCTATTGTAACACTTTAATGAGCTACTGTAATATTTTACAAGAACAAAATGAAAAATTATTATTTAAAAGTATCTACCATTTCTTAACTAAACATCACAAGTATAAAATTACAACCATAATATTCTTAACTAAACAAACTAATTCACGTTCTTTACGTTACATTGGCATAATATTATAAATGAAATAATATTAGAACCTACTGCTCATTTACTTCAATAATTCCATTCTCCGACTTTAAATGAAACTACAAGTGTTGAGGACATATCTAACAGTCCCCTGCCACATGCCCAACCCCGAGTTGACGCCTCAGATAAGATTCCTGATGCAAGAGCTAGAACATTTGAATGCAACATGTCCACATACCTCCAATGACCATGGAGGATTTTCAGACAATAATAAATTAGCCAAATGGTCAACAATTGAAAATAACTATAATACATAAAGGTAGAAACTTTTAATAGTTTTGAAAATGAACATTACAGGAAACATATAAACATAAGGGTATAAGTTCTGGACTTCAAAAAAACCATTAAAGACTACTCTAAATCTTATTACGTGTTACATGTTACATAGATGAAGATTGATGAGCGAGGGGGAATTAATGAGTGATAGAGATCTTCCAACCTCTGATCTACCACTGTGTCATGATGTATTTATGTCTTGTATCCTTTTATGCACACTTCTATCAATATTTAAAATACTTTCCCTGTATTTTAGTACATTAAATTAGGAGCAAGTCAAATAGAGTAGACTATACTTATTCATGTGCTTAACTTTATTTTAATCAAATTATTATATTATGTTGGATTACAGTTACCTGTGCTTGAAAAAATTTAGTAGTTCCTATGGATTACAGCTATCTTATAAGTTAATAGAAAATCTTATTATATTCGAATCCTAACCACAACCTGATTCAACCTTCACCACAAAACTAATCAGATCAGTTACATGAACAATGCTACCATATCAAACATATAGATTCCTCTATAGTCTGTACTACAGACCAAGTACAGGCCTCTTAATCCTATTTAGTCCAGTAAGATGGTACAAATGGTTGTTTTCCCGACATGAATAAAAAAACACTATATTCATATAAACACATCCTCCATGAAAGCATAATGGTTAAATAAATTATAGTTTTTACCAGCACCTACTTAATCAATCTTTTAACAAAAATGTAACATCATATGTTGCATATGCTGAGCCCAGTGTTATACACTACGAAGTACATTTAAATTTTAATTTCAAGACCAATAAAGACATTACTTAATTCAAATTACAAGTTGCAAAGTTCCTTGGGAATATGGAAAAGTCTTACTAATATGGAGGTCCAATCGATGTGTCCATTTCCATGCGTTTGTGTGCCACACATTTTTCACTAACAGGTTAACTGAGAATTACAAAATCTAGGCTTAATGTTGAACAGATTGAGCTCGTTAATGGAGATCAGGAGATTAGTCTTTCTTCCTAACCTTATTATATGAGACCAACAGAGGAAAACTATATAGGAAGCCATAATGCTAGAAGATAGAAGGCCTCTATTCACCTGCTTTAATCATCAGAATGTCAAAAAAAACACAGCAGTTTCTTGCTCAAATATTTTTTTAAAATATCTAATGAACTTGCGCATCATAAAAGTTGAAATAAGAACAAGAAAAAGGAATGCGAAATGCACACCTTAGAATATAAGGACATAGCCATCATTACTAATAACAAAATTACAGTCCAGGTGATAAAAAATATGTTGAGACTGCACGAGGCACTCAGAGCATATATGTGACACCCCCAAATCTGGGGTCAGGAATTTGGGTCGTCACGCCATCCTTCACTCATGTGTAACCTGTATTGATTCAATAATCCAACAGACCCCAATCTCATGCACACACACACACACAAGTTAAAGCCTTAGAAACGACGTACGATAAGTATCATATGTTATTAAAAGTCAAATGTACTTTACAGGATTCAAACAATTATTGATAACCTCTACATGAAGTTACAATAATTATGACTGATATCTTATACCTATCTGATACTCTAGCACACCTGAGACAAGGCTGCCAGGGATTCTCCCCATGGCTGCAAGCAACTAAATCCCACACCGGCATACTGGTTATCTGTTGTGTTGTGTCATTTAAAAGAAAACAAGAGTGAGCTATAATGCCCAGCATAATAATGTACAGTGTGAAAATGACTGTATGATAAACTCACGTAAAACATTATATATGATAATTACGTTTTATTCAAAAATAGTTTTCCTTGGTGACACACACCTTCTCATGAAAACAATTCTTTAGTGGATTTTATTATCCTGCGAATACCTTAATGGTAAACCCAACACCTAGGCTTGGGTTACGGTATTGCATCATAATTCCAATTGGAAGAATAAGACATTCGTTGGAGCCACCGCATACGATGATCAGTCGTAATACAATAATAGTAACCTTTTCTACTAGTAGAAGGACGACACCTTCGTATGCCGGTTATCACCCTTGTCGCATTCGGGCTACGTGTCCCATTTTTGGGTATACACATACTTCACAAGTTCCTGAGTACACAGAGTACCTTCTCCTGCGGTACCTTTGGTAGTCCATCTAGCACACATAATGCCAGAGTCTACCCCTACCTTGTCCTTTTAAAAAGAATTCTATCATATCTCGAGAACTCGAACCATATCGAAGTTCCCCAAGCGTTTTGCTTGTTGGTAGAAACAGTTTATCTTACTAAGATATAAATGTATATATATATACGTACTTCTGAAATTTTCGGAGGAAGTACTAAGGAGGTGAGTTGACCGTTGTCAACAGATAGTTGAATAAGGGGGAAACGTTTCTCCTTGAAACTATATTAAATAAGTCGGGATAATAATCTCCGACGATCTGAAATTATTCGAATGTTTTTCCGAAATCAGAAAGTATATTTTAAATCAGGATCTATGATTTTTAAATCAATAATAAACCCTTTAATGAATAATAAATAATTAAATGATAATCGATAAATAATTAAACCTCGAAAGAGTTTACTTTTTAAAAGAATAAAAATAATATTCCTCAACTAATTTATGTTTAATTATTTAATGAACTTTAATATTTAATCGAGCCTGAAGTAAATATTTACTGGAGAATACTTCTCCCTAATAAATGACTAGTAAGTAAATATTTCTTGTCCGAACGATAAAGTATAGTCGAGGGAATACGATCTTTGGAAATCGTTTTAATAAAAGTTCGAGGTGTTTAATATATTGTAAGTGGATGTTGAGTCCCTTGAAACGTAACTACTATGGACTTTAATCATCCTATAGATATCACTGGAATGATTCCCGGGTTTTTATTTTATAAAAACAAAACTGACCGACTCTCGGTCTTACAACTTATACATCACGCTCTGCTATAGCGCTAATATTCTTAAATAAAGCACCTCCGGAATACTTCCGGGTTTACATCAATTTTTTCTGACCGGTCCTCGGTCTAAAATATATACATGCCATACTACTCGCTAGCGTTAACATTCTCAATTATAAACTCCTCCTGGATACCTCCGGGTTTTTATAAGCTTACACGGACCGACTCTCGGTCTAAACATATCATTTCGAATTCAGTTATGAACATATACTAGAAATTATCAACGATTGAGTAATTTAATACATCTCAAACTTCGTAAAACAGTTTAAAGCAATCTCATGCATATATCACAGTTTTGTAAAATATTCACAACACAACAGTTCTTAAAAGGTAGGGTTTGAAAACTTGTCTGGGTATCTCGAGGTGGAGGATGCTCTAGGTTCCACTCGGAAATCTATAATCGTAAACACAAATCGTTTTGTTAGGTCCCGTCCTAATTTACGGCGACTCGCACACATGCGCTACTTATTATGCACCTTATCAACTTATACTACCCTTATTATTCCTTTAAGTTCTTATTCACATCATGGTCGCTTCATTTTTCTAAGTATCTTAGGTTCATTTACATTTTCGCCGTCCGCTCCGCTTATGGATTCTACGGTTTCTAATCGCGCGGTCTCGGCTCTGATATTCTTATAAAACGGAAAAATTATTGTTTTCTCTTGAAATTTTTATGGAAGTTAGGAAACTAAAAATTATACTCTCTGTAAAAATTTCATGATTTATAAACATTCTTAAGTCGATCCTTTATATTTTCAAAGTTCGTAATTCGTAGCAGTTTTTGTCACGTAAATCACTTTTAGTAAAACGGTCATAACTTTTGATCCGTAAATCGGAATCAAGCGATTCCATCGCCTAAAAGATCCTTATAAAATTTTCTATCATAATCAAGGGTTATTTTTCAAGGCTTGGCTGACGGTATTGCATCACAATTCCAATTGGAAGAATAGAACATTCATTGGAGCCACCACATACGATGATCAGTCCTACTATGGAAATAGTAACCTTTTCTACTAGTAGAAGGATGACACCTTCATATCCCGGTTATCACCCTTGCCGCATTCGGGCTACGTGTCCCATTTTGGGTATACACATACTTCACAAGTTCCTCAGTACACAGAGTACCTTCGCCTGTGGTACCTTTGGTAGTCTCCCTAGTACACATAGTACTAGAGTCTACCCCTCCCTTGTACTTTAAAAGAATCCTATCATATCTCGGGAACTCGAACCATATCGAAGTTCCCCAAGTGTTTTACTTGTTGATAGAAACAACTTATCTTATTAGTGTATATATATATGTACTTCCCAAATTTTCGGAGGATGTCTAAGGATGTGAGTTGACCGTTGTCAACAGATAATTAAATAAAAGGGAGTTTCTTTTGAAACTATATTCAAAATATTTAAAATAAGTCGAGATAACATTCTCCGACGATTTGAAATTATTTGAATGATTTTCTGAAATTCAGAAAGTATTTTTAAATCAGGTTTTATGATGTTTGAATCATAATAAATCATTTAATAAATAATTAATTAATTAAATATTAATCATCAAATAATTAAACCTCGAATAATTATACTTTAAAAGAATATTTGAAATAATATTCCTCAACTAATTTATGTTTTAAATAATTAAAGTAAACTTTAATAATTAATCGAGTTTCAACTAAATAATAATTGGATAATAATTTTCCTATTTTAAATGAATAAATGAATTAATATCCATCATCCGGGTAATTAAATATAGTTGAGGGAATACAATTTTTGGAAATCGTTTTAATAAAAGTTTGAGGTGTTTAATGTTTCGCAAGTAGACGCCGAGTCCCTTGGAATACAACTACTACGGACTTTAATCGTCCTAAAATATCACCGGAATGATTCGCGGGTTTTTATTTTAAAATCCCGATCGACTCTCTTTCTTATAATTATACATCACGCTCGTGGCGGCGTTAAACATTTTACGACATATACATATCGTACAACATCGCTATATTATGCGAAAACTCAATTATTAAGTATCATGGCAAGCATGGTATTTATGCAATGATAAAAAAAAAACAATCCTTTCACAACACAATAATATATGGAGTTGGGTTCGTAAACTTGCCTGGGTATCTCGAGGTGGAGGATGCTCTAGGGTCCGCTCGAAAATCTATAACCATAAACACAAACCGTTTCGTTAGGTCCCGTTCTAATTCACGGCGACTCGTACTCATATGATACTTACTATTCATTTTCTCACTTATTTTACCCTTATTTTTTCTTTAAGTACTTATTCATGTCACGGTCGCTTCCTTTTCGAAGTACCTTATGTCCGTTTATATTTTCATCGTCGGCTCCGCTTATGAGTTCTAACGGCTTTCTCATCGTGCGGTCTTGGCTCCGATATTTTTATAAAATTGAAAATCATTATTTTCACTTGAAATTTTTATAGAAGTTAAGGAACTCTATTTAAAACTCTCTGTAAAACTTTCATGATTTATGGACATTTTAAGTCGATCATTTTTATTTCCAAAGTTCGTAATTTGTAGCAGTTTTTGTCGCGTACTTTTAGTAAAACAGTCATAACTTTTGACCCGTAAATCAGAATCAAGCGATTCAAGTACCTAAACGATCCTTATAAAATTTGATATCATAATAAAGTGTTAGTTATCAATAAACTACAGTTTATATATTCAGTACTTTCTGCAGAAACTTAATGTTATATTTTGTTCATTTTAGCGAGATTACGATTACGATCCGAGTTTCGTTTCCGCCTTAAATCTCTATACTACCACCAACAATCATCAAATCATCATCACCACACTAACTCATCTCAATAACATCATATTCTTCAGGAAACAACCATCAACCTTAAATCAACTTTACTAAACATCAAGATTACAACAAATCATTCACCAAAACTAGGTTTACAACTATGTTCCAAAAGATTCTTGAACTTAAACCATAAATAAAGATGGGTCAAAGATTTATACCTTTATTGAAATCTTGAGATGTGTTCTAGATGATGGTGAAGTCTTGGGAGTTCTTGGTAGGGTTTTTGGAACCTAAATCAACCAATAAAATCAAGAAACCAAAGAAAAGTTACTATTCATACTATTCACTATCATCTTTCTTGAATTTATTTCACCCATCAAATATTGATAAAATGAGCTTAAAAAATTATCTTACCTTATTTTAGGATGCATGAAGCTTGAGAATTAATGGGGGATTTTTTCCATGACTAGAGCTAGGAGTTTTGAAATTGGTTTCTTCCTATTTCTTGGTTAGGGCCGAATGAAGAAGTTTTGGGAGAGAGAGAGAGAGATTTTGTGAGCTTCTTGCTTGCTTATTGAATAAGACTTTTGTTATATGTTTGTATATCTTTTAGTATATAACCTAAACTAGAGTTATGTTGGCATATCTTGGACAAATATTACTTGCTTTCCAAAGTTACAAGGTAAGCTAGTTGGTTTTAGACTTTAGCCTACTATTGTTTAGCCTTAGGTGATCATTCCTATATAGCTTAGCTTACTATTTGATAAAGTAACCATTGTTACTTTTCTACCATGGTTGGTTAGCATGATACATTTATTTATTCGTTTACGCGTTCGTTCGGTCGCTTAATTATTTTCGTAATAATATCTCGTAAACGGTTTACGGCGTAAATCCTTTCATATTTATTCTTTATGTTTTGAAGTATTGTCCTTGGATATAAATCCGCAGGGTTTTAAATTCGTAATCATATTATGATTCCCGTAATCTTCGATGGTTCGTAAATACAGTCATTTTTCAAAGTTCGTTTTCTTCGAAAACTAATAGCGTTAACATACACTCATTTGGTACGTATATTCATGTTATCGACTACGAAACTCATTTTCTCATGCACAACATAGTGTGGGCTAAAAAGTTTTCCCAGTCTTTCAGGATTACTATTTATTAAACGTTTTTAGAAAGTCTCAAAAATTTGAGTTATTACAGTCTTCCTCTCTAACAAGGATTTTGTCCCGGAATCAATTAGAAAATAGGTGGGGATATCTATTTCTCATTGCATCTTCTAGTTCCCAAGTTGACTCTTCACCATTTTGAATTCTTCACAAGATTCTAACCAGCTTCATAGTCTTGTTCCTCAGTACTTGTTCTTTTTGGTCCATTACACTTACCGGTTGCTCAACGTAGGTCAGGTCTAGTTGTAAATCTACCTGCTCATACTCTATCACATGTCGTGCATCGGCATGGTATTTCCTTAGCAGTAATACGTGGAACACGTTGTGCACTTGTTGCAGATTAGGAGGCAAGGCGAGCTCGTAAGCTAGAGGTCTTATTCTTCTCAAAAGTTTAAAGGGTCCTATGAATCTGGGACTCAGCTTCCCTTTCTTTCCAAACATCATTACTCCCTTCCATGGAGATAACTTCAACAACACTGAATCCCCTACTTCATATTCTCTATCTTTTATGGTCTGGTCGGCGTACTTCTTTTGTCTGTCCTGAACTGCTACCAGTCTCTTCCTAATGAGTCCCACCATTTCCCTGGTTTGCTGGACTAATTCGGGTCCTATTATCTTGTATTCTCCAACCTCATCCGAACATAGGGGAGAGCGGAATCTCCTTCCATAAAGAGCTTCATACGGAGGCATTTCTATGCTAGCGTGATAGCTATTGTTGTAGGCAAATTCGATCAGGGGTAAGTGGTCATTCCAATTCCCTTTAAAGTCGATGGCACATACTCGCATCATATCTTCTAGGGTCTGAATAGTCCTTTCGCTTTGCCCATCAGTTTTGGGGTGGTAAGCAGTACTCTTGTTTAGTCTGGTGCCTACACACTCCTGGAAGCTTCTCCAAAATTGAGAATTAAACCTTGGGTCTCTATCTGACACTACGGCAATAGGAACGCCGTGTCTCACTACCTTTCGTTGATTGGTAGCAAGTGCGCAGACTTGGTCAGTCTACCTATGATAACCCATATGGCATCGTGATTGGTTTTCGTTCTTGGTAGGCCTGTCACAAAATCCATGGCTATATGCTCCCATTTCCATTCCGGAATTTCCAGGGGCCGTAATAGTCCACTTGGTCGCTAATGTTCAGCCTTCACTCTTTGACATGTCAAGCACTTGCTGACCCACTCTGCTACTTCTCTTTTCATGTTAGGCCACCAATAATATTCCTTAAGGTCACGGTACATTTTCGTACTTCCTGGGTGGATCGAATATCTGGAGATGTGCCCTTCGTGCAACAGCTCGTCCTTTAACTCTTGCAGATTTGGAATCCAAATTCGAATGCATACCTCATGATCCTTTTCTCATCCTTATCGCATCTGACTTCCTCACTGGTCAATGTTCCTCTTTCTTCATTCATCTTCTTTTCCTGACACACTCATATCTTTTCAGTCAGTTCCGGCACTAGCTTAATCTCAAATAATCCTTCTGTTCTTTTACCGGTTATTCTCACATCAATTTCCATCTTTTCAAATTCCCTAACTAACTCCTTAGATGTCATTATCATTTTGAGTCCCTCCTTCCTAATGAGGGCGTCAGCCACCACATTGGCTTTACCCGGGTGATACAAAATTTCACAATCATAGTCTTTAATTAATTCTAACCACCTCCTCTGCCTCATGTTTAGTTCTTTCTGAGTAAAAATATATTTGAAGCTCTTATAGTCTGTGTAAATCTCTCATTTCTCACTGTACAGGTAGTGCCTCCAAATTTTTAGGCAAACACTATAAGAAAATATAGTTTACATCTTCGGGACTTTCTGCAGAAACTTAAAGTTACGTTTTGTTCATTTTAACGAGATTACGTTTACGATCGGGATTTCGTTTACGCCCTAAATATTTATACTACCACCAACAATCATCATATCATCATCAACACACTAACTTCTATCAAGAACACCATGTTCTTGAGGCAACAACAATCAACCTTAAATCTACTAAGCTAAACATCAAGATTTCAACAACATCACCTCCAAAACTAAGTTTATAACTACACAGTAAAAGGATCTTGAAACTGAATCTTAAATAAAGTTGAGTCAAAGATTTTTACCTTTCTTGAAAGCTTGAGATGTGTTCTTGAGGATGGTGGAGTCTTGGAAGTGCTTGGTATAATTTTTGGAACATAAAACTACCATTGAAATCAAGAAACCAAAGAAGGGTAACTATTCATACTATTCACTAGTAACTTTCTTGATTTTATTTCACCCATCAAACCTTGATAAAAAGAGATCAAATAATTATCTTACCTTAGTTTGGTTGTTAGGAAGCTTGAGAATTAATGGGAGGATTTAACCATGGCTAGAACTTGAGATTTTGATTTTGAATTCCTCCCTTGATGAAGAAGGCCGAATGGAAGAAGTGAAGAAGGGGGGGTTTATGCTTGCTTCCTTGGTTTCTTCTTGGTTGTTTCTTGGTTGCTTCTTGGAAATGAGGTTGTGATATCTTGTAGTTGATTTTTTTCCTTAGTATATATCCTAGGATTTGATCATGGTTGCCAATCTTGGAGACAAAACTAGCTAGCCTTTGTAATTTACAAGCTAAGCTACTTAGCTTACTATTTGCTAGCCCTTGGTTGATCATCCTATACCTTAGCTCACTATTTGATAAAGTAACCATGGTTCTTTCTTACCATGGTTATTTAGTTTGTTACATTTATTTAATCGTCTACGCGTTTGCTCGGTCGCTTAAACATTTTCGAAATACTTTCTCGTAAATGGTTCGCGACGTAATTCCTTTCGTATTTATTCCTTATGTTTTGAATTATCATTCTTGGATATAATTCCGAAGGGTTTTAAATTCGTAATTATATTGTTATGTCCGTAATCCTCGATGATTCGTAAATATGGTCGTTTTTCAAAGTTCATTTTCTTCGAAAACTAATAGCGTTTACATACACTTATTTGGTACGTATAATCATGTTATCAACTCCGAAAATCATTTTCTCATGCAAAACATAGTGTGGGCTAAAACATTTTTCCTCGTCCGTCAGGGTTACTATTCATTAAACATTTTACAAGGTCTCAAAAATTCAAGTTATTATATTAATATTCATAAAGGTCTTTTACCGATGTCAAAAATTTGGGTTCTTACAAGTTTCCCCCCTTAAAAGGATTCCGTCCCGGTCTTTCTTTCCACAATATCACTTAACTTAATTAATAATAAATAACCTCATGCTGTGACCCCACACTAACACACACCACAACACGTTATAGTCTCATAGATGAAATTGAAATAAGTACAAGTCCTTGAATCCACAATTTAAAAGTGATAACAACCCAAAATGATTACTTGATAAGTTTACAGTTAATTGCCATTATCCGCCACAAGTTATAATTATACATAATTGATTTCCTAAAAGTAGAAAGCCTGATCTACAAATAGATCTACCTCTGCAGCTATAGCAGCTACGATATCAACGGGAAGACGCGGGAGGCTTCCCACGCGCTTGCGCTGGGTCTGCTTGAGTCTGGCCATCTTTCCTAACTGTTGTTGTGTGATGAAAAAATGAAGCAAGAGTGATCATTACAACTCACAAAATAATATATAGTGTAATTATGCAAGTATCTAAATGGATAACTTACTAGAAACCTTTATCAAGTGTAAGATAATTACTTACTGGATATAAGCTTAAAGGAAGATGAAGTTACCAATTACTTCACTATACTTATATCTTTTTGTAAAACTGCTTGAACTATCACCGTTCAAAGTATAATAATTTTTCGAAGTTCATCACATAGGTGGGACTATAACATAAGACTCGAATAGATTCAATCTTTGAAATATTATTAAATGAAATGAAGTTAATCCATATATATCTCTCATACATTTCCTGAAAACCTCTATCATGTAAAGTATGAATAGAGTTGCAATATCCAATGAATTTGGAAAGAAAAGAATTTTGGCATAAACCCGATATCTTGCTGATCAGGCAATGATACCAATAGGTAACCTTTTCTACTAGTAGATGGATGAATCCCCCACCGGTCATCACCCTGGCCGTATTAGGACCTTGTGCTGGACCGCCACCCGGCCTCTTACATGTTGATGGGCTGCCACCCAACCACTTACACTTTGATAGACCGTACCCCGGCCTGTCGCTTATGCCAACTCAATTAGATGGACTTACTTCCCGAACGTTGGGTAAGTAATCAATTCATTTATCAAAACAGCAACCTCGTTGCGAATATAAAATACACCACAGAGCCGGATCCCTCAATTTTTAAGCGAGTATTTAAATCCCCTTTGAAAGGAAGATCTTAAATTTGAAAACGAGTTTTTGGGATCCGCTCTAACTTTAAAATCATTTTAAAGACTCGAAAATCTTTTTAAGAATGTTTGGAGTAATGCTGATTTAATGAAATAAATCAGTCCCGATATGTTAGAAATTTTCAAAATATTATTATTCAAAAAATATTCCCATAAAGATAATCTTTATAAAAATAATTGAAGTAGAAGTTTTACAACTCATACTTGAAATGAATAATAATTAACCAAAGATATACTTATACGAAAGTACGATCTTTATTTGAATAATCGAAAATAAGTTTGATTATCGAAACATTATTCTTTAATAAAATAAAGAATATTATTTAATAATAAGCAGAGTCATAAGTCCTCGAATGAATATTCAAAGTAATGTTCATTAAATAAAATAAGCGGAGTCATAAGTCCTCGAATAAATATTCAAAAGAATATTCATTAAATAAAATAAAGTTATCGAATAAACCTTATTCGATTAATAGTTTTGAAAACTATATCTGTATATATATATATAAATATATATATGTATAAATATATATATATATATATAAATTATACTCGGGAACATCGACTCCCGGTTTAGAAAAATGTTCACCTTTGGGTCCCCTATACTAAGGTTATACACAACTACTGCTTATCTCTAGCATAGGTATTATGCAACTTATAAGCATTTGAATCAACAATTAGATATCAAGATTACGAAACAGACATGCATATATACCATATCGGTATGCTCTAACATATCGCAAAATTTGTTAATAACAATCATGCACTTATCACAAGATAATGCATATACATATATTTACATCATAACAACAGTATAACGGGTAGAAAACTTGCCTGAGCAAATGGGGTTGGTAAAAGGCCTGGGACGAGTCTGATAACCTATAAACAACATATAAGTTGGAATTAAACCAAAGTCGCTTAAGAAACTAGGCTTTAACCAATTAGACTCTAACGTTCGCATTTGCGCTTAACGATTCACTTAAGTCGCTCGAGTACCCTCGGCTCCATCATTTTTAATAAATTAACCATTAAGAATTTTAAGGCGATTCTTTCGCGAGTACTCTACCAACTGCCTAATCCACTTTACATAATTGTTTCATACTCCAATTAGTCAATTAAGGGCCTTAACCAAGGTTTCAAAGTAAGTCGAGGGGTAATGGTTCGTTCACGAAATGTCGTTACTTAAAACGGCCGTTTCTCCTAAACTGTACATCGGATTCAAGCGAACCACATATCAAAACGAAGCTCGTAACATGAACTATCTAAAAATGGCAATGGTCAGAATCTAACAGTGAGTTCATGGGTCCTGAAGTTAAGAACAAAAAAAGTCTAAGGTAAATCGGGCATTACGACAACTATGTTTACGCGATTACCAAATTTTAAACTACTCCAATCAATCCACAAATCAACCCACAATCAACATCACAACCAAAATCCATCCATACTTCATTACAAAAGTCCCAACATCTAAAGATTTTCCAATTTATACTACCCTTAAACATGAACTAAAAGCTATACTTAAGTTCATTAACCAATAATCCAAGATTTACAACTCAAACTCATTACAAATCCAACCAAACTCTAATTATACATGAATCATGATTCTCATGAACTATACCAAATATAACAAGCTCTAAACATTCAAAAGTAAGGCTAGGTTATGAGATTATACCTTCCTTGGTGAGTAGAAGTAACTAAGGAACTTGAAACAACCCTTGAAAATCCTTACAAAAGCTATATCTAAACAAAAACACAAGATCAAAAGTTTCAAGTTCTTCAAAACACTATTCACTCTCTACTTCAATGATTTATTGAAAGAGATTTTGAAGGAAATGGAAGCTTAGATTTATAGGATAGCTATATCTATGCATAAGGAACCTTGGATAATTACCTCACAATTTAACAATGCTTAGATCTTGGTTTTGGATTTTCTTTTCTTTGAAATGATAAAGAAGCCGAGAGCTTCTTCTTGAAATGGGAAAGTCAATTTTCAATTTGTATTTATGTTATGATATTTGTTGGTTGGTTGCTTCCTTTTTTCTTGGAAATAGATTAAACTTTTACCATGGTAACTTTTGCATGGCCAAGAATCAACCAATAACACACTTCCTTTTTTGTCATGCTTATCTCATCCTTCCTATGTCATCCAATTTCCACATGTCTTCTCCTTGTGGTGTGATGACATCATCATCCACTAACCTCTTTGATTAACTCCTAATTACTTGGCTAATGATCGCTTATCTGTTATCCAATTCGCTTAACTTTCATTCTCGTTTATCGTTTGAGGGATCATATCCGGAATCTTATTACTTGGGTTCCCCTAAACCTTTCTCAATATTTTATATTCCATTTTATGATCCTCTCTTAGAATCCTCTCTTAAAATCCTTTTTTTATCATGTTACCTTATACTCAATCCTTTATGTATCTGGTGGGTTTTCGGGAAAAATCAAAGTGTTTGAATTTGAATTCTGACGGACTTATATACCATATAGAGTACTAATAAGATCTCAGAATATCGATAAAAGAACTGCTATATAGTGTGGCATGAAAAGTTTTCTTATTCAGCATAATCAACAAAATCAGTATTCATAAGGGTTACAAAAAGTCCAAATTTTTTGTGGTTATTATAGTCTACCCTCCTTAAAAGGATTCCATCCCGGAATCAGATAGAAAACAAATGGGGGTACTGATAAGTTCTAGGAATTCCTTTGGTCTGTTGACTCAACTATGGTCCAGTATCCTCCGCTTACCAATTTCTTCCCAACCTAAGAGAGAATGATTCTTTCTTCCGTACAAAGCTTTGTAGCCATTCCAATGCTCGCATGATAACTCGTTATTATCGGTGATTCGATTATCGTCAACTGGTCACTTCATTTCCCTTAAATATCGATAATATGGACGATTAGCGCATCTTCTAGTGTTTGGAATCATCCTTCAACTTATTCGTTTCCCCCTACATCGCTCCTACTAGTGCTAAAGTTTCATTTCTTAATGTTTTCCCATTATGGCGCATCCTCTTTATCGATTAAGTCATGTAAGAAGTTCTCGTTGCATTTCTACATGCTCGTCTCCTGCTACACGCTTAGCGCCAGATTTAACATTTCTTCCCGTAGTAACGTAAGGCACGTCATCGTCCTGTTGCCATCTTGAAGGAAGCACCATTTCATACACAATTGATTGACACATATTAGGGTCGTGGAACGTTCAGCTTCCGTCATCGGTCGGGCTTCTTTAATCATTCCATGTATAATATCTATAGTACTACGATACCTTCTGGGTCATACTTGTTATTCTCGCTAGCGCCTTAGACGTATTCACATTTATTGGTACCTGCTACCAGTGGCCTTTATGGGACGTGTACGATCTTCTTAGCCTTTTATCAGCTCTGAAAATGACATCCTTTATTCTTTCACATTATCCTTTGTAAAGGGATATCAGAGATTATTTTTCGTATGCTAGCGTGGTAAGTACATCTACACGAATTATCTGTCAACAATAGGCGATTCCCTAAACCGTTCCAAATAAAAGGTAAGCTGCTAGACGTATCTTCAATGGTCAGGATAGTCCTCTCATCTACTTGTTGATTTGAGAACTCTAAGTCATTCCTCTGTCCGTCCTTTTTCGCAAAATATCTTGGGAAATAGCCCCATTAATTAAATATTGGGTCCTTGCATGGCGCAGTCGTCACAGGGTCTCTCTGTCCCAATTATCTCTTCCGCGTTCATAACAATTTTGTAGAGTGGACATCTATCGTTTGCATAATAAAGTAAGCGGTCTTATTTAATATATCACTCAAAATCCTCAAATAGCACGACGGCTAACTTGGTTCTTGAAAATCCTCCTTCAAAATTTATTATAATTAACTCTTACTCCTATTTGGGTCATCTACAAGTCGTAATCACCAAAATTTTAATCCTCGCCTTTCCGTTTTTATTTTCAACCATGTCGAATACTTACTTACCTACTCAATGAAATCCCTTTTCATATTCTGTCATGACTAATATCCGTTTACGTTTTTAGGCATCTTTAAGTCTTCCTGTTAAGTAATAAAGGGTTCTTTTCATGCGATCCTTCTCATAAGTTATTCTGAGATTTGTCATCCTCAATATATCCTTTCCTACTTAAACTTACGGCCACCACATTGGCCTTTCCTTGATAATAATAGATTTCTTAATCATATCATTTGATCAATTTGATTATGGCCTCTATCTCGTGTTCAGTGTAAAAAAAAATTTCCAAAATTTTCTTATAAGTAAAATTCTTGTCCCTTCCAGTCCGAACCTTATCGCAATTATTCTAGATTATTATTAGAAAGCCTTATGTCACGGTCCTTAAATTGCGTAGACATATCATTAGACTTCATGCAACATCCTATTTTTATCGTCGAGTATTTCTAGCACGGGGTTGCTACTAACCTTACATTCAATTCCTGAAATCTTATTCCTCAAATTCATACATGCTTGGTTTTTTTCCCCAAATTTATTAGCACCTCTCCTGATAATGTTTCATAGAAGTGTACCTTTCTAATCACGTCGTATCCCTATTTTCGTTCTTCTATAACCATATTAAAGGTATGTATGATAATAACTAAACATGGTATTCTTCTTTTTAAAATAACTTACTCATCACGATGCTCCGATTACACCATCATAGCACTGAGCTTTCAGCCTCATATTACAACAATTGGTTCTCAATTATACCACTCTTTGTTCGGAAGGCAATTAGCTTTGGAAAAATGATTTTCACGATATCGATGAAATTTAGACAGTCTTAACAAGGTTTCAAAATCTAACATCTGAACAAATAATGAGCTCTGAATAAAAGAGTCGCAACACTCAGAAGATTTATAACTTGGAAGGAAGAATATAACAAGGATTATCCTTCCATGTCCTTAGAATTCTATATTGTGATATTATGGAAAATATCCATTGAAAGCAATGATTGCTGAATAATAACATCATACGAATGGTACTTGTAAGATTTTCCCATTGAAAGAATACTTTTCTTCTCGAATAATGAAGGGAATATCGAATGATATCCTCAACCAAAGGTTAACCATTGAGGTCTCCAAGAGGTGCTATTTTGAAAGAAGGAATTTTATCCAATGATTAATAAATAAAGAAGTATATTTTTCTTCAATCACTTTGTAATTTCAATCAGATATTCGTTATACAAATGAAAGAATAAAATATTTCATGAAAAAAATATTTCATAAAACTGAATATGAATTCTCATTTGAGTGGGCGACCTAGTTAGGTCTCAATTAAATCATTCTTTGAAAATTTCATCAATAATTAAATCTGGCATATATAATGCACTATGAAAAAATTAAAATTTTTTTTGGAAGTGGAACTTAGCAAAATAATAACTAGTCCATATCAAGCAATATTCTCAACCGACTAAGAAAATGGCCAGCACAATTGGTTTGGCCCATAGCAACTAGCTATGACGATTAGCTAGGCTTTTGTCATATTAATTAAAATTTTGACTAGTTAAGACAATTAACTAGTCATTCATGAGAACATATGCAACTAGGCATATTTCAGTTTGTTTGTAAAAATCTCAACATCGTAACCACTGAAGAAATTATGGCTACCTGGATGACGATTTTGAAATCAGGAGTTTTTAAATTTGGGCCGAGAAAGACAATTATTACTCTGAATCGAGTGGTCTTGGCATCGGAACAATCGATAGCCTCTTATCAAATATTTCTTTCTAAATAAAGGGTACACTCATAGGTGCCCTAGTCCACATACTTTATCAGATCTTTAAATAGAATTGAATCAGAATACCAATATCAAATTGATACCCTTACTATGATTTCAAAGTTCAATATATAATTTCATCCCGATTTGAGGAAAAGGATTCCCTGTAGGAATATAAGGATATTAGATCATCCATGTTTTTAACAATTTGTTAGATATTTACATTCTTGACTGAGAAGAGTAAGTATTAAAGAAGAATCAAATGAAGATACTCATTATGAATATTCATCGATGAATTGAGGAATAATTTATATATAAAAAAAATCTCTTGGATAATTGAAATAAAGTACAAATATCTATGAGTTGAACAAGAAGATCATAATCTATAAGTGAAAGTTCATGGACTAACTAAAAGAATTGAACAAGTCCTGATGCGGAGAAAGACTATTCAAGATAGTCACATTAGAAGTTCAAAGTAGGAAACGAAAAGGATTGCCTGATATAACTTATCAAGGAAATACGAAAGATCAACAATTTGGAGGGAGTAACGTGACAGTGAGTAGGTGCCAAAATATTTCACTGATTATCCTAACTCTCGTCATTATCCATCTAAGGATGATCCCACCTCTTCTTCTTCGTAATTCCATGTTTCAAATAGTTTCTCTTTCAACATCATTTTAAAATTTCTTACTAACTTGACTTTCGCACGTATATCGGTCATTCATGTGTTTTACCTCGAAGACCTTACTCAAAAATATTCCAAAAGCATCCGTAGGGGCTGACAGGGGCCTGCTACACACATTCGTTACTAATTACAAGTGGTCAGTTCCCCCTGGGAACATATCAAAGAGATCTCTTAGGGATCTCAATGCAGTCCATAAGTTCGGTGGTATGTGTGTGTAAGTGAACATACATTACCGAATATATTAGATGTCTACGTAGTATCTGACATCATTTCTACCAAAGAATTCCAGTCTAGACTCACTGGGTTTTTTTAAAGGTTCTAAGATCGAACCATCGCTCATTGTAATATTATGCCATTCAATTGTACACATGCCATCAATTTTCGATGCTCTCGATCTCTGAGCTAAACCATCATAACCTTATAAATTAAGTGCACTAATAATATCACGTAGTGTACTCGTCTTACGATAACATTCTTATATTACATTCAAATATTCCTTAATAGAATTAAAATCCTTAAGGGTATATTAGACACTATCTCTGGTAAATTCGTGATTAATACGACATTCACATCCTCATCGGTAAAATGACACCTTCAACTAGTTTGGGTTAATAACCTCAACCATATATTAATAATTAGACTTTATGGTTCTCACATGTGATGCCCCTTCATGGGAAACCTATAAAGAACTACGAGTAATAAGGCTCGAGTTATCAAAATTTACATATGGTGTTGTTAATATCGCCTTTACCCTAAATGCCCCGGAGACTCAGCTCCGAGTTCTACATCCACATCCTTTCCAAATCAAATATGATTATAATTTTTCTTCTCATCATTCTGATAATCGTTAATGGTTCTATTAGTCACACTTTAATACCTCAAATATACATTTAATCTAACCTACACATTGAGGCTACATCCGGTAGTCCAATGATGAACTCTATATGAGCTCTTACGAAATCTCACATATAGACAAAATCCTAACACTCTCGTCTCTAAGTACTATAACTTAATGCTCTGATACCATTTCCGTAACGCCCCCAAATCCGGGGTCAGGAATCTGGGTCGTCACGCCATCCTTCACTCATGTGTAACCTGCATTGATTCAATAATCCAACAGACCCCAATCTCATGCACACACACACACAAGTTATAGCCTTAGAAACGACGTACGATAAGTATCATCTGTTATTAAAAGTCAAATGTACTTTACAGGATCTCAAACAATTATTGAAAACCTCTACATGAAATTACAATAATTACGACTGATATCTTATACCTATCTGATACTCTGGCACACCTGAGACAAGGCTGCCAGGGATTCTCCCCATGGCTGCAAGCAACTAAATCCCACACCGGCATACTGGTTATCTGTTGTGTTGTGTCATTTAAAAGAAAGCAAGAGTGAGCTATAATGCCCAGCATAATAATGTATAGTGTGAAAATAACTGTATGATAAACTCACGTAAAATATCATATATTATAATTACGTTTTATTCAAAAATAGTTTTCCTTGGTGACACACACCTTCTCATGAAAACAATTCTTTAGTGGATTTTATTATCCTGCGAATACCTTAATGGTAAACCCAACACCTAGGCTTGGGTTACGGTATTGCATCACAATTCCAATTGGAAGAATAGGACATTCGTTGGAGCCACCGCATACGATGATCATCATAATACGATAATAGTAACCTTTTCTACTAGTAGAAGGACGACACCTTCGTATCCCGGTTATCCCCCTTTCCGTATTCGGGCTACGTGTCCCATTTTTGGGTATACACATACTTCACAAGATCCTGAGTACACAGAGTACCTTCGCTTGCGGTACCTTTGGTAGTCCATCTAGCACACATAGTGCTAGAGTCTACCCCTCCCTTGTCATTTTAAAAAGAATTCTATCATATCTCGAGAAATCGAACCACATCGAAGTTTCCCAAGCATTTTGCTTGTTAATAGAAACAATTTATCTTACTAAGATATAAATGTGTATATATATACGTACTTCCAAAATTTTCGGAGGAAGTACTAAGGATGTGAGTTGACCGTTGTCAACGGATTGTTGAATAAAGGGGAAACGTTTCTCCTTGAAACTATATTAAATAAGTCGGGATAATAGTCTCCGATGATCTGAAATTATTCGAATGTTTTTCCGAAATCAGAAAGTATATTTTAAATCAGGATCTATGATTTTTAAATCAATAATAAACCCTTTAATGAATAATAAATAATTAAATGATAATCGATAAATAATTAAACCTCGAAGGATTTTACTTTTTAAAAGAATAAAAATAATATTCCTCAACTAATTTATGTTTAATAATTTAATGAACTTTAATATTTAATCGAGTCTGAAGTAAATATTTACTGGAGAATACTTCTCCCTAATAAATGACTAGTAAGTAAATATTTCTTGTCCGAACGATAAAGTATAGTCGAGGGAATACGATATTTGAAAATTCTTTTAATAAAAGTTCGAGGTGTTTAATATTTTGTAAGTGGACGTTGAGTCCCTTGAAACGTACCTACTATGGACTTTAATCATCCTAAAATATCACTGGAATGATTCCTGGGTTTTTATTTTATAAAAACAAAACTGACCGACTCTCGGTCTTACAACTTATACATCACGCTCTGCTATAGCGCTAATATTCTTAAATAAAGCACCTCCGGAATACTTCTGGGTTTTCATCAATTTTTTTTTACCGATCCTCGGTCTAAAATATATACACGCCACACTACTGGCTAGCATTAACATTCTCAATTATAAACTTCTCCGGGATACCTCCGGGTTTTTATAAGATTACACCGACCGACTCTCGGTGTAAACATATCATTTCGAATTTTGTTATGAACATATACTAGAAATTATCAACAATTGAGTAATGTAATACATCTCAAACTTCGTAAAACAGTTTAAAGCAATCTCATATCAAAGTTTTGTAAAATATTCACAACACACCAGTTCTTAAAAGGTAGGGTTTGAAAACTTGCCTGGGTATCTCGAGGTGGAGGATGCTCTAGGTTCTGCTCGGAAATCTATAATCATAAACACAATTCGTTTTATTAGGTCCCGTCCTGATTTAAGGTGACTCGCACTCATGTGCTACTTATTATGCACCCTCTCAACTTATACTACCCTTATTATTCCTTTAAGTTCTTATTCACATCATGGTCGCTTCATTTTTCTAAGTATCTTAGGTTCATTTACATTTTCGTCATCGGCTCCGCTTATGGATTCTACGGTCTCTAATCGCGCGGTCTCGGCTCCGATATTTTTATAAAACCGAAATATCATTGTTTTCACTTGAAATTTTTATGGAAGTTAGGAAACTCCTAATTTCATGATTTATGAACATTCTAAAGTCGATCCTTTATATTTTCAAAGTTCGTAATTCGTAGCAGTTTTTGTCGCGTAAATCACTTTTAGTAAAACGGTCATAACTTTTGATCCGTAAATCGGAATCAAGCGATTCAAGCGCCTAAAAGATACTTATAACATTGTCTATCATAATAAAGGGTTATTTTTCAAGAAAATATAGTGTACATATTCAGGACTTTCTGCAGAAACTTAAAGTTACTTTTTGTTCATTTTAACGAGATTATGTTTACGATCGGGGTTTCGTTTACGCGTTAAATCTTTATACTTCCACCAAAAATCATCATATCATCATCAAAACACTAACTCCTCTCAAGAACATCATGTTCTTTAGGCAACAACAATAAACCTTAAATCTACTTAGCTAAACATCAAGATTTCAACAACATCACCTCCAAAACTAAATTTATAACTACACACTAAAAGGATCTCGAAATTGAATCTTAAATAAATTTGGGTCAAAGATTTTTACCTTTATTGAAAGATTGAGATTTGTTCTTGAGGATGGTGGAGTCTTGGAAGTGCTTGGTAAGATTTTTGGAACCTAAAACAACCATTGAAATCAAGAAACCAAAGAAGGGTTACTATTCATACTATTCACTAGTAACTTTCTTGATTTTATTTCACCCATCAAACCTTGATAAAAAGAGATCAAAGAATTATATTACCTTATTTTGGTTTTTAGGAAGCTTTAGAATTAATGGGAGGATTTAACCATGGCTAGAACTTGAGATTTTGATTTTGAATTCCTCCCTTGATGAAGAAGGCCGAATGGAAGAAGTGAAGAAGGGGGGGGGGGTTTATGGTTGCTTCCTTGGTTGCTTCTTGGAAATGAGGTTGTGATATCTTGTAGTTGATTTTTATTCCTTAGTATATATCCTAGGATTTGATCTTGGTTGCCAATCTTGGAGACAAAATTAGGTAGCCTTTGTAATTTACAAGCTAAGCTACTTAACTTAGCTCTTTAGCTTACTATTTGCTAGCCCTTGGTTGATCATCCTATACCTTAGCTCACTATTTGATAAAGTAACCATGGTTACTTTATTACCATGGTTAGTTAGTGTGTTATATTTATTTAATCGTCTACGCGTTTGCTCAGTCGCTTAAACATTTTCGAAATAGTTTCTCGTAAATGTTTCGCGACGTAATTCCTTTCGTATTTATTCCATATGTTTTGAATTATCATTCTTGGATATAAATCCGTAGGGTTTTAAATTCGTAATTATATTGTGATTTCCGTAATCCTCGATGATTCATAAATATGGTCGTTTTTCAAAGTTCGTTTTCTTCGAAAACTAATAGCATTTACATACACGCATTTAGTACGTATAATCATGTTATCAACTCCGAAAATCATTTTCTCATGCAAAACATTTTACAAGGTCTCAAAAATTCAAGTTATTATATTACTATTCATAAAGTTCTTTTACTGATGTAAAAAATTTGGGTTCTTACAGTCTTCCCCCTTTAAAAGGATTCCGTCCCGGAAATAGGTCGGGATATGCTTCTTGCATGACAACCTTGAGTTCTCATGTTGACCTAGTGCTATTTGATCTCTTCATAAAATTTCCACTTATCCATCCAATATATTTCCGGTACTCGTCCTTGTAGTCTTATGACCTCTACACGTTACTCGACATACGCTAAGTCTGGCTACGAGTTTATTAGCTCATTTTCAATCATATGTCTGGCTTTGACGGTTAAATTTCCTAACCTTGATTCGTGGTATTCGTTATAACTTGGAGACCGTTCGACGATGGTACTAATTTATAAATCAACTTTCTTGGTCCTTTAATTCTCCAACTGGTCCAATAACTCTTGGGTTCAACATTTCTTTCCCTTTCGAATCTCATCACTCCCTCCTCGGGAGGTACTTTCAACAATGTCTGGTGAGTTACTTCGTACTTTCTGTCTTTATAGTTCTGGTCCGCGTATCTCTATTGTTCATTCTGGGCTGCCACTAGCCTGGTTCTGATAAGTTCTAGGAATTCCTTTGGTCTGTTGACTCAACTATGGTCCAGTATCATCCTCTTACCAATTTCTTCCCAACCTAAGAGATAATGATTCTTTCTTCCCTGCAAAGCTTTGTAGCCATTCCAATGCTCGCATGATAACTCGTTATTATAGTTGATTCGATTATCGTCAACTGGTCACTTCATTTCCCTTAAAAATCGATAATATAGACGATTAGCGCATCTTCTAGTGTTTGGAATCATCCTTCAACTTATTCATTTCCCCCTACATCGCTCCTACTAGTGCTAGAGTTTCATTCCTTAATGTTTTCCCATTTTGGGGCATCCTCTCTGTCGATTAAGTCATGTAAGAAGTTCTCGTTGCATTTCTGCACGCTCGTCTCCTGCTACACGCTTAGCGCCAGATTTAACATTTCTTCCCGTAGTAACGTAAGGCACGTCATCGTCCTGTTGCCATCTTGAAGGAAGCACCATTTCATACGCAATTGATTGACACATATTAGGGTCATGGAACATTTAGCTTCCGTCATCTATCAGACTTCTTTAATCATTCCCTGTATAATATCTATAGTACTACGATACCTTCTGGGTCATACTTGTTATTCTCGCTAGCGCCTTAAACGTATTCACATTTATTGGTACCTGCTACCAGTGACCTTTATAGGACGTGTACGATCTTCTTTGCCTTCTATCAGCTCTGACAATGACATCCTTTATTCTTTCACATTGTCCTTCGTAAAGGGATATCGGAGATTATTTTTCGTATGCTAGCGTGGTAAGTACATCTACACAAATTATCTGTCAATATAGCGAATACATTACCCCTATTCCACACATAGAAGTTATATAGAACAGTGTTTACATGATAGGCCAAGAAAGCAGCTGCAAATATATATCTCTCAACTCAAACATGAAGCTTATCGAAAAAGAGTAAGAGAAATAACATAGATGCCAGAAAGTTATTTTTAGTAGTATTGTTTCCAAGCTTCCAACAATAATACCTTCGCTTTTGTCCCTCTTCAGGCGTCCAATAAGAATTCCACTAATTGATGAACTCGATCACACTTATGAGTTGGAGAATAAGAAAAACCCTGTACCAAGTGGAAGACACACACACACATATAGATATATGGTCTGGTTTGAATAAAAACCAAAAAAACAGGAAGCATGAGAACCATTAAGGTTCAACAAATATGTTATATTAACTAAGGTTCAATACGATACATGTGATGAGCCTTAATTATATTTGTTAGTTGGATCAACACCATCTAGTTCTGCTGTATCACTCTTTACATCAGCTGCAAAGATGTTGCAAGTAATCTTCTTCAATTCATAACCAGAACAAGGCTTCCTAAAGCAAGAAAGGTCAAGTGTTTAAGCAAACATAAACTGTTTAGTATAATCTGCACTAAGTTGCATAGACCTGGTAAACCTGCTAAAACTGTGCATTTAAGACAAATATCTGATCATTGGAAATTACAGTAAGAGGAAAAAAACCAAAAAGCCATTTATGCAGACATGCTTACGGAACTAGGAAGCAGGTTCACTGAGACCGATGTTATGTTGTGTTCTATCTTAATATCACTTAGAAAAGGGATAAAGCATGTTTATATTACTTTCAACGATGCGGCTTATGTTATCATTTATGTATGCATTCTGCATGACCAAGAAAGTCTAATGGCTAAAAATGACCACATTGAAAATTTCCACATATATAGTAAAATTAGTTCAACAACTTGTCACCAACTAAATCAAATTATGTAGATCATATCAGTTAGGAATCAAATTCAAAATTAACTAAAACAAACACAAATAAGAAAAACTACTTCACCAAGCTGTAACCCACTAACCAAACCAAATTACGTAGATAACTTCAATCACAAATCAATTTCCGAAAGGATAACATTCCAAACCATCAAACACATTATATGAATATTAAAATGACTTTACCAACTAGCAATCTACAAACCAATCTGAGCAGATCAAACTAATCACATACAAATTCTGGAAAAATGATAATCGAAAACATTTAAATAAACAAACACATAACACGAATAATAAAAATAGATCAACTCAATCACATATCACATTCAAATTCAAAAAATTAAACATTTTCAATTTTTGAAAATTTAATTAAATTTTTCCGTTTAAACAATAGAAAATCAGTAATCCACTCCAATTAAAGAAACAATACAATTGAGAGAGAGAGAGATCTTAATCCTCTTCATCAAGCTCTCAACTTCCTCATTAGTGACTTATCCTCCTAATACGACCTTACTTATTCCATCAGATGGCTGTAATTCGCAAATACATATAATGTTATATCAGCTCAAAATAAAAAAATTAATAAACATTACATAATTACGATGATTTGAGAGAGAGAGAGAGAGGAGACCTGGTGAGAAGTGATTTGAAACCCCAGACAATGAGAGACAGCAAAAACATGTTTATCTTATATCATTTTGTATAGAAAATCGAATACACAACATTAGAACAAAGGTAAACAAAGGCATTCAACTTTAAATGAAACCGAATTATAAACAGCATGAATCACATCCACAAACATATAAAGTACTCAAATCAAAGATAATAAGATGAAATATTGAATTTGATTTAGTGTATCAATTTACTAATGCAGTACATAGATAGAGAGACATAGAGAGAAAGAAAGAGACAGAGAGAGACAGAGTCCGAGAGAGATAGAGAGAGACAGATAGAGAGAGATCGAGAGAGAGGCAGGGAGAGGGACAGGGAGAGAGGGAGAGAGAGAAACTAAACACACAACTATACAACAACACGCGCACACACAAGCACACAAAATTCAAATAAAACAAAGCCCTAACTTAAAAGTACCTTAAAATAATGCCTTTAACTGCAAACCCAAACACGAGAACCTGAAGTCAAAGAGATAGAGAGCGATTAGATAAATAATTAATGTTTAAAAATTCTAATTGAAGCACCAACTCCTCGATTCCCAATTCAATTGAACCCTGATTAAAAAAGCAAATCCCAATTTACTTACCAGAAATTGATCATGGTGGCGAGTAATAGATAAAAGTGAGCGAGATTGATAATAATAGAGAGAGTTCAGGGAGAGAGAGTTCAACGAGAGAGAGAGATAGAGAGAATTTGAGTGTGTGAATTGTGAGAAAGCGAGAGAGAGTGTATGAGTTTATGGAAAAATTTCGAATGGTCTGAAATATTGGGCAGATAGAGCCCAATAATTTTACCGCTTCCTAGCCCAAAACAACTTCCCGCTCTGTCGAAATATTTCTATATTTTAATATTTATATTTTATTGGTTTATTAGTATTTTTATAATAAAAGGTTAAAAAGTATTTAGCAAAAAAAAAGGTTAAAAAGTCAATCTAATAAAAAATAATTACTTATATATATTTTACTACAAATATAATTCATATATTTAAAATAGTTCATAATATATATTTTTAGAAGTTATATATGAGTGCTTATATTAACATTTTTATAAAATTAATTTGAAGTAATCTTTAAGCTTAAAAAATATTATATTTATATTTTGAACTCTAGGCTAACACTTTTACAAATATGTTGCAAACTGCAACATTTTGTAGCTTATGTAACATCGGGTTTTTGGCTAAGGTAACATAAAAAATATAATGTTACATTAGAGCATAAGTAGCATAGCTAAGGTAACATATAGAGGGGGTTGTGATAGGTCATATATGGTGTAGTGTTAACCTCATTTCCACGTACTTCTTTGTTTAATAAGTCTAGTTTAAAACTGCTTCCAAGCACATTCGAGGTTCTTTAATTATTTTCTTACCCTTCTCATCTATCCGTGAATGGTACACTAAGCCCATGGTGCATTTAGTCTCTTAAAATTCTCGAAATTAACTCCAGAATTAAGAATTAAAGGGAAAATTTTGGCTGAATATGATTGACGTATGAATTTATTATCATCCCATAATGGCCTTTAATTACACATGAATTTATTCGTCGAGCGAAAATCTTTTACTATTTAGAGGAAATATACTAACCTGGACACATCATCCGCAATACTCTAATTCGTGTTATCATTTATTTTTGTTCTAGGAAGCCCCCATACGAAATTTATTGCAATGCTCTTCTTTGATGTTCAGTTACATATAACATTTATTCCTTTCTTCATGCCATTTTATCATAAAGTCTGTTATTCCCAAACAATCTAACAATTGAATTACTGAAGGAGGTTGAATGTAATTCTTGGTTTCTTTTCAAAATTAAAGAAACTTCTTTATCGAAGTATATCAGTATTTGAATATGCAAGTATGCGAAATGAAAAATGAATATATTCAAAACACAAAGTAATTAAACACAAAGATTTAAAAACTTTTTGGTGGATTGATCTTTCCACTAGATATATATATATATATATATATATATATATATGGATTGATCTTTCCACCAGATATATATATATATTGAGAACTCTGTGATGCAAGAATGCACACAGTTGCTTACAAGTACATTTATAAAGTAAGAACTGAGAAATTCTTAACAGATTTTGCCTTATCTATTTCTCAGTGCTTTCAATCAATAATTATCTACTTGCTACTCTTGGTTTATATATCACCAAGTTACATATGAAAAAGAAAAACTAATTAAACAAAAAATGTCTAAGTCTAATCATCAGTTTCTTTATATCTCTATCAAACATCTTTGTATTTATTCAAGTAAGCATGGAAATGGAAATGCTTCTTTGTTCTCAAAATCCTGCTAATAGGCTACCACATTCCTTTTGTATACAATCAACCCATGTGACTGTCAAATCCCTATCAACTCCTATTTGAATTTGTTATCTGTCGAGACTCCATTGATTATTCGTCAAGACTCTATTGGATCATCCGTTGACACTACAAGAAATATTGAATTAGACAATGGTTTTACACCATTGTCTAAAAGATGAATTTTTCGTTTTCTATCCGGGGGCGGTGTGTTTGGCACTCATACAATGGTTAGGCACCATTGTAACAAATACATCACACAACTGAATATAAAGCATTTGTCTCATTTTATTCACACAACACATATGACCCTTTCTAATATTCTACAAACAACAGTTTTCTAACCGTTGTAACAATTTAGAGGCACAATAGTTAAAAATAGTGTTATGTGAATTGACTCCTACAACAATTTATGTATTTATTTCATCTAGTTACACGATGGTTTTTATTAAGAAACAAATGTATGAGATACTTTAGACAACGAATTTTTTGTTTTTAGGTATTGTGTTTTAGCTATGCTCATAACAGCTTTTGTAATGACCAAGATATTGTTAGAAGCTAATCTAGTAATGGTATGTAGTGATCCCAGAGTGTTGTTAGGATTTGTACTTATAATGGTGTTAATAATTTGATCTATTGTGCAAATCATTAAGGCACAATGTTTAAGTTCTATTAATCAGTTGTATAAGTTTGGTTCATACAAGTGTATGCCTTTTAAAACATCATTGTCGAATATCTTTAGCACAATGGTTTACTTTTGTGCCAAATATTGTCTAATATAGCTTAGAACAATGGTTTACTTATGTACCAACTGTTGTCTAGTATAACTTAGCACAATAGGTATTTTTATTTTACTAAACAATTGTCTGTCAAACATAGCAATGGTTCTATACCTATTCTATTTATAAATAAAGCCTTTACAAATACAAATTGCAAAATCAAATACCAAACCATTCAAAAACCAAATGGACCATGCAATATATACCATAACATCCGATAAACTTCATAATTCACCAACTACACCAAAGATCCACTTCAACCATAAGTACATACATCCACCAAACTTCAACAACCATAAAAAGTTCAGAAAAACTGCACTTAAACACCATACCAACAACGTCAATAACTTAAACTAGTTCATCTTACCATCACAAATTACATATAAAATATTCGTGAGACTAACTTAACATGAATAAAACTTCATGAAGAATTTGGCGAAGTCCATCTTGATCATGTTTAAGTCATCCTCATTGTAAGCCAGATTGCCTCTACGAATCCACTGAAAAACAAATAAAGTTTTGATAGTTTTGTAAGCCATTGTGTTGATAATGAACATAAAGTACCAGCCGACATAAAGTTGTAATTTAAAATTAAAAACAAGAAAAAATTATACCTTAGTTGCAAATTGAAGCTCTTTGTCATAACAAATTTCTTTCATATATCCCCTGACAAAAAGGCCACAGTCTCGGACCCCTGTCTGCAAAGGAACTCCCTGAAAAAAAATAGAAAATAAAATTAATCACATATTTTACGTGCATATATGAGAAATAATAAAAATATATTATTACCGCCATATTCTCCCAACAAATTTTCTTCCTGGAAACCTTATTTAGCCTCTCTTTGTACATCTTTATCGAACTGTTAGAAAGTAGTACAAGTCAATAAAAAACATTTTGCGTAAATTACCTAAAGCAATTAAAAATATTGACTCACTTGTCAACAACTTCTACCCATTCATCGCTTGCAATACGACGCTTAAGAGTATCCGTGTGGTATACTACCTCCGTCATTGGAACAACAATGGTCAATGACCAGTGATTCCTACCAAAGCATGAGAAGATGTGTCATTGAGAAATTCAATTATGCAGTTAGATGTTACCTCAAAAATAACCAAAGGTAACTTGAAGAAATAATTAAATAAATTACTTATATCTCATTTAATTATATATTTAACAATTTACAAGTTACCAAATTAATTTACAAGTTACCAAATTTAAAGTTCCAGCCATACAAATATATTCTACAAATTTCTAAAATTCACTAAAAATATAAAAAAAATGAGAATTAAATTACAAGTACTTAAACATCTTAATGAGATCATAAAATATGAAGTGTACTTATAAAGTGAGAAATGCTTACACGTCATTGAAAGGAAGAAGAAAGCATTGTCCTTCCTTAGCATTCATAAAACGGTTGGCAAGCGCACGTGATCTCTCCCCTGCATTGCCATAACCAATGGCTCCAACCATACCCGGATCCACAAAAGCAATCATATTCGTCATTTTATTCATTCTTAAAAACTGATACAAGAAGCTGTAAACAAATTAAACAATAGTTGGAATCTAATTTCATTTTATTTAGAGAACAATTAAAATAAGAATGCACTCATTTTTAATTCAAGATAATTAATAACAAATTGAAAAAGCTAATGTACGTGGAAACTTAATGAATGAATATGGTAATGATCGATCCAGATATTTCCCCTCTACCACATAGGGAATGTATATCTTGCAGAAAGATCACCTGCTTTTTTGTGACAGCAGATGCTTGTTCATTTAACTAAAAACTTACGGTTCTACCATCGCTTAAAGCATCCTTTGCCCACATCCACAACCGTTTTAAAGATGATGGATAATTTACACCCATCTCTACATGAAGCTCATCCTCCACATCCTCAGTTTCTATCACTACAGGCTTCTTTGTTTTCTTGGAACCAACTTTCTTCGCACCACGCTTTTTGACATTCTGAAAATAAAAACATGCACGTCAACACAGTAAGAACATAACAAAATATATCAATTACATACACACTATCATCAATCTTTACCTTTGGAGTAGACAAAACTTAGGTACTGCTTTGTTCCCCACCACGAGATCCCTTGGCCATGCAATAAAAGAACCTATTGCTTGTTTCACAGTTACAATTTCATCTCCTATGGGGAATGAGATCTTAGCATCCTTTTGAATTGCATAAAAATGAACACTCTTGCATTTTCCTTCGAAAGGCACATTCCGTGAAGAGTCGGCTCACATTCTTCAGCAACAGGGATTTCATCAACCCGACCATATGCTACGATGTTGCTTACTGATCCTATTTCCAGTTGAAAAACACCGGATAAACCATCCAACTTCAATCCTTTAGGATGATTCTCAATTTCAACAAACTCATTATCAGCGTCAACCATAAAGGCCTCCTCACCTTTGAAAAAAACATTATGCTCATTCTCCTCTTCAATATTTTCATATCCAACATTGTCCTTGGAAAAAAATTCTACATTCTCCTCATCACCATGATCTGAACCTTCATCCCCAGATTCCACGTTCAGCTTTTTTCTCACAATATCATTCCTATCATTCTCGTTTACGAACTGAGGCACGTCGTTTAAATCTGAGCAGCTTCCTTGTTGGGAATCAATGATTGGGCTACCATTTTGACCAATACCTTTTGCCATTTTCAATTCTGCTATGATCTTTTCAATTTCAGCAGTCCAGAATGTATCTCTCTGTTTTATAATTGTTGGAGTCTCCTAAGCCATAAAGTTTTTAACCCCCTCACGTATCCTCTCCTCAATAGTCCTTGATTTTTTCTATCTCGGCAGATCAAAATAGATAGACTGTTTCACGTGGCTCCCCTGCCCACATACTCTTCCTCCATGCTCAGGCTTACTGAGCGCCATGGTTAACACATCATTCCTACCTTCTTTTACCAATTCCCCTTCTTTAACCTTCTTCTTGAGCAACTCCTAAAAAGACCACAGTATAGAAGAAGTTATAAATCAAATTGGAACTATGATGAATATTCCCAGTTGAAATATAAATGAATAACTTACTATGTTCTCACCTTTTACTTTAACATTCTCATTTTTAAAATTGCCATCTTTGTCTTTCCTTGCAAGGACCCAGGCATCCGATCGATCTATCGGTTCTTCTGGATGTTTTTTCAACTGCATGTACGACATGTTTTATTAATGATTTAAAGATACAAATTCATATTGACCACATAAATTATATAAAAAGACTAAGTAGATTTTGGTTGTCATCACTAACCCATTCCATTTATAGGTTGGCATAACCTTTTCGAGACATTAGATGATGATACTCATTCATCCGGCTTCTTTTCACCCGTTCTGCATGAATTTTCTGTAGAAAAAAGCACCAACAAGGTTAAAACATCACGCTAAATACCTATCCAATTATTGAAATTGATAAATAAATAAAAATAATAAAAATTTTACCTTAAAATCATCTCCGAGACGATCAGCAACAAACATCTCCCAGTGCGACTTTCGTGTTGTGTTAAAATCCAAACACAAATACTAAATTTTCATGTTGTGTTAAAAATTGTCGGGTGTACCTTATATAAATAGCTTTTTAGATACACTTAATTTATACATGACCTCGTTTACTTACTAATTCATTGCCTTTTTCTAATTTTTGGAAAATTACCTTCGGGCATGATACTCAAGAATCCTGGTATGTTATGAAATATTCTCCTGGTATGTTGGCAAAATTTAGGGAATATTTCATAACATACCAGGAATCTTGAGTATCATGCCCCAAGGTAATTTTCCAAAAATTAGAAAAAGGCAATGAATTAGTAAGTAAATGAGGTCATGTATAAATTAAGTGTATCTAAAAAGCTGTTTATATAAGCTACACCCGACAATTTTTAACACAACACGAAAATTTAGTATTTGTGTTTGGATTTTGAGTACACGACATGATAAGGACGGCGCAATAATCTAACAATTATGGATGTAATGAGATAATGGTTTATGTATAAAAGGCTTGTTTTTACATGTTCTTACAATGGGAAATTGCAAAAACCGTTGTCTTATGTAAGAATAAATTATGCACCAAACCCTAAACCCTAAACCCTAAACCCTAAACCCTATAACCCTAGATCAAACAAAAATTAAGGTTGAAGGCGAAATATTCAAATTTATCGACATTAAAATGACTCGTTTCGCTTTTGTAACGGATATAATGTCTATTTAAAAACTTAACAAATCCTGAATCTTTTATATAGAGTTATCGACTATATAGTTCGAAAGTAACCACTGAATGCACGTATAGTATATGATTACAATGTAACAAATTAAAAGAAGACACTTGTAATTTATTTCATAAACAATTAGTGATATTTAAATATATATTTAATAATGTAAGTTTTAACATGTCAATTGTTCCTCTTGTTACATGTCTTCTAAGCCTACAAAATCATTTATAGTCCTTGTGTTTGTTGAAAAAGTTGATAAAATACGACAATGGTTTATTGAAAAAGCACTTTTTTGTAGGTGTTACTACAATGGTAAATTGTTGAAACCGTTGTCCAAGATTTTAAATAAACTATGCTACAAACCATTGTGTTTATGTTTTCTTACAATGCAATATTGTTAAAACCATTGTCCTGAGTTTTAAATAAACCAAGAAACCAAATTCTTTTACTTTAAGAAAATTTCAATTTTTTTAAAAAAAATATAAGTGGGAACACTGGTGAAAGAGGGGAAAAGTGTAAATAATTTTGATAAAAAAATAATTTAAGTGAATACAAATTTTAAGACAACGGTTTTTAAGAATTTGTTGTGTGCTGAAATGCATACACCGTTTATTAATCAAAACCGTTGTAGTAGGATGTTCATTTTTAGTTTTTTGACTAGCAATAAAGTACTTTGACTAGCATTATTATACGTGATCATTGTCTGTCTGAAGTATCTATGTTTTATTACGCCTCTTTTTTTGTCTCCTTCATACACCATTTCTTAACCATATATTTGTATCAGTTCTTTGATGTCTAAAGTAATCCAGGGGAACTTCACTTTGCCGAACTCAGGTAAGTTTCTGCTGAACTCATATCAATTTGGGGATTTGGTGTTTATATCGATTTGGAGAACTTGAAATTAGGGTTCATATCTATTTGGGGAATTTTAATTAAGGTCCATATCGAGTTTTATGGAATATATATGTTTGTGGAATTTGAGCAAAAGAATGAGTTTAAACTTGGTTGAGTAAAAATGGATAGATCTTGGTTGAAAGTAGATAGAAGAACACAAGAATTTAAACTTGGAGTGGATAAATTGTTAAATTTTGTATTTCTGAATGGGTTTAAAGAAAATAAAATTAGTTGTCCATGCTTAAGATGCGGTCATAGTAAATCTTGGGATGTTCAGAATGTTAAGGATCATCTTTATCAATATGGTATTGAACAAACCTATACGTGTTGGATATGGCATGGAGAGTCAAATTCTGTACAGAGTCATGTATTTTCTGAACATGACACTTCAGAATCATCCGTTGATCCTACAAACATGAGAATGGGGCAGGATATTGTCGATGATAAGGATAGTTCGTTAGATTCTTCTGATTTTATTAATCATGTTCAAGGTGAAAATGAACCACTTTATCCTGGATGCAAGAGTTTTACAAAAATGAGAGCTTTAGTCAAGTTGTATAATTTAAAAGCAAAACATGGTATTTATGATAAATGCTTTTTTGATGTCCTTCTTTTGCTTGCATCAATTCTTCCGGAAGGCAACAGTATGCCTTCATCTTTTGGTAAAGCCAAGAAAACTTTATGTACTTTAGGCATGGATTATGAAAAAATACATGTGTGTCTGAATGATTGTCTCTTATAACGCGGTGAGAGGGACGAAGATAAGACGATTTACCGAATATATGGGGCATCTAGATGGAAGTTAAACAAGAAAGGAGAATAAGTAGAAGGGATCCCTGCTAAGGTTCTATGGTACTTTCCATTGATACCAAGGTTGAGAAATTTGTTCAATACAACTTAGATTGCAAAGGACATGACTTGGCATAAAACCGAGCGACAAAATGATGGTAAAATTAGACATCCGGCTGACTCAAAGACATGGAAGGATGTCGATCAAAGGTGGCCTGAGTTTGCTGCAGAGGCTAGGAACCTTCGGTTAGCTTTATCCTCCGATGGATTTAATCCTTTACATGGACCAGGAAGTGATCACTCAACATGGCTTGTGTTGCTTTCAATTTACAACCTCCCACCTTGCCTCTATATGAAGAGAAAGTACATTATGCTAAGTCTATTGATATCCGGACCAAATCAGCCCGAAAAATGATATTGATGTATACCTTCAACCACTTATAGAAGATTTGCAGAATTTGTGGCATGGGAAACAAGTTTACGATGCATTTAAGGAAGAGTCTTTCTTACTAAGAGGAATTTTGTTGTGGACAATTAGTGATTATCCAGCCTTAGGAAACTTGTCGGGTAACATTATTAAAGGATATAATGCTTGTATCATTTGTGTTGATAAAACAAAAGCTACCAAGTTGGCTAATTACAAAAAGATGGTGGTTATGAGACATCTTAGATGGCTGCCGAGAAATCATCCATATCGAAGGTAAAAATCAGCCTTTGATAACACCGTGGAGAAGTTGTCAGCTCCAATTCCTTTAACTGGAGAGGAGGTGTTAGAAAGCGTACTACCACTAGCGGACCATGTTTATGGTAAGACACAAAACCAACCTCGGTGGAAAAAAGGGGAACCTCGACCAATTTGGAAAAAGATGTCTATATTTTTTCAGCTTGAGTACTGGAAGTTTTTTCCAGTTCGCCATACCCTCGATGTGATGCATATAGAAAAAAATATATGCGAGGCTTTAACCACTATATTGCTAAATATTCCCGGGAAGACAAAAGATAGAGAATCTGGTCATATTGATATGACTGAAATGGGAATAAGAATGGAGCTGAGACCAAAAAATCCTGGAAAAAAAGAGAAGTTACCGATGGTATCTTGGAACTTATTGCATAAAGAAAAAAAGATTGTCTGCTCGTCCTTGATTGGCATGAAGTTACCTGATGGTTTTTGTTCGAACCTTAAGGGTATAATATCAATGGACACTCTGCGACTTGTTGGAATGAAATCTCACGATTGTCATCCAATGTTGCATCACTTGCTCCCCATCGCATTCAGCCAGTACTTCAAAAATAGGCCAGGTGCACTATTATCAGGTTTTGCCTTTTTTCAAGGCAATTTGTAGTAAAGTCATTGAGGTCGATAAATTAGAAAAAATGCAGTCTCAATTGTTGGAGACCTTATTCCAGCTAGAAAAGCACTTCCCCCCTTCCTTGTTTGATGTAATGATCCATCTCTCAGTTCATCTTGTAAGAGAAGTTGAGCTTTGTGGTCCTATCTTCCTACGTTGGATGTATCCTTTCGAGAGATATATGAAGTCGTTCAAGGGATATGTTCGAAACAGGGCTCATCCGGAAGGCTGCATCGCTAAGGTCTATATTGCGGAAGAGGAGGTTGAGTGTTTAGTTAATTTTGATTTATTCAAAATAGTAATGAATTGACCCCATATTTCAAGTAAATTTCTTCATTTAGATTTCTGATTTTTCAGTAATAAATACATCTATTTTTTATTCCATGATTTTATGATTTTTTTCAACAAAAGCTGACATTGATTTACTCACAGTGAACATATGGCCTTCTTGGTGGCAAGATATCCATTACATGAAAATGATGAAGAATGGCTAAAGAACAAGCAAAATGAAACATTCCCTAATTGGTTTTAAAAGAAGGTAATAGCTAGACATTAATTTTTTTCTAATATAAAGAAATCAAGTAAATGTCTAATTGCTTTAGTATTTTTATTTTTTGGACAGATTTCGTCCGAATTGCTTGATGTGAAAAGTATGGTATCTATGGAGGTAATGTGGCTTGTAGAAGGGCCTAACAAGTATGTCCCTACATTCAGTGGCTACAAAATCAATGGTGTTACCTACAGCACAAAAGATCGTGATGAGACGCGACAAGTTCAATGCAGCGGTGTTTGTGTTCATGCCGATACAATGCACGTGCAGGGTAAGGATAAGAACATTGAGCATATTTCACATACATTTTATGGAGTAATCACAAGTAGTTGGGAGTTGGACTATAACCATTTTCGAGTCCCTATCTTTTGGTGTAATTGGGTAGATATGAACAAAGGGGTTAAGATAGATGATTTAGGATATACAGTTGTTAATTTACACAAGTTAGGTTTTCTGATGACCCTTTTGTGTTAGGTAAACATGTCAAGCAAGTTTGTTACATTGAGGACCCTCTTGAAAAATTCTGGTCAGTTGTATTAAAATTACCAGACAAGTTCGATGATCAAAGTGACGATGAAAATGAGGGATCCGTAGAAATTGAAATTGAGAATGAGGTAGATGTCACCATGTTCCCAACTGTTGATGAAGTCAAGGAAGAAAATAGCAGTTACATGCGGGAGGAAGAAGAGATGATTCAACTTCCATAATTATATCAACTGATCAGATGTTTCCTATAAGTGCCTATGTTATCCCCTTTGCTTATAATTTGTACTTAATCAAATTTGGTTGGACAATTTATTGTAAGATTTGCTTTGGCATTGTTCTTAAAGGATTTGGTTTGATTTTTATCCAAGAATTGTTATATGTAATTTGTACCTTTCAGTTAGGTTGAGAAGTTTTTTGTACATCTGGTTTGACAACTTGTTAGAAGCATTTCTTTGACAATGTTCTTAAAGCATTTGGTTTGATTTTTGTCTAAGGATTGTTTTATGTTTTAGGCAATTTTTTTAAATCCCTCTGAAAATTAGACAACGTTTTTTCATGAAAGTTTTTGTAACATATTTTCTAATGCAGGTGATTCAAACAACGAGTAAGACACCATTTTTTGAAACTCTTTTACTCAACAGAGGTGATAAACTATTGTCTGTTATGCTTTGTTTCTAACATTGGTTTTTCTGCACCATTATCTCAATTATATAACACATTTGTACCGGAAAACCGTTGTCTAAGTTGCACAACAGTCCTTAAAACCCATTGTGTAAAACCATAGAAAGCACACCGGTTTATTATGACCTAAACAACACTTGTACCAATAGAACTCACACAATGAGGATGAATACAACCATTGTCTCATTGGAGCACAGGGGGACCATTTAGACAACAATTTCAAATAAGTTGAATCACCATTGTGTGAAACATAATGATACAAGGCTTTTTGGTCAACTACCAATTAACCGTTGTCTGATTTTTTGGGACAACAATTTTTTTGGCCAGCATTGTGTAACCGGTGTTGTCTGATTCAGTTTCTGGTATAGTGTGATTGAGACTTGGGTCATCCGTCGAAGCCTTGTAGAAACATCCGTTGAAAGTATTTCCATAGCAGTTGACTTAATTTCATTTATGCAAAATTACAAGGGATCTAATATTTATAATTAGCCAACATATTTTACATATCATTCTAGTAGCCAACATGACTTAGAATATCTTACAACTTCTAATTCTCTAAGACATTACAGTATCCAGGAATGTGCTACAAAAACATATTTAAACATAAGCTACTTTTTCAACGGATGACAGAGTAAGATTATCCGTTAGAAGCTAAAACTAAATTAATTAAATCGAACAAGGTGTTTTGGTAAAATATCATCAAGCCTACAATATATTCCTAACAATCTCCCCCAATTTATGTCTACTAGAATTGTAGGCATAAATTTAGGAGGACTTGATGATAACAAAAAACCTTATACAAAAGGATCATTCAATAGCAGATAAAATGAATAGTGCTGCAATTTTATTGAAAGTTGATAAAAGAAAGTTCACAAAAGTCTCACAAGCTTTATTTTTTTCAAGGTGCTCCTCAAATTTGAGCAAATTAATCTTTTCTCATTGAGTGTCTAGTCTTCTTTGCCAGCTTTTCATTGTTCTCTTCTATCTGATATTGAAGTTGTATGTAGAACTCAGATTCATCTTCATTAGATAGATCCACCATCTCCTGCATTTCCTTGAGAGTTTCATTGCTTGATATCTTTAGCTGGTCATTTAATCTGAAAAATCTTCTAGTATTTTTTTCATCCTTGATCTCCATAAACCAATATGGCCTCAAGTGCACTCTACTCCCAGTGTAAGGAATAGTTGAAATTCTTGGTAGTGCACTCGGGTCTCTCCAGCTTTGTCTTATTTGTTCAATTTTATTGAGTTATCTCCTTTTTGGCCACCATGGTGAATCCAAATTTTTTCTTGATTATATAGAATACTTTAACTACGACAAAATAGCCTTCATTGAGAATCCTATAAAGAGGCCAAGTGATTTCCTTTCCACCCTTGTACCTGAACACTAGTCTTTCTAGAAGTTTGTTATGGGCATCAATTGTTCTAACTTCATCTAGTTCTTCCAAGTAAAGATTAATGTCTGAAAACTCTTGTATGTCACAGATGAAGAGTTGATCTCCTTTGTTGGCTGTTGGCCTGGGTTTAGATAAGGTTTTGGATTGGAATGGGATATACTTTACTGGATTTCTTCGTATGTTCTTTCTTCTTTTAGAAGTGGTTGATATTGAGATGTTCAGCTCAGGAATAGGTAGGCTTTCCCAGTCTATTGGTTCATCCTTGGGAATAATTGGCTGACCATGGAATTTCATACCAGGATGGACCTTGATTTCAACTTGCTCCATTATGGGCATAGTTGGTTGATTTGTACTAGTAGACTGAATTGGATTTGGTTCTTCCTTTTCTTCTTCAAATACCAACTTCCTTTTGGCTCTTTCCTTCCTATACCCCTATCCTGATTTTTGCTTTTATTCCTCAAGCTTCTCAGTTTCAGTTAAGGTGGCAGGCTTCTCAATTTCTAACTTAGAAGCAGGCTTCTTAGCTTGTTTCTTTACTTCAAAGGCAGTCTACCTTTTCTGAGACTTGAGCCTCAATTTTTCTTTTCTCCTGGCTTCTCCAAATTGAGGATGTCCAGCCACCACACAAATTAGTTTGCCATGCGTGTAGATCTTTGCTACCCTTTTCTTCAAAACTCAGTCTCTTGGATCTTTGTGATTTGTAAATGAGTAACCTAGCAGCTTCTTTTCATCAGGTTTCGGAGTTGCTATAACGACTCGTACTTTTATATTATTAAAAGTTGTATTTATTGAATAATAACTAAATAAAATATTTTATGGTTGTTATCCGCTATGTATTGTATTTGATAATTATGGTGTGTGACTCATTAGTATATAAGAGTTGATTTATATTAATAATTTATGATTTGTTTTTGTCTGTTTGTGTTTTAATAATGATTTTATTGAAGATTAATTTTTATAAATATTAAAATTATCTCTAAAATCATTTTTATGTTTTTATACTTTCAATATATATTAATGGAGATTTATGGAATTTAGAAAATAATATTTCATTGATTATTTATTCCTAAATGATTTTCTGAGTGCATTTAATGGTAAATTTGATATTAAATTCAGAAATATTTCAAACATTATGAAATTCTTATTTTATTAGTTTTTAATTATTCTGAGAATTTTAAAAATATTTTGGTAATTTTTAGGATTTTATTCACCCACACAATTGTTTGTTAAGTCACAAAATACGGTATAAGATTCGATTTAAAAATGCTTTAAGTTCAAAAACTTTAATATATTAGTATTTGAATATTAGTATATACAATTATGTATGTATATATATTTTTGCAGCTTCGTTTCTTTGTTTGTGTGTTTCCGCCTCTCGGATTTTCCGAGAGGTTTGGCAGCGTTGCAGCGCATATTTGCGTGTATCTGTTGGTTGTGATTTTTGTTGCCTTTGGTTCGGTTTCTGAGTTCCTTAATTTCTTCAACTTGTTGAAAAAATTCGAAGTAATTATTTTAATTTTGAATAGAAAAATTCGATGAACTATTTTTAATGTTCGAATTTTATTTTTTGATTCTAAAGTTTATTGGTGAATTTCATTGGACACCCCAATTTATCGGGCACCAATGAATTTTACCGCCGTCAACGATGAATTTCGATGAGTTGACGATGGACGGTGATGAATTATTCCGATTCCTACAATTATAAAAATAATATTTAGTTCATAAAATTATTTTCTCGAAACAAAAATAGTTAACATTTGTATCGATGATTGGGTTGCGAAATTGAATTAATTGTTGTTGGTTGCGTTGATTATGTTTCGACGGGTAATCCGATAAATAGAGGAGACACTGCCCGATTTTTGAGAAATTAATTTCGAAAAATACGAGAACGTATTCTTTATATATCGGGAATACCAATCGAACATATATACTTATATAATTATAATATTTTACGAAACCTAATTGCCTGTCGTGATAAAATATTTTATAAAATATTTGACAATCCTATTTTCCAAATCGACGGGTATATGTATTTTCTGAAAATGATTATTGAACCGAGTTTTGAGTATGTGAACCCTAGTTGTTATGTGTATTATAATAATATGCATACTTACAAGTTGGGACTTGATATCGTTCAGGTAGAGTTGATAGCAAGGATATGTCAAGCATAACTGATCATCTAACATAGGGTATTTCGGTTCCCCAGGTTCTAGTTGGAAGCCCCGAAAGTTGAAGTCGGTTTAAAGTCAGACTAGTGTTTAGTTGTAAAGCTTAGCAATGCAAGTAACCCTGAACAAATCTTTTATGGTTCAATAATATATGATTATTGTTGATTAAAATTTCGTATTAGAACAGAATGTTTTAATTTACCTATCCCCTGTGTTTAAATTATGTTTTGGGGAAAACTAACTTCTGAAAATGCCTATCTCTAAACTGTGAATAAAATTGGAAAGGTTTTGAAGTGTGCTATGATAAATTGGTTTTGAAAAGAGATAAGTATAAGTGGTTTTGAAAACTGGATAAAATGGATCAAATATTGGATAACGGTCATAAGTGGCTATGTCGGTTGCACACCCTATTTGAATCGCTTAGTCCAGCGTAACTTATCAGAGACCTAGCTAGTCTCTGAGTTCTAGAACAGATGAATTGTGTGATATCCTGACTAGCTATCCTAGATAAATTGTGTGATAGCCCGATCAGCTATCCTATACGAATTGTGTGATAGCCAGATCAGCTATCCTAGATGAATTATGTGATAGCCTGATCAGCTATCCTAGATAAATTATATGGTGGCCTGATCAGCCGTCGATAGATAACGTCCAATACATATCTGATTTTGGTTTTGTGGTTCCCGTAATGGAACATATGGTTTTGTGGTTCCTGTAATGGAACAGTGGATTTGAAAATTAAAATAGCATGCTAATATTTGACTCTAGTATTTACACAACACACGACTGATGTTATGTTTTATAGAGCATGCTAGTTGTTGATATCCAGTTTATAACTGTTTTACTTGTTTTTGTAAACGAGTTATGATTTCTGTTCCTACAACTGTTTATCATGAACTATTTTACTTGCTATAAATATATTGGTACTACTAAGCAATTGATTGCTCACCCTTGCAAAATATTATATATATATATATAATATATATATATATATATTGCAGATGCCTATGAGACCCTTTCGTTATAGTCAGGAAGAGTTCTAGTTCTTTCCGTACCAGGCTCCTCTGAGGTAGTTGTGTCAGACCAGATGTGGTATGTTGAGTTGCTGTAATAAGTTAGTTGTGTCTGACTTGTTAAATAAGTTTGGTTGTAATATTTATGTATCCTAAGTCATACTTAAACCTGAAAAAGATCTTGGTAAGGGGGTCGTGTTTATGTTGTATTAATAATGAGTTTGGTTGTATTATATTTGTGGTTTGTTGTTGTTCGTGAAGTCAACTCCTGACCCCGAGGTTGAGGTCGTCACAGGTTGGTATCAGAGCTACAGGTTTAAGTCCCTGATTTAGGTTAGGAATAGAGTCAAAAAGGTGTGAGTCATCAACTCATATAGATGAGTGAATCTAAGAGTTCAGTCAAGGGTTTTGAAGGCGTGACCCTGACATCTTTTGAGCTTTTGTTGGAACTGCCCTGACTTTTAGTGTGTCTCCATCATATATGTGTATTATTGGAAATATCCGATAGAGATTTCTATTCTTCTTCTCGAGAGAACGAGTATGATCATGAGAGTTCAGATTTTGAGCGGACCATTGATGTCTTAATTGAAGAGAAACCGACGCCATCCCCACTGTCACTTATTCCATGCCTAGTAATGTTGTTGGACCGAGTGTACGACCTCGGTGAGTTCAGATAGTATATTATGATAATAGTCGACAGCTTCTATGACGGCCAAGTTTTGTTATGTGTGAATTAGTACTTTTGTTATATCTTGAACCCTTATACACACTTCTTAAGTTACACTTTGTTTTCCAGAATGTTAGTATATCTCCTAATAAATTGCTTGTTTCCCCGTAAGAAGGCCAAACTCTAAGTAAGCAGACCAAAGGTTGTGTTGATTTCATTATAACCCAGATTCCCCTCCCTATCCAATAATTTTCTATTCAAACATTGTTTCTTTCATCAGTAATTTTATCGGTTGATTGAGGCAGACATTGCATATGATTCGACTACTTGTCTTTGTGATAAAAGGTCAGGTTGGACGCCACCTAATTATGTGTTGTAAGCTATAAGGAACTAAAACTGGCCATCTTATGTACTTATATGGTTGCTCTCAGTTATATCTACATATTCTTCACCTTTCATTCTTTTTTAATCGATTCATTTATTTCAAAATTCAATTTGATATTTCATAGCAAGAAATTTCATCAGTGACCTCTGTAGTTGGACACTCCTAGTTATAGAAAGCAAACAAAAGTTGACTGTCAGGAGGAATAAAAGTTCTATATCAGGTTGTTATTTCAGCAATAAAGGCAGCAGAGCGGATTCAGGATTCAACGGGGAAGGTTGCAGCCTGATAAAACGTAATTCATTGGTTGGTGAATCACTTGCAGGTGATTGGAAATCACCTTTAGAAGAATGGTTGGTTGAAACTCGGACTAGTGTGCCTAGTAGAGTTCATAGTTCCTTAAGTGTGACTTGGTTTACCAGTTTGCTTATGTATTTTGTGGCTGATATAGCCATCCAAGTTTTGTTGTATATCGAATTAGTTTAGTTGTTGTATTTTAGTAGTGGTGGGAAGTTAATTAGTTACTGTTGTATTGAGAAGCCATACTACGGTGTTTAGTATCTTTATATTTCAATTTTTCTGCCCTGTTGTTGATTTTACTACTGTCATTGTTGCTATTTATGCTAGTGTTGTTAATCCAGATATATTTTATAAATGGACCCCAATGATAAAGACATGGGTATTTTGTATGGGCAGCATTTTCCTGATACAGGTGCACCGTTTAAATGGTGATATTTTCTGTCATACATTCTCTTTATATTTTTGAATAAATCAACTATTATATTTCAGGAAAATGCCACTCCAGAAAGCTACCCATTCTAAAGAAAATAGCAGCAGTTTTACTGAAGGTCCAGTTATAAATGAAATTTTAGATTTGTTGCTCCAACAGAAGAATCTATTGTCCCAACAATAACTACAAATCCAGCAATAACAACAATAGCAGTTCATCTAACATCAGCAACAACAGATCCAACATCAACAACTTCAGTTGCAACAGCAACATCAAGGAGTGAACCATGCCGTTAATTTTGAATCCTTCCAGAAATTAACCGCAAGGGAAAAGCGAAGTAAGAAGCGAAAATTTGGTGATTTGGAAGGAAAATAAAATCAAGGGGGATCTAGTCTGAAGTTTCAGAAAATGTTTGGAAGGAATACGGATAGGGGATTTAGAAGACAAAACCTTTCTTAGAACAAGCTTGGTAACACCTCAACCAGTTCTAATCGAGTCAAGTCAGTCAGGCCACCAATATTAGAGTGTTAGCAATTTGGTAAAAGGCATGGTGGTGTGTGCAAAACGAATATTTAATGTTTCAAGTGCGGATGGAAAGGACACTATGTGAGGAAGTGTAGAGTGGATATTCCAAGATTCACCTCTTATAATTATGGCAAGGTAGGACATATTGCCAAGAACTGTAGGAGTATTTCTCAAGGTAGTATGGGAGGTAGTGCATCGAAAGGGACGACATCGAAAGGCCAACTGCTCAAAATTCTGATTTGGTAGCAGGTACACCCTTCCTTAATTCCATACCTCTTAAAGTTTTGTTTGATTCCATAACGTCTAAGTTATGTATATCAAAGGATTGTGTGGGTATATTGGATTTAATGTTGGAATATTTAAATGAACCCTTAATTATAGGTGGCTAATCAAGATAAAGTTCCAGTAAATCATTTCTGTCATAGATGCCCTATATAAATAATAGGACTTTCTTTTACGACCGGATTAATACCTTTCGAGTTAGGAAAATTTGATAAAATTTTAGTAATGGACTTGTTGTCCCGTCATAAGGGAAAGATTGATTTCCAGAAGAAGCAAATTATAATATTTACGGAAGCCAATATTAGGGTGAGTTTCCAAGTGGAGAAGCAAAATAAGAAGTTTCTTTCAATCGTACAAGCAAGGGACTTATTAAGACAAGAATGTAAGGCATATCTAACTCAGGTAGTGGATATTGAAAAGGAAGCACCTAAGTTGAAAGAAATATGGTAGTATATTAATTTACCGGAAGTCTTTTCAAATGAATTACCAGGACTACCCTAGATCATGAGATATAAATTCCAAGTGATTTAGTACCCAGAGCAGAACCAGTTTCAAAGTTTCATATAAAGAAATTAGCTTAGCAACTTCAGGAATTGTTGGACAAGGAAGTGATTAGGCCAAGTGTATCTCTGTGGGGTGCTCCAGCGTTGTTTGTAAAGAAGAAAGATGAGAGTATGAGATTGTGTTTTGATTATAGGGAATTAAATAAGTTTACGATCAAGAATAAGTATCCCTTACCCAGGATTGATGATTTGCTTGACCAGTTTAAGGGATCATATTGTTTCTCAAAGATTGATCTGAGATCTGGCTATCGTCAAATGAAGATCAAGGCTGAAGATGTGCCAAAGACTACATTCAGAACAATATATGGACATTACAGGTTCCTAGTGATGTCATTTGGATTAACCAATGCACCAGCCGCCTTTATGGATTTAATGAATATGGTGTATAAGGAGTATTTGGATAAGTTTGTAATTGTATTTATTAATGACATCCTCATCTATTCAAATACTACAGAAGACCATGCAACGCACCTGAGGATTTCCCTACAAAGGTTGAGAGACAAAATTTGTATGCAAAATTTTCAAAGTGTGAATTTTGGTTGGAAGAAGTTCAGTTCTTTGGACACGTGGTGAGAAAAGTGATGGATTTATATCGCAGCGTAGGCATGGTAAAACACTTTTACACATATAAAATCCAAATAAAAGCATATAAATCGTGATTAAAAAATACGAATCGATTACTAACCTTTAATAGCGATCCAAAACCAACGATCGGAGATCCTTAACAGCTGCTCCTCAAACGTGAAGCACTCCACCGGTATCCACCAAGAAAACGATGTTAATGAGGAGGAGGAGGTGGAGAGAATTAGGTTTTCTGAAAAATTTGGGTTAGAATAAAAATAGGGTTTATAAAAGTATATTTATAGGAAAAATTTTCAGCTGAAATTTTCCCATAAAATATTATTATTATTAACCCATTTATTATTCTCATTAATAATTAAAACACCTTTTAATTATTAATCCTTTTTCTAAACACTTTAGAAATAATTCTCTCTCTTGATTTAATTTCCAAAAATTAAATTCTTAATTAATAATATTAAGAACTTTTCTTAATTAATTTATAATCAATTAAATCTAATTTAATCAATTATTAAATTTGCCAATTAATTATTTATTTCATAAATAAATAATTATCAGTCATTATTAATTAATTCCTCCACCATTAAATCATTCTCTTTTTATGGTGTGACCCTGTAGGTTCAATATTAAGCCGGTAATAGAAATAAATAATAATAAAACTATTTTATCATTATTTATATAAATTCTCTAATTTATTAAATATGATTAATTAATTAATCATATTTATTCTAAATCGTGAGGGATACTTCTCAGCATATCGCGACTATCCGGATAATACGAATTCACTGCTTAGAATACCAAGAACCTATTTAGTGAATAGTTACCGTACAATAAACTCCTTCTACCCTACAATGTCCTGATTAAATACATGGCATGGATCTTGTATCAAGCCTATCTAATTTAATCACTTGCTTACCATTAACTATGTTTAGTTCTATGCAAATTAGAAACTCCTTTCTAATTTCATTCACTCTGGCCAGAGATTCCTGAACTAGCATAAGTGGATCAGCCTTGAACATTCGCTTCCTTCACTGGAAGGGGTAGATCCTTTATTGATCATACATTATCTTCGTGTACAAATTCCTATACCCAGTAGAGCCCTAATAATTGTCCCTGGAGACTAAGAACTAAACCAAAGCATAGTTCAGTGTACACAAGATGACTATGATGACCTCAAGTCTAACGACACTTGTACAACTATCACTATGTGAACAACTGCTGACACGTGAGTGAACTCCATCAGTTGTTCAGTTGTGCGAGTCATGTTCAGTGAACTTATTCTATAATAAGCACCTACATACTAGCTATAGTGTCACCACATAAATGTCTATCAGAACAGACATCCTTCATAATGAAGCAAGCATAGTATGTACCGATCTTTGTGGATTATTAATTACCAGTTAGTAATCCTATGATTAGGAACTATTTAAGTTTAGAGTTATCATCTTTTAGGTCTCACTATTATGATCTCATCATAATCCATAAAAAGCTTTACTCTAAACTATGGTATATCTTATTTAAACACTTAAATAGATAGAGCCCGTAATAAAAACAAAACAAGTCTTTTATTAATATCAATGAAATCAAAACAGATTACATAAAAAGTTATTCCTAAATCCTAATACATGATTGACTTAGGACATATTCCTTTCAATCTCCCACTTGTACTAAAGCCAATCACTCTGGTATCTAATACCCATCTTGTCTTTATGACGACCAAAGTGACTTTCATAACGTAGCTTTGTGAGTGGGTCTGCTATGTTGTTATGTGTGTCAACTCTAATTCAATACAACACAAGAAATGTTATCGCGCTCCCAGTAATCCTTTTGTAGACACATGGTTCATCTACGTTTTTCAAAAAACCAAACTCTTTGATTGTCTCATCAAAACGGATGTTCCATCTACGAGAAGCTTGCTTTAACATATGGTTCGTAGCAGCTTACACACTAGGTTTTCATTTCTCTTGGAAAGAAAACCATCTGGCTAATTGCCAGATCTCATAGTCATAGTAAGCAGCAATCGCAAGCAAAATCTGAACTGATTTTAACAGGGCTACAGGTAAAAGGTTTCATCAAAATCAATCCATTGCCTTTGTTTGAATCCTTTTCCCAAAAGCCTGGCCTTAAAGGTCTCCACCTGGCCATCTGCTCTAATCATTCTTTTGTATCCCGTATACATAGATTTCATTCCGGATTTCATGGCACTATGCCATTTCCCTGAGTCAACAGTACTCATAGCCTCATTATAGGTCACAGGGTCGTCATCATCAATGATCGACAACTCATTGTCATTCTCAATGACAAGGCCATATTACCTCTCAGGTTGGCGGGAGACTCTCCCTGACCTACGAATGGGTTGTTCCACAGAAGGTTGTTCAGTCAGAATAGGTGTTTCCACTTGGTCCGTAGTAGTTTGTGCTTCTTGAACTTCATCAAGTTCAATTTTGCTCCCACTGTTTCCTTCAAGGATAAACTCCTTTTCCAAGAAGGTAGCATGTCTGGAGACAAACACCCGATAATCGGTGTAAAAGTAATACCCTAAAGTCTCTTTAGGATATCCCATAAAACTACATTTTACGGATCGATATTCCAGCTTATCTGGGTCAACTTACTTGACATAAGCTGGACATCCCCAAATCTTAACGTGTTTAAGACTCGGTTTCCTTTCTTTCCATATCTCATACAGAGTTTGAGGAACATATTTGGAAGGCACCTTATTCAGTAAATATGCTGAGGTTTCCAATGCATAACCCCATAGGAATACTGGAAGATTTGCATAGCTCATCATGGACCGAACTGTCTAACAAAGTTCAATTTCTCCTTTCAGATACCAATCTGGAGGCATCCACTGGGAGACTATACCATTTACTTTGAGATAATCCAGAAACTCTCCATTCAAGTATTCACCACCTCGATCTAATCAAAGAATTATAATACTATGTTTGGTTTGTTTCTCTACTTCATACTTATACTCTTTGAACTTTTCAAAGGCTTCAGACTTGTGTTTCATCAAACACATATCCGAATCTAGATCTATTATCCATGAAAGTAATGAAGTATGAAAATCCACCCATGGCTTGCGTCGACATTGGTCCACATACATCTGTGTGTACCATTCCTAGCAAATTTGCAGCCCTCTCTCCATGTCTACTAAATGGAGACTGCAGTGCCACAATGAAGTGAGATTTTCATCATCCCTTTTCTTTTATTAGTTTGTTCAATCTGAAGTAAATTATGTCACATTTATACAGACCATTATTTAAAGTACCATGTCCATAAAGAATATTATCTCTAAGAATAGAACATTCATTATTCTCAATAATAAATGAAAATCCAGCCAAGTCTAACATGGGAATAGAAATAATATTCCTCACAATCGAGGGAACAAAATAACAATTATTTAAAACAATAGTCTTGCCCGTAGGTATATGTAAATGAAATGATTCTACATCTTTAGCAGCAACTCTTGCTCCATTTCCCATCAGTAGAATCACCTCCTCTTCCTCAAGAGTCCTACTTCTCCTTAGTCCCTGCAACAAATTGCAGATTTGAGAACCACAGGCGGTATCTAATACCCAAGTAGAAATTTGATTTAATGACATATTCACTTCTATCATGAACATACCTGAATCAGAAGTGGTAGTCTCACTACCCTTCTTCTTCTTCAATTCTGCAAGGTAAACCTTATAGTTCCTCTTCCAGTGCCCCACCTTGTTACAGTGACAGAAAACAACTTTGCTCTTGGGGTCTTCAGCTTTTGGTGGAATCGGCTTTTCTTCACCTACTTTCTTCTTCTTGGAAGGGTTCCTCTTCCTTTTCTAAGGATTTGAACCTTCACCAATTAGAAGAACAGAACTCTTCTTAGGGGGAAAATTCGATTCCGCAGTCTTCAACATGTTGTGGAGTTCAGGCAGTGTAATAACCCCAATTTTTGGAAATTTTTGAAACCCTTATGAATAGTGATTTTGCAGATTATGCTGAATGAGAAAACTTTTCATGCCACACTATGTAGGGGTTCTGGTATGGATATTCTGAGATTTTATTAGTACTCTATATGGTATATAAGTGTATGTAAAGATCGTCAGAATCCAATTTCCGAACACTTTGATTTTCCCCGGAAATCCACTAGATATGGAAAGAATTGAGTATAAGGTAACAGGATAAAAAGGATTTAAATTAAAGAATTATAAGAGAGGATCATAAACGGAATATAATATATTGAGAAAGGTTAAGGGAACCTAAGTAATAAGATCCCGGGTATGATCCCTCAAACGATAAACGAAAACGAAAGTTAAGCGAACCGTATAACAGATCAGCGGTCATTAGGCAAACAATTAGGAAGTTAATCAAAGGGATTAGAGAGGATGATGTCACCCAACCAATGAGAAGAGGACAAAGAGGGAAAGATGACATCATAGCATGACATAAGCATGACATGGGAAGGAAGGAAGGAGATGTGGTTGAATTAGAACCACACAAAGTTCAAGGCTGAAAAGGTAATTAACAAAAACAAAAACAAAACCAAATCAACCAAGCCAAACAAATCATTTTCATCAAAACACAAAATCATTTCTCTCATTCAACCAAGAACTTGCTCTCGGCTTTTCCACTTTTTAAAGAAAGGAATTTTCAAAATTCAAGTTCAAGGCTTCCTAAATTGGTAAGATAATTCCCTAGTCATCCTTATGCATAGTTATGGCTATATTATGAGTTTAATCATCCCATTCATTCTCTATCTTCTCCAATAAATCAATGAAGAAGACAATGAATAGTGATTTCAAGGTTTTAACTTTATTTTTCTTGATTTTCCTTTAAGATCCAAGCATCCCTAAGACTTCTCAAGGCTTCTTAAGGCTTCCTAGCTACTCACACCACTTCAAGGAAGGTATATCATCTCCAAACCCTAGCTTTAATTTGTATATTAGGTTGATTATGGTTGTGAGGATAAAGATTAGCTTGAAACTTGTTTGTTTAAGAGTTTGGGTTGGAATGGTGGTGATTGATTTGTTGAAATCTTATGATTTGGTTAAAGAGTGTAGTATAGTTTAAATTCAAGTTTTTGGATTAAGTAGATTGATTATAATGAGTTGATTTGGGGCTGTTGTAATGTAGTTTAGATGGAAGTTTGGATTGGGTTGTGAATTGGAGTTGAATTGTGGTTGTTTGAATTGGTTTAAATTTGGGAAATCGCGTAAACATAGCCGTCGTAATGTCCGATTTACTTTAGGATGTTTTTGTTCTTAACATTAGGACCCAAGAACTCACTGCTAGGTTTGACCATTTCCATGATTAGATAGTTCATGTTATGAGCTTCGTTTTGATATGTGGTTCGTTTGATTCCGATGAACGGTTTAGGAGAAACGACCGTTTCAAGTAACGGCGTTTCGTGAACGAAACTTTTCCCCTCGCCTTACTTTGAAACATAGATTAAAGACCAAAAAGGGTTAATTAATGTATGAAACAATTATGGTAAGTGTGTTAGGAAGTTGGTAAGACACTCGCGAAAGAATCGCCTTAATACTCGTAATGGTTAATTTATTAAAAATGGTGGAGCCAAGGGTACTCGAGTGACTTAAGAGAATCAGTGAGCGCAAAACGAGCGTTAGAGTCTAAGTTGATTAAAGTATAGATTTACAAGTGACTTTGGTTTAATTCCAACTCACATGTTGTTTATAGGTTACCAGACTCGTCCCAAGCTATTAATCACCCCCAGTCGCTCAGGCAAGTTTTCTACCCGTTATACTGTTGTTATGATGTATGTATGTATATGCATTATCTTGTGATAGATGCATGTTGGTTAATTAGCAAATGTTGCGATATATTGAAGCATGCTGATATGGTATATATATGCATGCCTGTTTCATATTCTTGCCATATATATCTGTTGGTTCAGTTGATAATACCTATGCTAGAGAATAGCAGTAATTTGCATATACTTTTAGTATATAGACCCAAAGGTGAAAACATTTTCTAAAACCGGGAGTCGAGGATCCCGAGTAGATTTTATATAAATATATTTATATATATATATGGTTATAGTCTTCAAAACTATTAATCGAATAAAGTTTATTCGATAAATTTATTTTATTATTGAATATTATTTCAAATATTCATCCAAGGACTTATGACTCCTTTATTTTATTATTGAATATTATTTCAAATATTCATCCAAGGACTTATAACTCCTTTATTTTATTATTGAATATTATTTCAAATATTCATCCAAGGACTTATGACTCCTTTATTTTATTATTGAATATTATTTCAAATATTCATCCAAGGACTTATGACTCCTTTATTTTATTATTGAATATTATTTCAAATATTCATCCAAGGACTTATGACTCCTTTATTTTATTATTGAATATTATTTCAAATATTAATCCAAGGACTTATGACTCCTTTATTTTATTATTGAATATTATTTCGAATATTGATTCGAGGGCTTATGACTCAGCTTATTTTATTTATTGAATATTATTTGAATATTCATTTGAGGATCTATGACTCCGATTATTTGCTGAGATATATTCTTTATTTTATTAAAGAATAAGGTGTCGATAATCAAACTTATTTTCGATTATTCAAATAAAGATAGTACTTTCATATAAGTATATCTTTGGTTATTTAATATCCCTTTCAAGTATAAGTTTTAAAACTTCTACTTGGATTATTTTTATAAGGATTATCTTTATGAGAATATTATTTAAATAATAATATTCAGATATTTTCTAATATATCGAGACTGATTTAATTTAATAAATCAGCAGTACTCCAAACATTCTTAAAAAATGTTTTCGAGTCTTCAAAATGATTTTTAAAGTTAGAGTGGACCCCAAAACTCATTTTTTTTATATTTAAGATCTTCCTTTCAAAGGGGATTTAAATACTCGCTCAAAACCTGGGGGATCCAGCTCTGTGGTGCATTTTACATTCGCAACGTGGTTGCTGTTTTGAGAAAACAAATGAATTGATTACTTACCCAACGTTCGGGAAGTAAGTCCATCTATCGAGTCGGCATAAGCAACATGGGCTCAGTGGGCGTCCATGATAGTGTAAGTGGCTCAGTGGGAGTCCATCAAATGCATAAGTGGCTGAGTGGCAGTCCAGCATAAGGTCCTATTACGACCAGGGTGATGACCAGTGGGGAATTCGTCCATCTACTAGTAGAAAAGGTTACTTATTGGTATCTTTGCCTGATCAGCAAGATATCAGGTTTATGCCAAAATTTCTTTTCTTTCCAAATTCATTGGATATTGCAACTCTGTTCATACTTTACATGACAGAGGTTTTCAGGAAATGTATGAGAGATATATATAGGTGTATATATATATCGGGACTTAATGAAGTATCTCGTAACTTCATTTCATTCAATAATATTTCAAAGATTGAATCTATTCAAGTATTATCTTGTAGTCTCATCTATGTGATGAACTTTTGAACTAATTATAACTTGAACGGTGGTAGTTCAAGTAGTATTTGGAAAAGATATAAGTATATTGGAGTATCTTGTAACTTCATCTTTTAAACTTATATCTAGTAAATGATTATCTTATGCATGACAAAGATTTTCAGAAAAACGTTGAGACAAGGTTAGATATATGAGATCACCTTGCAACGGTATTTTTATACAGTTATACACTGGAACTCTGTGTGTATTATGCATGGAAGAGGACTTCCAATATTTTGAAAAGTATATATATATATATATACTGAATATTTTGCGACTTCATCGCATTAAGATATCAACTTGGTTCATTTCTTCTTAACCAAGACTTTCTTGAGTACTATGAGAATGCTCATATATTGTAAGTTATTATAAATATTATTTTGGTGGGCTTGCTGCTCACCCTTGCCTTCTTCTTTCATCACACAACATCAGATAGGCAAGATGAACAGGACTAAGCTCCCAATTCGCAGGCGGATAGGAAACATTCCGCAGTTTCCTGTAGGCGTGGATGCCGCTATAGCTGAGGTAGGATCTACCAATAGGCTAGGCTTTCAACTTTTGATGTACCAGATTAAGTATATTTATGAATTGTAATAATGGCAAAGAAATGTAAATTTATTCAGAAACCTTTTTAAGGTGTATTGGCATATAATTATGGAATAAAAGGACTTGTGATTATTTTTCGATATTCATCTCTGAGACTATAACTTGGGGTGTGTGTGTTTATTGTGGGGTCACAGTACAGAGTAGTTGATTGTTTATTAAGATTGGGTGTTATTAAGGGAAATGGAACTCGTGACAATCCGGATCCCCGACCCCGGATTTGGGGGTGTTATAGAAGTGGTATCAGAGCTAAGCATTATAAACCTCAGAGATGATGTGACGTTAAGATAATAAGTTAACTAAGATAATAAGAACTCTTGCCAAGTTCATAGTCGGACTACCTAATGTAGTACTGACAGTTAAAACCCTTATGGGAACCCTTATAAATATCGTGATAGAAGCGTAGTTCGTTATCGAATATGGTAGCGGGACACCGAACCGTGAGGTTGAGGAGTAACAACGCGATGATGTTTTATTATTAATTGGAGATCGGATTGTGGATCCGATAGAGCGTCCTAACGCATGACCGGATGATGTTGATATTGAGGATGTAGCGATGGAGGATGTTGTCCTAGAAGGGATAGTTGCTGAGGAGGATCCCATGGAGGATCCTAACAATAATGAATAAAGGACCACTGATGAATTGATGACCCTGGTTAGGTCGACTACCAGAGGTAGGATTGGCCGGTCACTACTGGAGGTTCGTTCAAGTTTGTAAAGATAGTAGCCCCTTTAACGCGGCTTACTCGTAAGACTGAGAAGTTTGAATGGACAGAGAAATGTGAGAACAACTTTTAAGAACTGAAGCAAAAGTTGGTGACGGCTCCTATGTTGGCGTTGCCGGATGGAAAAGGAGATTTTGTGATTTGTAGTGACGCTTCGCATAAGGAATTAAGGTGCTTCTTATACAGCACAACAAGGTAATCGCGTACGCGTCAAGACAATTAAGGGAATATAAAATTCGATATCCCCACCCATGAGCTTGGGCTCGTGGCAATAGTTTTGGCCTAAATATTGGAGGCACTACTTGTATGGAGAGAAGTGCAAGATTTACACAAGCCATAAGTGCTCTAGTGCATTTTCACGTAGAAAGAGCTCAACATACGCCAGAGGAGGCGGTTAGAGCTAATCAAGAATTATGATTGGGAGATTCTTTATCATTCGGGGAAAGCCAATGTGGTGGTTAATGCCCTTAGTAAAAAGGAGAGACTCAAGATTATAATGTCTTTGGGAGAGTTATAAGAGATTTTGAGAAAATGGAAATAGAAGTGAAGGTAACCGGAGCCGGTACCGAAAAGCTGTTTGAGATTGCAATACAGTCCGAATTATCGGAAAAGAACATATTACGCCAGAAAAAGTGATGAATGAAGGCAGAGAGCCAACAATTAGATAAAAGATTAATACCGAGAAAGATGATAAGGGAATAATAAGGTATTCCTACAAAATTTGAGTTCCAAACGTTCAAGAGCTTAAAGATGAAATCTTAGATGAAAGCTAGTTTGAGGAATAAGGTTAGAGCAAACCCTGAACGTGATAGTCAGGGAGGTCGCCATCAAGATAGAAGGAACCCATAACATAATGAAGTGGAAAATGAGGATTTAAAATATGTAGGATGACCCCGATTATGGGGAGGATGAGAAAACATTTCATACTGAGAAAACAGAAGTCGAGCAAGATAGAGAGAACCAGGACGGTACTCCTTTGGGGCAATTCATGGACCTGTTTAAAAAGAACTTAGACTATTATCCCTAACCACCACCTTGAGGAAACAATGCGGTGAGAAATTCTTTCAGGACCTTTAAGTCGCTAAGCTCTCCGAGTTCTAAGGAACCAGCTGACCCAGTCGAGGCAAGAGCTTGGCTAAAGGAAATATAGGAATTATTTGAGATTCTAAATGATTGACGAACCACAAAAGACTGTTTTTGTCACTTACCCTCCTAAGAGAGAGACCACCCGCTGGTGAAAGGCCAAGGAAGGCACGAAGCAAGAGATTATAATAAACTGATTTAAGTTCAGTCAATTGTTTTCGGGAAAGTAATTCCCAAAGATAAGGAGATAGTGTAAAAGCTTTTGAGCCAGAACAAAGGCAGACGAGTATGATGAATTATGAATCTAAGTTGTAAAAGTTGTCAAGATTCGTTCTGAGGACACGAATCCAGAATGACGGGATGTATGAAATCAATGCTTATATTGTGTTGGTTCATGAAATAATGATAAGAGAAAGGAAAATAAAAAGGAAACTGAAGTGGAAAGGAATATAAAGGCAAGAGAGTTTGAGGAATGATAAAAGAGTTGGGTATGAGGAAACCCTAAAGACTCGTGGTAATAGAAATAGAAAAGTATGTGATCGTCAGGATGAGGGTGATTCACCATGAGTTAAATTGATAGTTGAAGGTATAAGAGATACATATGTTTTATCCCCTGTAAGTTGGGAGGATTCGAGGAAACCTTGAGATAATTGGAAGGATAAATAATGAGACGCAGATAGACTGAGGAGACAAGGAAGTAAGAAATTAGGAAAATTGGATGAAGGAAGTGACCTTCAAGAATGTGAAGTGTAAGACCGGTGGCTTGATACCCAGAAAGGGAGACGACAGGTATGAAAGATATCCCAACATTGAGATGACTGTTGAGATAAACAACAAAAGTAAATAAGGAATTATTAAGAAGAAGTTCACGTTGAACACGACCAATATCTTCCAGAACATCCTTGTTATCGTTACCAGATTAGGCAAGAAAAGCGGATAATCATTGTTATCTTTTGGGAGGCCTTATTGATTAACCTCATTTTGAATACAGATGTTATTGTGAAATTAGGAATATACTATCGAGGTGGGATTGATTGATTAAGACACCCTTATCAGGGTTATATGACTTGATTTATCCATGGAAGGATGCAGGTACCTTTTAAAGGTGGAATTAATGATAAAACATTGGTAACTTAAAACGAATCCTAGGGGAATGCATAAAGGCTGGCATTTCACCCTTAATAGGGACAGTATGAGTTTTGACAGTATGATTTGGAAAGGGTTAAGGTAACAACAACCTTTAAGAATCAGTGGGGAAATTTTTCAGAAGTATATAGACAATGGTTTTAGTATTAATAAATGGTATTTTGATATGCCCTGTATCTAGGGAATACATGAGGAACGATTGAAGGATAACCTTAGAGGTTTTACAAGGAGAAAGGTAAAATTCAAAATTCTCAAGAATAGAAATGTTGATAAAGGAAATATGACGTAATTATAATGATGCCAAGTGAGGCACGTGTTAAACCACGAGAAGGTATGGATCGAACCAGTAATGGTTGAAATTGTTCAGTGCAATTAGGACTTAAGATAAAAGATGTTCTAATTATGATTGAGAGTCAGTCATGACAGTGATTAACCTCTAAAGACTGAGGCAATAACTTATGGAAACATGGTAATTTTTTTTACTCATCAGATTTTAAGGAAAACATCTTCACATAAGCTATGATTGACAATAAGGTAGAAAATTTATTTGGAGGTGGTTAAAATGACATTGACTATAAGGAAATTTTACTATCAGGAAAGGCCAAAGAGGTGGCCGACACTTTAAAGTTAAGAGGATAATTATAGGCGCTTGTGCCAAAGGAATACAGTGATGATGGTTAAAGCTATGCAGGTTGTATTATGGTTTGGAAGATTGACATTCCTTTTGATGACTGTGCAATACCCAACCGTAATAGTAGTTGGTAAAGGTTTAATTCGTGTAATCGCCATGAGCGGGCTATCTATCTCAGAAGGTACTATCTTGAGAATAATCTAGGACCATATTTCAAAAAGGACTAAACGAACCTTGAGTAAAGTCTTCTATTTAAGGCATACGATTAAGAATGATATTCACCTGCTATCATTGCTTTGACTGAAACTCTTCTGCATTTTATCTACTTCATGTCATGAAAGTATGTCAGAGTTTGGATTGTTCTTCATGAATTATGATTGGTGATTATGTTAACTCCTTAGAAGTATTTTATACGACATGTATGGACTCCGTATGGTTAGATATTAAGATTTCATGGAAAGTGAATGACGACAGTAAGTCAGTGGTGGACCATAGTAAGGCAGCAATGATTATGCGAGTAATGAGCTGATTACAACCGTGAGAGTTGTATTGGAATGGATGTTGAGATTGAGTACCACTAATCGGGTCGTGGTAGTGTATAAGTTATCATTGATAGACTAATTAAGTAGAGTATCTACCTATTGAATATTTTTATTCTTTCTTATCAATAGAGAGTCGTATTATTATACGAGGAAGGTTGCGGTGCAAGCATAGAATTCTAGTAACGAGGATGTCTAGAATGAGATCCCAGGTTCGATTTTCGATATCGAGGGAGTTTCAAAGGTGATTGTGTATAAGCTCGAGGAAGAGCATGGGTCCATAGAATGATGGACGGAATAGCAAAAATATTTAAGCATGTGAAATGCGATGCGATAATACTTGATATATATACACATATGTTTTGTTCTCCTATGACAAACCTCTATAGTTCAGAGGTAGATTCCAAGCCAGATATTTTATGGTAAAAAAAAAAAAAATTTTTTTACGTATATACAATTCTCTTCAGTTCGTTCTTTTCTCTTCTTTTCATTTCATATAAACTGAGAAGAACAACCCTTCCAGAAGGGGAGGTATTGCCGAATGACTATCTATCTGTGTGATAGAAGCCGAGTAGGATACCAGCTATTGTTTAATTGCTTGTCAAGTACTAAAGGCTGGCCACCTTCTGTACTAACTATACGATATAAAAAGTGTTCATGATCATAGTGATCTCTCAACAAATTCCTTTACTTCTATATGATTGATCAAATTTTGGAAAATAGAAACAGCTGAAAAAGGAGTAGTAAAGTTATGGTGGTATTCAGAATGGAAACACGTTCGTGATACTAAGGTTGACGTGGTTATTAAAAGGTTATAGAACGCTAACGAGCAAAAGTATAACCAGTATAATATTAGGAACGGAAGGTACTAGCGATTACGAACTGGAAAAGAATGGGAATTGAGAAGCAAAAGCTCTAATGCTAAAAGCTATAATGAGAGTCTGTGCAATAGACTTGAAAGAAATTGGAATGATCACTTAACACGGATTGAGTTTTCTTACGACAATAGATCATATGTCAGTATTGAGGTATCGCCTTATGAGATCCTTGAGGGAAGACAATGTCAATTTCCCTTATGTTAGGATGAAGTTGTAGAGCGCAAAATACTCGGACCGGCAGTGGTCCAAAGGACCAAGGATATGATAGATCTAATCAGAGGACGGCTGGTAGTAGCCCAAGATAAAAATGATACATATGTTGATTTGACACGAAAGGATAAGGAATAGGAAGTAGGGGACCTAGTGCTGTTATAGGTATTCCCTCGGAAAGGATTGATGAGATTCGGAAAGAAAGGAAAGCTAAGTCCACAATGTGTCGGACCCTTGGATATACTAAGACGTTTGGGAAGTTAGCATATGAGCTAGCCCTACCCCCGAACATGTAGCAAGTCATAACGTGTTTCACGTATCAATGTTAAGGAAGTGTAATTCGGATGCCAGATAAATAGGGGCATATGAGCGCATAGGCATGCGACCAGACATAACCTATAGGGAGCATCCATAAAGGGTTATAGATCGAAAAGGAACAAGTGCTTAGGAGAAGGGTTATCAAACTAGTCAGAGTTTGATGGAAGGACCACAATGTGGGAAAATTTACTCGAGAGCTAGAAAGTGCAATGCTAAGAGAGCATCCCTATTCATTTTCTATCTGATTCCGGGACGGAATCCTTTTAAGGAGGGGAGACTGTAATAACCCCAATTTTTGGAAATTTTTAAAACCTTTATGAATAGTGATTTTGCAGATTATGCTGAATGAGAAAACTTTTCATGCCACACTATGTAGGGGTTCTGGAAGGGATATTCTGAGATTTTATTAGTACTCTATATGGTATATTAAGTGTATGTAAAGATCGTCAGAATCCAATTTCCGAACACTTTGATTTTTCCCGGAAATCCACTAGATATGGAAAGAATTGAGTATAAGGTAACAGGATAAAAAGGATTTAAATTAAAGGATTATAAGAGAGGATCATAAATGGAATATAATATATTGAGAAAGGTTAAGGGAACCTAAGTAATAAGATCCCGGGTATGATCCCTCAAACGATAAACGAAAACGAAAGTTAAGCGAACCGTATAACAGATCAGCGGTCATTAGGCAAACAATTAGGAAGTTAATCAAAGGGATTAGAGAGGATGATGTCACCCAACCAATGAGAAGAGGACAAAGAGGGAAAGATGAGATCATAGCATGACATAAGCATGACATGGGAAGGAAGGAAGGAGATGTGGTTGAATTAGAACCACACAAAGTTCAAGGCTAAAAAGGTAATTAACAAAAACAAAAACAAAACCAAATCAACCAAGACAAACAAATCATTTTCATCAAAACACAAAATCATTTCTCTCATTCAACCAAGAACTTGCTCTCGGCTTTTCCACTTTTTAAAGAAAGGAAATTTCAAAATTCAAGTTCAAGGCTTCCTAAATTGGTAAGATAATTCCCTAGTCATCCTTATGCATAGTTATGGCTATATTATGAGTTTAAGCATCCCATTCATTCTCTATCTTCTCCAATAAATCAATGAAGAAGACAATGAATAGTGATTTCAAGGTTTTAACTTTATTTTTCTTGATTTTCCTTTAAGATCCAAGCATCCCTAAGACTTCTCAAGGCTTCTTAAGGCTTCCTAGCTACTCACACCACTTCAAGGAAGGTATATCATCTCCAAACCCTAGCTTTAATTTGTATATTAGGTTGATTATGGTTGTGAGGATAAAGATTAGCTTGAAACTTGTTTGTTTAAGAGTTTGGGTTGGAATGGTGGTGATTGATTTGTTGAAATCTTATAATTTGGTTAAAGAGTGTAGTATAGTTTAAATTCAAGTTTTTGGATTAAGTAGATTGATTATAATGAGTTGATTTGGGGCTGTTGTAATGTAGTTTAGATGGAAGTTTGGATTGGGTTGTGAATTGGAGTTGAATTGTGGTTGTTTGAATTGGTTTAAATTTGGGAAATCGCGTAAACATAGCCGTCGTAATGTCCGATTTACTTTAGGATGTTTTTGTTCTTAACACTAGGACCCAAGAACTCACTGCTAGGTTTGACCATTTCCATGATTAGATAGTTCATGTTATGAGCTTCGTTTTGATATGTGGTTCGTTTGATTCCGATGAACGGTTTAGGAGAAACGACCGTTTCAAGTAACGGCATTTCGCGAACGAAACTTTTCCCCTCGCCTTACTTTGAAACATAGATTAAAGACCAAAAATGGTTAATTAATGTATGAAACAATTATGGTAAGTGTGTTAGGCAGTTGGTAAGACACTCGCGAAAGAATCGCCTTAATACTCGTAATGGTTAATTTATTAAAAATGGTGGAGCCAAGGGTACTCGAGTGACTTAAGAGAATCAGTGAGCGCAAAACGAGCGTTAGAGTCTAAGTTGATTAAAGTATAGATTTACAAGTGACATTGATTTAATTCCAACTCACATGTTGTTTATAGGTTACCAGACTCGTCCCAAGCTATTAATCACCCCCAGTCGCTCAGGCAAGTTTTCTACCCGTTATACTGTTGTTATGATGTATGTATGTATATGCATTATCTTGTGATAGATGCATGTTGGTTAATTAGCAAATGTTGCGATATATTGAAGCATGCTGATATGGTATATATATGCATGCCTGTTTCATATTCTTGCCATATATATCTGTTGGTTCAGTTGATAATACCTATGCTAGAGAATAGCAGTAATTTGCATATACTCTTAGTATATGGACCCAAAGGTGAAAACATTTTCTAAAACCGGGAGTCGAGGATCCCGAGTAGATTTTATATAAATATATTTATATATATATGGTTATAGTCTTCAAAACTATTAATCGAATAAAGTTTATTCGATAAATTTATTTTATTATTGAATATTATTTCAAATATTCATCCAAGGACTTATGACTCCTTTATTTTATTATTGAATATTATTTCAAATATTCATCCAAGGACTTATAACTCCTTTATTTTATTATTGAATATTATTTCAAATATTCATCCAAGGACTTATGACTCCTTTATTTTATTATTGAATATTATTTCAAATATTCATCCAAGGACTTATGACTCCTTTATTTTATTATTGAATATTATTTCAAATATTCATCCAAGGACTTATGACTCCTTTATTTTATTATTGAATATTATTTCAAATATTAATCCAAGGACTTATGACTCCTTTATTTTATTATTGAATATTATTTCGAATATTGATTCGAGGGCTTATGACTCAGCTTATTTTATTTATTGAATATTATTTGAATATTCATTTGAGGATCTATGACTCCGATTATTTGCTGAGATATATTCTTTATTTTATTAAAGAATAAGGTGTCGATAATCAAACTTATTTTCGATTATTCAAATAAAGATAGTACTTTCATATAAGTATATCTTTGGTTATTTAATATCCCTTTCAAGTATAAGTTTTAAAACTTCTACTTGGATTATTTTTATAAGGATTATCTTTATGAGAATATTATTTAAATAATAATATTTAGATATTTTCTAATATATCGAGACTGATTTAATTTAATAAATCAGCAGTACTCCAAACATTCTTAAAAAATGTTTTCGAATCTTCAAAATGATTTTTAAAGTTAGAGTGGACCCCAAAACTCATTTTTTTGATATTTAAGATCTTTCTTTCAAAGGGGATTTAAATACTCGCTCAAAACCTTGGGGATCCAGCTCTGTGGTGCATTTTACATTCGCAACATGGTTGCTGTTTTGAGAAAACAAATGAATTGATTACTTACCCAACGTTCGGGAAGTAAGTCCATCTATCGAGTCGGCATAAGCAACATGGGCTCAGTGGGCGTCCATGATAGTGTAAGTGGCTCAGTGGGAGTCCATCAAATGCATAAGTGGCTGAGTGGCAGTCCAGCATAAGGTCCTATTGCGACCAGGGTGATGACCAGTGGGGAATTCGTCCATCTACTAGTAGAAAAGGTTACTTATTGGTATCTTTTCCTGATCAGCAAGATATCAGGTTTATGCCAAAATTTCTTTTCTTTCCAAATTCATTGGATATTGCAACTCTGTTCATACTTTACATGACAGAGGTTTTCAGGAAATGTATGAGAGATATATATAGGTGTATATATATATCGGGACTTAATGAAGTATCTCGTAACTTCATTTCATTCAATAATATTTCAAAGATTGAATCTATTCAAGTATTATCTTGTAGTCTCATCTATGTGATGAACTTTTGAACTAATTATAACTTGAACGGTGGTAGTTCAAGTAGTATTTGGAAAAGATATAAGTATATTGGAGTATCTTGTAACTTCATCTTTTAAACTTATATCTAGTAAATGATTATCTTATGCATGACAAAGATTTTCAGAAAAACGTTGAGACAAGGTTAGATATATGAGATCACCTTGCAACGGTATTTTTATACAGTTATACACTGGAACTCTGTGTGTATTATGCATGGAAGAGGACTTCCAATATTTTGAAAAGTATATATATATATATACTGAATATTTTGCGACTTCATCGCATTAAGATATCAACTTGGTTCATTTCTTTTTAACCAAGACTTTCTTGAGTACTATGAGAATGCTCATATATTGTAAGTTATTATAAATATTATTTTGGTGGGCTTGCTGCTCACCCTTGCCTTCTTCTTTCATCACACAACATCAGATAGGCAAGATGAACAGGACTAAGCTCCCAATTCGCAGGCGGATAGGAAACATTCCGCAGTTGTCCAAGACGTTCAATCAAATTGATCATCTTAAGTACATGGTCATTCACGGATGATCCCTCAGACATCCTACAACCGAACAGCTCCTTCGATATCTCATATTGAGCTGTCCTCCCTGCCACATCATACAACTCTTGTAGATGCATGAGGATAGTGTGAGCATCCATATGCACATGTTGCTTCTGTAGCTCAATGTTCATGAAAGCTAGCATGATGCGTTGAGCAACATTTGCATCATCTACCCACTTACGATACACAACATGTTCATCATTATGTGCATCACTAGCACGTTCAGTAGGCTTAGGTGAGTCAATCACGTATTCCAGCTTCTCAATCCTGAGAACAATTCTCAAGTTTCGAAGCCATTCAGCATAATTAGGACCAGTCAACTTGTGAGCATCCAGTATGCTCCTGAGTAATAGTGCAGAAGACATAATGTATATTGTAAATCTGTAAATGATAAACACATAACAACACTTAGCAAATATTCAATTTCATTTTAAAAACACTATATGAATCGGGTCTTTATTCATAAGTGGCTCCTACTAGTTTATCTAATTTATTCAACCCCCTACGTGAAAAATTAAGCATTCATAATTCTAGTGGGAATAGGGATCCTACATTCCATTACACAACCTCGGCTGTAGCACGAACCGCCATGTAATGTTTAATAGGCAGACAACTCTTGTCAATTACATCTTAAGTTATTCCCTAATCAAACTTTAGCCTCTTGAATAATTGAGTCACGGCTGTGGCACGACAAACTCAATATTCTAAGTCAAGTCTAACCCAACATTCCGTACAATTGAATCAGTCCCCAACGACCCACGGCTATGGCACGTACCGACCTTTAGAATCTAATTCAATGTAAACATCTCTATGTAATAGACAAGTATTTCTTATTTCGAAATCAAAGCCCTCGGCTGTAGCACGAACCGACAATGATTCAAAAATAAGAACTACTTTTCTATCATGTTGGAAGGCTATGACCGACAAGCCCGTTGTGTCATTGGCCAATTACTACTTGATATTATTTAATTTTAGAGGGATTTCTTCCTTTTAAATTAAATATTTCAAATCAATAATCGATAATCAGATGATTCCCAGATCGGAAGGAGCATTGTCAAGAGGCGTCACTTAATAACTATTTCTTATAGATAGAAATCTGTTGTTGACAGAATCATCCTTTCTCTCATATCAAAAATTCATATTCAATTACGTGTTTTATAAACACAAGAATCTCATGATTGTAATCATAATATTATTATTAAGGTTATGAAATAATTTCACTATACTAGATTGTCTAACAAGCGCCTTATGTTCATTTAAGTTCACCTAAATCTATCATCGCATGATAAACTAAGCATATATCACATATATCAACATGAATAAACATCAAGGTAGGCATGTTACATCATCTAGCATATTGGTCTAAGCATTATACATCTCTATGTATTACATGAAGCATTTAAAAGCAGTTAAAACAGTTAAAAATAGCTTTAAAACACTTTCGGAAATATAAACAGTTCAAAACTTTTATATAAACTAAAATTTAATCACTCCATTAGATCCGTCTTGGAAAAACGAATCCAACGATATATTGCACGCCCAAAACGGAGTTACGAAACTCCCAGAAATCAAATTTAAAAATAACAGATGGGTTGTAACGCATTACAGGAACGCGTTACTAGCTCTGTAACGCATTCCGGTGATGCGTTACAAGCCTTTTAAGCCATTAAAAGGTGTAACGCATTCCGTGAATGCGCCACAGGGTGTAATGCATTCCCGGAATGCGCGACACCCACCCGCGCGCGCGTGCGCCACACATGACTGCAGCAGCCGCCGCCGACTATTCTCGCACGGAATTCCGTGCGCCGTACCTGACACAGCAGCACATCACATGTGCCTTTCTTTTCAACAGCAGCACATTCAACAGATGCAGATATATACATACATACTAACAATTTATATATATATATACATGATTATTTAATTACGAATTTAATTGCAAGATCTTCAAAAATTCATAATAAAAAATCTATACATCATAAAATTATGAAAAAAATACCCAGACGATCTACAACACTTGTAGAACCCATACAAGCACATAAAATTCTGAAATTTTTACCACAGATCTATATGCATACAACCTATGCTCTGGGTAAAACACTTTTACACATATGGATTTATGGATTTATATCGTAGCGGAGGCATGGTAAAACACTTTTACACATATAAAATCCAAATAAAAACATATAAATCGTGATTAAAACATATGAATCGATTACTAACCTTTAATAGCGATCCAAAAGCAATGATCGGAGATCCTTAGCAGCTGCTCCTCAAACGTGAAGCACTCCACCGGTATCCACCAAGAAAACGATGCTAAGGAGGAGGAGGAGGTGGAGAGAATTAGGTTTTCTGAAAAATTTGGGTTAGAATAAAAATAGGGTTTATAATAGTATATTTATAGAAAAAAATTTCAGCTAAAATTTTCCCATAAAATATTATTATTATTAACCCATTTATTATTCTTATTAATAATTAAAACACCTTTTAATTATTAATCCTTTTTCTAAACACTTTAGAAAAAATTCTCTCTCTTGATTTAATTTCCAAAAATTAAATTCTTATTTAATAATATTAAGAACTTTTCTTAATTAATTTATAATCAATAAAAATCTAATTTAATCAATTATTAAATTTGCCAATTAATTATTTATTTCATAAATAAATAATTATCAGCCATTATTAATTAATTCCTCCATCATTAAATTATTCTCTTTTTATGGTGTGACCCTCTAGGTTCAATATTAAGCCGGTAGTAGAAATAAATAATAATAAAACTATTTTATCATTATTTATATAAATTCTCTAATTTATTAAATATGATTAATTAATTAATCATATTTATTCTACATCGTGAGGGATACTTCTCAGCATATCGCGACTATCCGGATAATACGAATTCACTGCTTAGAATACCAAGAACCTATTCAGTGAATAGTTACCGTACAATAAACGCCTTATACCCTACAATGTCCTAATTAAATACAAGGCATGGATCTTGTGTCAAGCCTATCTAATTTAATCACTTGCTTACAATTTATTATGCTTAGTTCTATGCAAATTAGAAACTCCTTTCTAATTTCATTCACTCTGGCCAGAGATTCCTGAACTAGCATAAGTGGATCAGCCTTGAACATTCGCTTCCTTCACTGGAAGGGGTAGATCCTTTATTGATCATACACTATCTTCGTGTACAAATTCCTATACCCAGTAGAGCCTTAATAATTGTCCCTGGAGACTAAGAACTAAACCAAAGCATAGTTCAGTGTACACAAGATGACTATGATGACCTCAAGTCTAAGGATACTTGTACAACTATCACTATGTGAACAACTGCTGACACGTGAGTGAACTCCATCAGTTGTTCAGCTGTGCGAGTCATGTTCAGTGAACTTATTCTATAATAAGCACCTACATACTAGCTATAGTGTCACCACACAAATGTCTATGAGAACAGACATCCTTCATAATGAAGCAAGCATAGTATGTACCGATCTTTGCGGATTATTAATTACTAGTTAGTAATCCTATGATCAGGAACTATTTAAGTTTAGAGTTATCATCTTTTAGGTCTCACTATTATGATCTCATCATAATCCATAAAAAGCTTTACTCTAAACTATGGTATATCTTATTTAAACACTTAAATAGATAAAGCCCGTAATAAAAACAAAACAAGTCTTTTATTAATATCAATGAAATCAAAACAGATTACATAAAAAGTTATTCCTAAATCCTAATACATGATTGGACTTAGGACATATTCCTTTCAAAAAGATGGTATCAAGGTGGATCCTATGAAGATTGAAGCTGTATCCAAGTGGGAATGACCAAAGACCCTGACGGAAGTTAGAAGTTTTCTTTGATTGGCGAGATATTATCGAAGATTTGTAAAGGATTTTTCCAAGATCGCGACTCCATTGACTAAGCTAACCAGGAAGAACGAGAAGTTTATTTGGACTGAGAAGTGTGATGAGAGCTTCCAAGAACTAAAGAAGAGATTACTGACAGCTCAGGTGTTAGCATTTCTGGATGAAACAGGAAACTTTGTGATATATAGCAACGCTTCTTTGAAAGGTTTAGTTTGTGTGTTGATGCAACACGATAAAGTTATTTCTACGCATCTAGACAACTAAAACCTCACGGCCAAAAGTATCTGGTTCATGATCTAGAGCTGGCAGCAATATTGTTTGCGTTAAAAATGTGGAGACACTACTTATATTGAGAAAAGTGTGATATTTACACGGACCATAAAAGCTTAAAGTATATATTCACACAGAAGGATCTGAATATGAGACAAAGAAGATGGTTGGACTTGATTAAAAATTATAATTGTTCCATTAAATACCACCCGATAAAGGCTAATATAGTGGCTGATGCTTTGAGCATAAAGGAAAGATTGAATGTGATCAAGGTTGTAGAAGAATTAACAAGAGAATCGAAAAAGTTGGAAAACAAAGTTCGAGTATTGGGGAATCATAAGGAGCAATTGTATGAGATTACGTTTCAACCAGAACTGATGGAGAAGATTAGTGTTGGAATCTACGGATGAGCGGAAGCGTGAAATAACATTTATTCCGTAAAAACCATATACCGCACGTATAAAAAAAACGTATAAAAGGGAAAAACTGAGGAATCAAAACCATACCTCGTGAATCGAAGCTTTATAAAATTGGAGTGCTAGCAGTTGCTCCTCAGTGTGTGAAGCACTCTACCGGTATCCACCAAGAACGATCCGCTTCGATGAACCTTTTTATAAAACTAAGCTTTTATAAAAATGGAGTTTTGGGAGAGAGAGAGAAGAAGAAGATGGAGGCTAGGGTTTTCACAAAACCAAAATTATGTGTAGTATTTTTTGAGCCATCCATCGCATTCTATTTATAGGACTCTCCTAGGGTTTTATAATATATCTTTATATATATTAACCCCCACATTTTATCTTCATAAAATGCTTTAATAATAATTAAAACTATTTTAATCATTATTTCTTTTTCTTAACTATTTAGAAAATAATTCTCTCTCTCATTATTTCATCAAAGAAAATATTATTTTATGGTGTGACCCTGTAGGTTCAATATTATGCCAGTAGTAGAAATAAATAATAATAAACTTTTATTAATTATTTACATGAATACTAAAATTCACTAAATATAATTAACTGATTAATTATATTTATTCTACATCGTGAGTGATGCTTCTCAACATATCGCGACTATCCGGATAATATGAATTCACTGCTTAGAATACCAAGAACCTGTCAGTGAATAGTTACCGTACAATCAATTCCTTCTACCCTCCAATGCCCTGATTAAATACAAGGCATGGATCTTGTGTCAAGCCTATCTAATTTAATCATTTGCTTTCCCATTCACTATGCTCAGTTCTATGTAAATTAGAAACTCCTTTCTAATTTCATTCACTCTGGCCAGAGATTCCTGAACTAGCATAGGTGGATCAGCTTTGAACATTCTCTTCCTTCACTGGAAGGGGTAGATCCTTTATTGATCATACACTATCTTCGTGTACAAATTCCTATACCCAGTAGAGCCCTAATAATTGTCCCTGGAGACCAAGAACTAAACCAAAGCATAGTTCAGTGTACACAAGATGACTATGATGACCTCAAGTCTAAGGATACTTGTACAACTATCACTATGTGAACAACTGCTGACACGTGAGTGAACTCCATCAGTTGTTCAGCTGTGCGAGTCATGTTGAGTGAACTTATTCTATAATAAGCACCTACATACTAGCTATAGTGTCACCACACAAATGCCTATGAGAACAGACATCCTCCTGAAGGGAGCAAGCATAGTATGTACCAATCTTTTGCGGATTATTAACTACCAGTTAGTAATCCTATGACCGGGAACTATTTAATTTTAGAGTTATCATCTTTTAGGTCTCACTATTATGATCTCATCATAATCCATAAAAAGCTTTACTCTAAACTATGGTATATCTTATTTAAACATTTAAATAGATAGAGCCGTAATAAAAACAAAACAAGTCTTTTATTAATTATCAATGAAATCAAAACAGATTACATAAAAGTTATTCCTATATCCTCATACGTGATTTGACTTAGGACATATCTCTTTCAATCTCCCACTTGTACTAAAGCCAATCACTCTGGTATCTAATACCCATCTTGTCTTTATGACGATCAAAGTGACTTTCAGAAAGTGGCTTTGTGAGTGGGTCTGTTATGTTGTTATGTGTGTCAAATCTCTTTCAATACAATACAAGAAATGTTACCGCGCTCCCACTAACCCTTTTGTAGACACATGGTTCATCTACGTTTTTAATAAAACCAAACTCTTTGATTGTCTTATCAAAACGGATGTTCCATCTACGAGAAGCTTGCTTTAAACCACATATGGTTCGCAGCAACTTACACACTAGGTTTTTCATTTCCCTTGGAAAGAAAAACCATCTGGCCATTTGCCAGATCTCAAAGTCGTAGTAAGCAGCAATCACAAGCAAAATCCGAACTGATTTTAACAGGGCTACAGGTAAAAGGTTTCATCAAAGTCAATCCATTGCCTTTGTTTGAATCCTTTTTGCCACAAGCCTGGCTTTAAAGGTCTCCACCTTGCCATCTGCTCTAATCTTTCTTTTGTATACCGTATACATAGATTCTATTTCGGATTTCATGGCACTTTGCCATTTCTCTGAGTCAACACTACTCATAGCCTCATTATAGGTCACAGGGTCGTCATCATCAATGATTGACAACTCATTGTCATTTCCAATGACAAGGCCATAATACCTCTCAGGTTGGCGAGACACTCTCCCTGACCTACGAATGGGCTGTTCCACAGAAGGTTGTTCAGGCTGAACAGGTGTTTCCGCTTGATTCGTAGTAGTTTGTGCTTCTTGAACTTCATCAAGTTCAATTTTGCTCCCACTGTTTCCTTCAAGGATAAACTATTTTTCCAAGAAGGTAGCATGTCTGAAGACAAAAACACCCGATGATCGGTGTAAAAGTAATACCCCGAAATCTCTTTAGGATATCCCACAAAATTATATTTTACGGATCAAGATTCCAGCTTATTTGGGTCAACTTTCTTGACATAAGCTGGACATCCCCAAATCTTAATGTGTTTAAGACTCGGTTTCCTTTCTTTCCATATCCCATATAGAGTTTGAGGAAAAAATTTGGAAGGCACCTTATTCAGTAAATATGCTGAGGTTTCCAATGCGTAACCCCAAAGGAATACTGGAAGATTCGCATAGCTCATCATGGACCGAACCATGTCTAACAAAATTTGATTTCTCCTTTCAGATACCAATCTGGAGGAGTCCACTAGGAGACTATACCCTTTTTTTTGAGATAATCCAGAAACTCTCCATTCAAGTATTCACCACCTTGATCTGATCGAAGAGTTATAATACCATTTTTGGTTTGTTTCTCCACTTCATACTTATACTCTTTAAACTTTTCAAAGGCTTCAGACTTGTGTTTCATCAAATACACATATCCGAATCTAGATCTATCATCTATGAAAGTAATGAAGTACGAAAATCCACCCATGGCTTGCGTAGACATTGGTCCACATACATCTGTGTGTACCAATCCTAGCAAATCTGCAGTACTCTCTCCATGTCCACTAAATGGAGATTTGGTCATTTTACCCAATAGACAAGACTCGCATGTAGGATATGATTCAAAATCAAAAGGGGTCAAGTAACCCTTCCTTATGCAATGTCCGCAGTCTATTTTCACTAATATGACCAAGTCTGCATTGCCAAAAGAAACTGAGATTTTCATCATCCCTTTTCTTTTATTAGTTTGTTCAATCTGAAGTAAATTATGTCACATACATACAGACCATTATTTAAAATACCACGTCAAAAAAGAATATTATCTCTAAGGATAGAACATTCATTATTCTTAATAATAAAATGAAAAACCATCCAAATCCAACATAGGAATAGAAACAATATTCCTTACAATCGAGGAAACAAAATAACAATTATTTCAAATAATAGTCTTGCCCGTAGGCATATGTAAATGAAATGATCCTACATCTTCAGCAGCAACTCTTGCTCCATTTCCCATCAGTAGAATCACCTCCTCTTCCTCAAGAGTCCTACTTCTCCTTAGTCCCTGTAATGAATTGCAGATGTAAGAACCACAGGCGGTATCTAATACCCAAGTAGAAATTTGACTTAATGACATATTCATTTCTATCATGAATATACCTGAATCAGAAGAGGTAGTCTCACTCCCCTTCTTCTTCTTCAACTCTGCAAGATAAACCTTGCAGTTCCTCTTCCAGTGCCCCACCTTGTTACAGTGAAAGCAAACAACTTTGCTCTTGGGGTCTTCAGCTTTTGGTGGAACCGACTTTTCTTCACGTACTTTCTTCTTTTTAGAAGGGTTCCTCTTCCTTTTCTTAGGATTGGAACCTTCACCAATTAGAAGAATAGAGCCCTTATTAGGGGGAAATTCGATTCCGCAGTCTTCAACATGTTGTGGAGTTCAGCCAGGCTGACATCCAACTTATTCATGTGAAAGTTCACAACAAACTGCGAAAACGAACCCGAAAGTGATTGCAAGACCAAGTCTTGGCTCAGCTCCCCATCCATGGCATAACCAAGTTGTCCAAGACGTTCAATCAAATTGATCATCTTAAGTACATGGTCATTCACGGATGATCCCTCAGACATCCTACAACCGAACAGCTCCTTCGATATCTCATATCGAGCTGTCCTCCCTACCACATCATACAACTTTTGTAGATGCATAAGGATAGTGTGAGCATCCATATACTCATGCTGCTTCTGTAGCTCAATGTTCATGGAAGCTAGCATGATGAATTGAGCAACATTTGCATCATCTATCCACTTACGATATACAACATATTCATCATTATGTGAATCGTTAGCAGGTTCAGTAGGCTTAGGTGAGTCAAGCACATATTCCAGCTTCTCCACCCTGAGAATAATTCTCAAGTTTCGAAGCCAGTCAGCAAAATTAGGACCAGTCAACTTATGAGCATCTAGTATACTCTAGAGTGATAGTGCAGAAGACATAATGAATATAGTAAATCTGTAAATGATAAACACATAACAACACTTAGCAAATATTCAATTTCATTTCAAAACACTATATGAATCGGGTCTTTATTCATAAGTGGCTCCCACTAGTTTATCTAATTTATTCAACCCCCTACGTGAAAAATAAGCATTCATAATACTAGTCGGAATAGGGATCCTACATTCCATCACACAACCTCGGCTGTGGCATGAACCACCATGTAATGTTCAATAGGCAGACAACTCTTGTCAATTACATCTTATGTTATTCCCTAATCAAACTTTAGCCTCTTGAATACTTGAGTCACGGCTGTGGCATGACAAACTCAATATTCTAAGTCAAGTCTAACCCAATATTCTGTACAATTGAATCAGTCTCCCACGGCCCACGGCTGTGGCACGTAACGACCTTTAGATTCTAATTCAATATACACATCTCTATGTAATAGACAAATATTTCTTATTTCAAAATCAAAGCCCTCGGCTGTAGCATGAAACGATAATGATTTAAAAATAAGAACCACTTTCTATCATGTTGGAAGGCTATGACCGACACAAGCCCGTTGTGTCATTGGCCAATTACTACTTGATATTATTTAATTTTAGAGGGATTATATTACGTTACAATCATAATCATATTATAAAGAGATTCTTCCTTTTAAATTAAATATTTAAAATCAATAATCGATAATCAGATGATTCTCAGATTGGGTGGAGCATTGTCAAGAGGCGTCACTTAATAACCCTTTCTTACAGATATAAATCTGTTGTTGACAGAATCATCTTTTCTCTCAAAATTGAAAATTCATATTTAATTACGTGTTTCATAAACACAAGAATCTCATGATTGTATTCATAATATTATTGTCAAGGCAAGAAACAATTCTTATTCTAGATTTTCTAGAGCACGCCTTATATTGATTTAAGTTCACCTAAATCAATTATCGCATGGTAAACACAGGCATATATCTCATATATAAAAATAAATAAACAAGTAAGCATGCAAGTAATATCATGTCACATGTTGATATAATGATGTATGGATTTATTATAGCATTTAAAAGCAATTAAAACAATTAAAACATGCTTTAAAACACTTTCGGGAATATAAACAGTTCAAAACTTTTATATAAAAAATATTTGACCACTACATTAGATCCGTCTCGGAAAAATGAATCCAACGATATATTGCACGCCCAAAACGGAGTTACGAAACTCCCAAAAAACAAATTTTAAAAAGACAGATGGGTTGTAATGCATGTATGTAATGCGTTACAACACTGTTGAGCCATTTACGCGTGTAACGTAATCCGTAAATGTGCAACAGTGTGTAACGCATTCACGGAATGCGCAACACACCCCGCGCGTGCGTCTCACGCGCCCGCACCTGGCCGACCGTTGACAACAGCAGGTTTTTTTTTTCTTGTTTTTCTGCGTGCTAACAGTCCTGCCGCTTCCTTTTTGCTGCTGTTACAATTAGGAGATGTAACCCCCCTTTCCCTTTACTCCCTTATTAATAACTCTTTATTAATTTATTATTTTAATTTTATTATTAATAAATTAATTAACATTTAATTAATAAATTAATAAAAATCAAAATAATATGATTTCTTAAATCAGGCAGTAGCAGAAAATTATCAAATCAGCCATGGGTCCTTGTGCAAATTTTAATCATAATTATTCACATGCATAATTATTTCATGAATTTTAATTAAAACAATTTTTAAAAATTCATAACAAATAATCTACACATCACAAAATTATGAAAAAAATACCTAGATGATCTACAACACTTGTAGAACCCAGATCAGTAGTCAAAATCTCATGCAAAAATTATTTCGAATTAATTCATAATTAAATCCAAATGAACTTGCAAAAATGATAATAAATCCATACATGCATAAAAAAAATCTGAATTTTTTTATATGAATCTCTATATGCAGACCCTAGCTCTGATGCCAATGTTGGAATTTACGGATGAGCTGAAGCATGAAATAACATTTATTCTGTAAAGACCATATACCGCACATATAGAAAAACGTATAAAAGGGAAAAACTGAGGAATCAAAACCATACCTCGTGAATTGAAGCTTTATAAAATTGGAGTGCTAGCAGTTGCTCCTCAGTGTGTGAAGCACTCTACCGGTATCCGCCAAGAACGATCCGCTTCGATGAACCTTTTTATAAAACTAAGCTTTTATAAAAATGGAGTTTTGGGAGAGAGAGAGAGAAGAAGAAGATGAAGGCTAGGGTTTTCACAAAACCAAAATTATGTGTAGTATTTTTTGAGCCACCCATCTCATTCTATTTATAGGACTCTCCTAGGGTTTTATAATATATCTTTATATATATTAACCCCCACATTTTATCTTCATAAAATACTTTAATAATAATTAAAACTATTTTAATCATTATTTCGTTTTCTTAACTATTTAGAAAATAATTCTCTCTCTCATTATTTCATCAAAGAAAATATTCTTTTATGGTGTGACCCTGTAGATTCAATATTATGCTAGTAGTAGAAATAAATAATAATAAATTTTTATTAATTATTTACATGAATACTAAAATTCACTAAATATAATTAACTGATTCATTATATTTATTCTACATCGTGAGTGATGCTTCTCAACATATCGCGACTATCCGGATAATATGAATTCACTGCTTAGAATAGCAAGAACCTGTCAGTGAATAGTTACCGTACAATCAATTCCTTCTACCCTCCAATGTCCTGATTAAATACAAGGCATGGATCATGTGTCAAGCCTATCTAATTTAATCATTTGCTTTCCCATTCACTATGCTCAGTTCTATGTAAATTAGAAACTCCTTTCTAATTTCATTCACTCTGGCCATAGATTCCTAAACTAGCATAAGTGGATCAGCTTTGAACATTCTCTTCCTTCACTGGAAGGGGTAGATCCTTTATTGATCATACACTATCTTCGTGTACAAATTCCTATACCCAGTAGAGCCCTAATAATTGTCCCTGGAGACTAAGAACTAAATCAAAGCATAGTTCAGTGTACACAAGATGACTATGATGACCTCAAGTCTAAGGATACTTGTACAACTATCACTATGTGAACAACTCCTGACACGTGAGTGAACTCCATCAGTTGTTCAGCTGTGCGAGTCATGTTCAGTGAACTTATTCTATAATAAGCACCTACATACTAGCTATAGTGTCACCACACAAATGCCTATGAGAACAGACATCCTCCTGAAGGGAGCAAGCATAGTATGTACCAATCTTTGCGGATTATTAATTACCAGTTAGTAATCCTATGACCGGGAACTATTTAAGTTTAGAGTTATCATCTTTTAGGTCTCACTATTATGATCTCATCATAATCCATAAAAAGCTTTATTCTAAACTATGGTATATCTTATTTAAACATTTAAATAGATAGAGCCCGTAATAAAAACAAAACAAGTCTTTTATTAATTATCAATGAAATCAAAACAGATTACATAAAAGTTATTCCTAAATCCTCATACGTGATTTGACTTAGGACATATCTCTTTCAATTAGAAAGTGTCAAGAGGAAGTTATGGAACAAGGATTAGATAATCTGACAGGAGAAGAAATTTGTACTCAGAAAGGCAACAAGGGTGTGTTTAGATTCTCTTCCAGAGTATGGATTCCTAAAGTGGCTGAGTTGAAGAATGAAGTTTTGTGAGAAGCACATAATTCTAGGTTTTTTATTCACCCTGGAAGCATTAAGATGTACCAAGGTTTGAAAAAGAACTTCTGATGGCCAGGAATAAAAAAGGAAATTATGGATTAGGTTAGTAAATGTCACACATGTCAAACTGTAAAAGCAGAACATCAAAGGCCAAGCGGATTATTACAACCCTTAGAGATTCCACAGTGGAAATGGAAAGAGATTGCAATGGATTTTGTAGTAGGATTGCCAAGGACTTGAGTGAATCACGATAATATTTGGGTAATTATTGGTAGATTCACAAAGTCGGCATATTTTCTCCCGATCAATGAAAGATATTCTTTGGATGAACTAGTTAAGCTGTATTTGGATGAAATATTGACCAAGCACGGAGTCCCTATTTCAATTATGTCAGATCGAGACCCAAGGTTTAACTCGAGGTTTTGGACAAAATTTCAGGAGTGTTTGGGAACCAAGCTAAAAATGTGTACCGCCTACCATCCCCAGAAAGAAGGTCAAAGTGAGAGAATAATTCAAACCATAGAAAATATGTTGAGAGTGTGTGTTTTGGATAATAACTAAAGAACTTTATATTATTAAAAGTTGTATTTATTGAATAATAACTAAATAAAATATATTATGGTTGTTTTTCGCTATGTATTGTACTTCATATTAATGGTATGTGACTCATTAATATATACGAGTTTTTTTATTAATAACATCTGATTTGTTGTAGTCTGTTTGTGTTTTAATAGTGATTTTATTGAAGATTTATTTTTATAAATATTGGAATTATCTCTAAAATCATTTTTATGGTTTTATAATTTCAATATATATTTATGGAGATTTATGGAATCTAGAAAAAAATATTTCATTGATTATCTATTCCTAAATAATTTTCTGAGTGCATTTAATGTTAAGTCTTATATTAAATTCAGAAATATTTCAAAAATTATGAAATTCTTATTTTATTATTTTTTAATTAATATAAGAATTTTAAAAATATTTTGATAATTTTTCGGATTTTATTCACCTACACAATTGTCTATTAAATCACAAAATACGGGTATAAGATTCGATTTAAAAATGCTTTAAAAATTAAAAAAACTTTTTTATATTATTATTTGAATATTTTGAGAATTTTAATTGAGTTTCGGTAATTTTTTGATTTACTTTCACTCGCAACTCGGTTCGTTAAATCTAGAAAAACTAAACAAAAATCAGATTACTGAGCCATGTCGTACACGTGTTTTACAGTTAATATATGTATTGTTACCTGTCGGTTTTTTTTAGCTTAGTTGGTACGTTGTTGTAAAATATTTTTTCTAAATTTATTTCTTTTCTTTTTCTCTCCTAATCTCATCTCTTTCTCTCGAAAATCTCTCTACTCTCACTCTCGGTCTCTCTCTATCTCTCCCTCACAGTCTCTCTCCCTCTCCCTCTTCTTTTTCCCCCTTCTCCCTCAGTTTCACCGGATTCCGCTAAGTCATCGGTTTCCTTTTCCTTTTCCGGCCGTTGCCTGTTTCTCCGTTTGCTTGTTCAGTTTTGTGACGCCTGATTTATATGTATATAAAATTGTGTATGTATGTATATTTTTGCAGATTGGTTTCTTTATTTGTGTGTTGCCGCCTCTTGGATTTTCCGAGAGGTGTGGCGGCGTTGAAGCGCTGTTAGGAATATGTTGTGAACTTGATGATAAGTTGAACAAAATACCTTAGTAGATTTAACTTAGTATTTTTTGTAGCTCTCGACGGATGTTGTACAATAGTCTCGACGGATGATCTTTATTATAACGACTCGTGTATTTTTATTTTATTTCTAATATTTGAAAGTGTAATAAAGGTTTAAATAATTAAATAAAATGTGTATAATGGTTTTTGGCAACATTATTGATTGTACTTAATTAATTATGATTTGTTGATATGTGGAATTGAATTATGTGATTTATTAGTGAGTTATATGATTTTATCTCGCGTATAAAAGTGATTTTATTATAGTTTTAATTCCATAAATACTTGGATTATTTCTAAAATTGATTTTATAATTTTATATTTCCAATAATTATTTTTAGGATTTTATAAAATTGAGAAATCAATATTTGATTAATTATTTATTTTTAAATGATTTTCTGAGTGTGCTTATTTGTAAAATCCATATTTAATTCAGAAATTCTTTAAAAATCACGAAACTTATATTTTACTAAGTTCGTATTATTCTGAGAATTTTAAAATTATTTTGGAAATTTTTGAGATCTGTTTCACCCGCATGTTGATTCGTTTATTTGTTAAAAGCATGTATAAATTTCGTTTCAGAAATTGTTTTAAAAATCTCTGAATTTATGTTTCCATAACTTCGGGATATTTATATTATTTTCACTTTATTTTGGCAATTTTTCGAAACTATTTTAAGGGTGGCTTGGTTCGCTAAATTCAGTTTTCGAGGCAAAATTTCAGTTGCCGGGTATATCTGGGATACGTGTCAAAATCTTATAAAAGAAATTGACACGTATCCAATTAACAGATACGTGTCAGCAGTTGGCTTTGGGGAGATTAAAACATCATCTCTCTATTGTCTCTCTCCCTGTTGCTCTCTTTTCTCTGTCTTTTCTCGGTTCCTTTTTCATTTTTCCTCCCTTCGCTTGCTTCCTCCTCCTCTCGGTAATTCCAATGCCGCCTGTTTCCTTTTATTCCATCGCCATTTCTTCCTTTCTCTGGCCGCTGTCGCCGCCGGTTTTCCGGTTTGGTGGCGGCGGTAGGCGATTATGTGTGTATTGTGTGGTCATGTGTGTGTATCGAGTGTTTGTGTGTATTGTGTGGTCATGTGTGTGTATCGAATGTTTGTGTGTGTTATTTGTGTGTGTCGTGTATGTGAGTTGTGTGTATTTGTTTGCGGTGTGTGCGCGCGAGCCGCGGCGCGTGTGTGCTGTGGTCGTGGTGGTTCCTGTGCTGTGTTGTTTCCCTGTGGTGGATTCTGTTGGGCTCGGTTCTGTTGGTTCTGTTGGGCCTATTATTGGGCCTGGCAGTTGGGTTTAATAGTGGGCTCTAATTATGGGCTTAATTATTGTACAATTGGTTTTAATATGAATTAACCGTGTTATTACAGGGATTTTGTTGACTGATTTTGTGAAATAAAATATCCGTGCGGTAAAAAAAAATTTAAAAATCGGTGAAATTTTTGGTTGGAATCCGAATTACCAGGTACCCCGAAAATTTTGCCGCCGTACCGCGATGACTCGTTACGAGCGGACGGTGGACGGTGATGACGATGTTCTGAGTCCTAAACCTTATAAATAAATATAATGATTCGTATAAAATGTTTTCGAAAATAAATTATGCGTGGATATAGAATTGGTATGGAATGAAAATATGGATTGTTGAGAATTGTTGACGTCGATTATAATCGACGGGTAGTCTTATAAATTAATAAGATGCTGCCAAAAATTTTCTAAAAAATATATTGTAAATGTACATAATTGTACATAATTATGTTCTACGTGTTACCCCTATTTATGTTAGAGAAATGTGATTACATGATTATGTGTATAATAATAATACGAGTCGGGTTGTCGGATTTGGGTTATTAGGATTTGAGGATATCAAGCATATCGGTATAACTAATTTGGGTACTCTGTATTTGTAGATCCCAGTCGAGTTTTCCAAGGATCGAATTCAGTGTGAAAGCTACTTAGGATTTTTTAAAGCGTTGCAAGGCAAGTACCCCTGACCATTCTTTTATGGTTCAGTGCATATGAATAGCTAAATGTTTTATTCTCGTAATGGAACATAAACGTTTAAGTTACGTATCCCCTGTAGTTATAAATCGCTGTTTTAAAATTATTTTTAGGAAAAGTAATTTCGAAAGGTACCTATCTCGAATGGAATGATTTGTGAAATGGATTTTATATGTGTGCTGGTTAAATAAATGATTTTGGAAAGGAGATAGGAATAAGTGTTTTGAAAACTGGATAAAACGGTCAGATATGGGATACATTGGGGCCAGAGTAGGCCTATTGAGGTGGCGTAAGAGGCTAATTCGGTTGCGCGCACTATAAAACCGATTAGTCCAGCAGGTCAGAGAAGTAGCTAGTCTCTGAGTTCCAGAACAGGTAAATGGGATGGCAATTAGAGTCGTCTGGTGTTGATAGCCTGATCAGCTGTCTTCACATATCCGCTATGTATCTGATTTGGATTTGTGATTTATATAAGAGCATAAGTAGTTGATACAACGGTTTTATAAAAATGATTAGCATGCTAAAATTGGACTCTGGTATTTAAACATCACACTACTATGTTGTTTTAATAAAGCATGCTAGTTAGGGATATCCAGTTATCTCTAATTTTCATTATGAAATGTTGATATCATGATTACAGCTCTCTTCCTATTATTGTTACATTAATGTTTTATTATGTTATTCATATTTTGGTACTGCTGAGCGATTATGCTCACCCTTGCAAACTATTATGTATATCTCGCAGATGCCTAGAATACCAGTCAGACCAACCCATGTTCCCGCCCTGTAATAACCCCAAAATTTTGAACTTTTTGTAACTCTTATGAATAGTGTTTTTGCTGATTATGCTGAATAAGAAAACTTTTCATGCCACACTATGTAGGGGTTCTTCTATTGTTATTCTGAGATCTTATTAGTACTCTATATGGTATATAAGTGTATGTAAAGATCGTTAGAATCCAAATTCGAACACTTTGATTTTTCCCGAAAATCCACCAGATACCGAAAGAATTGAGTATAAGGTAACAGGATATAAAGGATTTAAATTCAAGGATTATAAGAGAGGATCATAAAAGGAATATAATGTATTGAGAAAGGTTAAGGAAACCCAAGTAATAAGATCCCGGGTATGATCCGTCAAACGATAAACGAGAAAGAAAGTTAAGCGAACCGTATAACAGATCAGCGGTCATTAGCCAAGTAATTAGGAGCTAATCAAAGAGGTTAGTGATGATGATGTCACCACACCAACAAGAAGAGGACAAGTGTGGGAAGATGACATAGGAAAATGACATAAGCATGATCAAAGGGAAGGAAGTGTTGGTTGATTATAAACCACACAAAATTTACCATGGTTAAAAGGTAATTAAGCAAAACAAAAGGAAAAACAACCAACAAAACAAATCACAAATCACAAACACACATTTTGACTTCACCTTTTCAAGAGAAGCTCTCGGCCTTTTCCATTTCAAGGAAGAAGAAAATTCAAAAACCAAGTTCCAAGCCTTGTTAATTAGTGAGGTAATTATCTAAGGTTCCTTGTACATAGATATAGATATCTTATGAATCTAAGCTTCAAATTCCATCACAATCTCTTCCTATAATTCATGGACGAAGAGAGTGAATAGTGTTTTTCAAGAACTTGAAATTTTGATCTTGTGTTTTTGTTTAGATAAAGCTTTAGTAAGGATTTTCCAAGGTTGTTTCAAGCTCATTAGTTACTCCTACTCACAAGGAAGGTATAATCTCTTAACCTAGCATTATTATTAAATGTTAAGAGCTTATTATGAGTAGTATAGTTCATGAGAGGCATGATTATTGAATGTTTAGAGATTGGTTAGTTTTGTAATGTTTTTGGAGTTATAAATCATGGTGATTAGTTAATGAACTTAAGTAAGCTCTTAGTTCATGATTGAAAAGTAGTATAAATTGGAAATATTGAGTTGTTAGGGCTGTTGTAGTAAAGAATGGATGAATTTTGGTTGTAGTGGTGATTGTGGGTTTAATTGTGAATTGATTGGAATGGTTTAAATTTGGTAATCGGGTAAACATAGTCGTCGTAATGCCCGATTTACTTTAGACTGCTTTTGTTCTTAACATCAGGACCCGTGAACTCACTGTTAGGTTTTCACTATTTCCATGATTAGATAGTTCATGTTACGAGCTTCGTTTTGATATGTGGTTCGCTTGAATCCGATGTACGGTTTAAGAGAAACGACCGTTTTAAGTAACGGCGTTTCACGACCGAACCCTTACCCCTCGCCTTACTTTAAAACCTTAGTTAAGGCCCTTAAATGACTAATTGGAGTGTAAAACAATTATGTGAAGTGGATTAGGCAGTTGGTAGGGTACTCGCGAAAGAATCGCCTTAAAACCCTTATTGGTTAATTTATTAAAAATGGTGGAGCCGAGGGTACTTGAGCGACTTAAGTGAATCGTTAAGCGCAAAAGCGAACGTTAGGGTCTAATTGGTTAAAGTATAGATTCATAAGCGACTTTGGTTTAATTCCAACGTATATGTTGTTTATAGGTTACCAGACTTGTCCCAAGCCTTTTATTACCCCCAGTCGCTCAGGCAAGTTTTCTACCTGTTATACTGTTGTTGTGATGTATATATGTATATGCATTATCTTGTGATAGATGCATGATGTTTAATTAGCAAATCTTGCGATATATTGAAGCATGCTGATATGGGATATATGCATCTCTGTTTTGTAATCTTGATATCTATCTGTTGATTCCAATGCTTATAGTTGCATAATACCTATGCTAGAGATAAGCAGTAATTGCGTATACCCTTGGTATAGGGGACCCAAAGGTGAACATTTTCTAAAACCGGAAGTCGATGTTCCCGAGTATATTATATATATATAGATATAGATATAGTTTTCAAAACTATTAATCGAATAAGGTTTATTCGATAACTTTATTTTTATTAATGAATATTATTTTGAATATTAATTTGAGGACTTATGACTCTATTTATTCTATTTAATGAATATTATTTTGAATATTCATTCGAGGACTTATGACTCCGTTTATTTTATTTAATGAATATTATTTTTGAATATTCATTCGAGGACTTATGACTCCGCTTACTTACTAAATAATATTCTTTATTTTATTAAAGAATAATGTTTCGATAATCAAACTTATTTTCGATTATTCAAATAAAGATCATACTTTCGTATAAGTATATCTTTGGTTATTTATTATTCATTTCAAGTATGAGTTTTAAAACTCCTACCTCAATTATTTTTATAAGGATCATCCTTATGGGAATATTATTTAAATAATAATATTCAGATACTTTCTAACATATCTGGACTGATTTATTTTATTAAATCAATGTTACTCTAAACATTCTTTAAAATGTTTTCGAGTCTTCAAAATGATTTTAAAAGTTAAAGCGGATCCCAAAACTCATTTTTATATTTAAAATACTCGCTCAAAACCTGAGGGATCCGACTCTGTGGTGTGTTTCATATTCGCAACAAGGTTGCTGTTTTGATAAAAGAGTTTTTGATTACTTTCCCAACACTCGGGAAGTAAAATTCTTAGAACAAGTTAATCCATTAACAGGCACCGCCTGGGAAATATCGGTGAGTTTTCCTTTCCATCTAGATACGACTTCTTGGTGGAGCCGTATCAACAAGTTTCTACTTGGGGAAAGGGGGGACAAGCTTTACGTTTCAGAGTCATGGATTTCATCTGAACTAGGAGTGGCGTAAGTGGTCGAGTGGCGCCGGCCCAGCCTTATTATATTGGCCCAAATGGCCTGGAAGTTCCGCTAAGACGGTCCATTCCTTAGGAGTCCAGTGTTCGGTTGACAAGTAAATCCGACAGGTTCTCCTCTACATGTAGAAAATGGTGGGGTTGCACTACTGCGACTGATCATCGTAAGTGGTCTTCCTGGCACGACAAACTCCTGTAATGAGTTCATCATCCTGTTGGATATTTCTGTAACACTACCCGGAGCATTTCGATCGAAAGGCTACGAATGGGAGGTTGTCGAATCATTGACAGGTTCAAACAGTTATAATGGTGTTTCCATCGAATGAAGTATCTTGTAACTTCATTTCCTTTAAAAGAAAATATTTCAAACATTGAATCTATTCAAGTCTTAACTTGTGGTCTCATCTATGGGATGAACTTTTGAAACTTATTATAAATTGAACAGTGGTAGTTCAAGTAGTTTTCTAAAAATGGTATAAGTATAGTGAAGTAATTGGTAACTTCATCTTCCTTTAAGCTTATATCCAGTAAGTAATTACCTTACACTTGATAAAGGAAGCTAGTAAGTTATCCATTTAGATACTTGTATCATTGTTTACACCATATATTATCTTGTGAGCTATAATCCTCACTCTTGCTTTATTTCTTCATCACACAAAAACAGTTAGGAAAGATGGCCAGACTCAAGCAGACCCAGTGCAAGCGCGTGGGAAGCGTCCCGCGTCTTCCCGTTGATATCGTAGCTGATATAGCTGCAGAGGTAGATCTATTTGTAGATCAGGCATTCTACTTTTGGGAATCAATTATGTATAATTATAACTTGTGGGATATAATGGCAATTAACAATAAACTTATCAAGTAATCATTTTAGATTGTAATAACTTTTAAATTGTGGATTCAAGGACTTGTACTTATTTCAATTTCATCTCTGAGACTATAACGTATTGTGGTGTGTGTTAGTATGGGGTCACATCATGAGGTTATTTATTATTAATTAAGTTAAGTGATATTGTGGAAAGAAAGACCGTGACGACCCGGATCCCCGACCCCGGATCTGGGGGTGTTACACGCCCCTATTGGACCCGGCTCCTCTAAGGTAGTTTGTATCAGGCCATGAGATCTGAGGAGTTGCTGCATAAAGTTAGTGTGTGTTAGATGTTGAATAAAGAGTTGTATTAGTGAGAACCTGAATTATACTTGAACCTGGATCAGATCTTGGTTTGGGGTCAAGTTAGTATATTTTAATAGTAATTCTGTTGTTTATATTTTTGGTAATTGTGTATAGTGACGTCAACTCCTGACCCCGGGGTTGAGGCCGTCACATTTATAGTCCTGAAGGATGACATCTGAACATCCATCGAGAGTGTAACTTATATAACAATAAGTATTGTAGCACATTTCTGCAAACAACAATGTTTTAGTTGTGTAGATGCTGTAGGACTCTTTAAGTCATGTTGGCTAATTGTATATATAAGATGTCTTGCAATTCTGTATAAGTGAAATAGAGTCAAGTGGCCGAAAGACTTCCGGCGGATGATCTACAAAGGCTCCTAACAGATAATAAACAAGGCTCCCGACGGATGGCCAACATAGTCCCGACGGATGATAATATTCAAAATATCAGTTGACAATGACAACAGAGTCACATGCGTCTGGTGTTTGTAAATGGAATGTGGCAGCCTAATTGCAGGATTTAGAGAACAAAGAAGCATTACCATTTCCATTTAATTATGAAGATATTCAAAGATGCTGGATAGAGTAATGTAGCAGCATGAAGTTAGACTAGATACAGTTTGTCTTATTGTCTTGTCTTACTATCATGTAACTTGGTAATATATAAACCAATAGTAGCAAGTTCGAATTTATCCAAGATAGAAAGAAAAACTAGAGAAATAGAAAAAGCAAAATCTGTAAAGAATTTCTCAGT